>NC_051410.1:31546091-31546178 GCF_015228065.2 Penaeus monodon
TTTATATAAGTGCAGTCAAAATTTGATCTGACGCCGGCCATTGTGTATCATACTTTTTTTTCAGGGATATTATGGAAAGGAACATTT
>NC_051410.1:31548855-31549822 GCF_015228065.2 Penaeus monodon
TGTGTTTTATAATCTTACTTTGCCTGGAAATGTGTGAAACTTTGGAGATAAAAAAATACCCTATTACATAAAGGTTTACATTGTGACATCATAGCCATTTAACTTATATTTAACTATTTGGAGCATTTTTTTTTTCTTCAAAATATTTATTGTATACATTATTTAGATTTGAAGACAAAAATTACATGCAGACTAAGTCTACTCAAGATAAGTGTCAGCTTGTAAGGACATCAAAACAAACATTTGTGATCTAGACTAGGGTTCTAAGAATTTACAAATTATATAAGTATACAAAAGTTATGTTTTAAAAGGGGAGAACAATTGTATGTTGATAAACAAAATAGATAAAGAGAAAATACAAGCTGGATAAAAAGACATGCAAGCACTACTGGTTAGTATACGAGACGAATTGGGTCACATGGATTATATATAATGCCAACTAGATTACAGTGAAAGACGTTTGAGGAACAATCACTAGAAGTCACTATCAAGCAAACAAATGTATTGAATGAGACTTCATATCTCCTTCCAGTTATTTTTCCCCATTTTGGACACCACATTATTATCATTATATCTTAGCGTTTTACAGAGTGTAGTAATTTTATTCCCCATAATAATTTTTATAAAATGCATTTTATCAATATTTGTTAGAATATTATTCATAGGTTAAGTTAAATATTCAATTGCAAATTTTGTATAAGAAGTGGCTCTACCATAAGGTGTAAAGGGTATTGGTGTCTCCCTGATAAAATGTGTCTGCTGTGCTCAACCCTTTCAGTTCTTAACTTCACTTCAGCTGAGCATCTTAAAACTGTGGAACAGAAAATGGAGGGTCATATGTTGGCACCAGATACCCATGGCAACTACTAGACAAGTGCATATCAAAAAGTTTTAAACTCTCTGGTCTAGGCTCATGCCCTCCAGCTGCTGATACTTTGGCATGAAAAGGGATTCAAATTTCATACTA
>NC_051410.1:31549857-31550499 GCF_015228065.2 Penaeus monodon
GGTAGAATGGTATGCTGGCTCGTAGTAGGGATCAGTGCTTTCTTCAATAGGTCCATCCATTGACCAGGAAACTCAGCTTGGGGCTGTTCATGTTCTGAGTAACTTTCCACAATTATTCTGTTCTTTTGTGTTTAGGAGAGCCCCATTACTTGGAAGACAGATGCTTATGAAATCCTTATTTGTATTTATTACAATTTCTCCCAACTTACCAATTTTTTTTTTGTGGATTTATGATTTTCAGTATATAATGGAGGTACTCAAAGTAGGGGAGCTTTATTTGGGAGTAGAGATGTCCTTGGATAAAGATGAATATGGACTTAAAACTTTACTGATGTGCATACTTAAGATAAAAGATAACCTGGCTAAATCCAGCTATCCGATGTTGGAAAATGAAAAGAAATGGATGGTGTTCCAGAGTGTGAATTTAGAAAATGGTTTAACTTTAAACTTATATTTATTTGTCAAATATTCTGTCACAAGGGTAGAGTATGAGTGAAGAAATTATAAAGATGAGAGAGTGAATTTCAGGCATTTGTGTATATTTCTTGATGCCGTGGTATGTCAACCTTAACCTTGGTACAAGAGATAGATTGTAGATAAAAAAAAAAAATAGAATTAATTGAACTGTAATCAACTAGTTTG
>NC_051410.1:31550933-31551241 GCF_015228065.2 Penaeus monodon
ATCAATCACCTGTATTACTCCCAATTCTGCACCACAAAACTGTGTTGCATGTATGCCACTTGAATTATGTTTGGAAAGAAAGGTAGGCGTCTGTATCACCTGGTAGTGGAGGGTTCAGTGATTTTTATATGCTCTTGACAAACTAGACTTTTATTCAGAACTTGGAAGTCAGATTACAGGTGTTGCTGTACGGACAGGATTTCATAGGCTTTTTTCATATCTCTTGTTGGGGGGTTATTTAGATATGAAAATGAAAAAAAATCATGATTTGGGGGATCGCATTTACTTTGGATGTATAACATGCCTAA
>NC_051410.1:31551599-31551791 GCF_015228065.2 Penaeus monodon
TGGAAAATCAGTTGTTGTTGGTTAATTGAGTTGGCCAGTATATCTACCATAGATGGATACCACAGGTGCATAGTCACAAAGGAGTACTCATACCAGAGGATATGGATACCCCTCAAAAAAATTAATAGGCCTTTGTAGAAACCCAGGTCAGTATCTCAGCAATTGTAAACCTAAATTTTGAATTGATATTGG
>NC_051410.1:31551943-31552206 GCF_015228065.2 Penaeus monodon
ATGAAAACATTTTACAACCTAAAAGTTGCACATAACATCAGAATCCATGTATTTTGTGTGGAAGTTAATAATGTTAGACTACAGAAATCGATGATGAAGTGAAATTGGGTGCTGAGGGACCGAAAATTCATCGAAAAACCTTAGTACAAATGAAGACTGTATATGCCAGACTGAATATACTAATACCAATATATCCATACCAGTGCCAGCAACCAGTGAAGTCTTGCATATTCACAGTCATTAAAAAAATAGTGGTTAATGCC
>NC_051410.1:31552243-31554281 GCF_015228065.2 Penaeus monodon
AACAGTTCTTAATCTCTCAAGTAGTTGTCTCTTTTGCATGGGTGCACAGGAAGTAAAGTATGTTATATATACAAGTATTAAACATTTTCCTTTCTAATATCTACATCAGCAATAGTAGACAGTGTCTAATGTGAATTAAAACAGATGAAAAAGAAACTGTGTTTCGTGGTAGTAAAGGCTAAGCTTAGGAAATTCAAGATTATTACTTTCAAGCAATGTATTGCCTTTCCACTGTGAAGGAACTAGTTATTTACGTATATGTGTAATAGAGTGCTGAATCCCAATGTTTTATTTATCTGCATAATTTAGATTCATTTTGGAAATTATTGTGTTAATTTTACTGTCTCTTGTAGGTGAAATCAAAGGAAGATTCATATTTAAAACTGCTATGCCTGTGAATTGTTTTTCTTCATTTGTGACCTATGAGAAAAGATTATATCATACTATTGTAAAATATAAAGTGTAATGTATATATAAATGTGTGAGGCGTGAGATATTTGGCTCCGCTTATGATTTTGAGCCATAAATAGAGATAAGAACAAATTAGATTTAGTCAATGAGAATAGATTATATGGCAATTGCTTGCTGTTCAATCGGTGATAGAAAGTAAAACTAATATATAAGGCAGGAGTGTTGATTAATGTTTTTGATGTTAGTTCTTCATCAGATTTGATACTAAGCTGTATAAGGATATACTGTTTAAGAAAGGAGGAGTACATGGACATCCATGATCATCTATAATGTCTTCATGATTATAATGAAATTTACTGTGAGTGGTGGATTAGTTAAACTTCTGGTATTAATATTTCTGTGTGCAGTGTATGCGGGTTCCATTAATTTTCTTTTTTCTCTTACATAACAAATCAGAATAACATCTCCGCTGCTGCCCTCCACAAAAAAATGCCTAGCTCATCAACTGTATCATGGTACTGGAGACATGAACACTGAATCAGCCAGTATCAAATTATTATTGTCACAGTAAAAAGTAATTATTACAGATAAACAGTGATAGGTCATGGGTGTTAGTAAAACTTCGCTTTCAACAGATGTATAAGCTCGAATAAGTTAATTGTGATAAAGAATAACATCATAGTTATATCAGTGCATCTATGCTTTGTGAAGTTATCATTATACTGATCTATGTTGTTGGAATGAATTCAAGGGATGATGAATCAAATTGCTATTTGCCACCCATCGTAATCTGAAATGGTTTAATATATAAATCAATAAATTTGTGATGTGCAAGACCTCATTCTTAATTGAAATAATCTAAAACTTCTGAAATATATTTTTATAGTACTTTGTTTCCCATCCATGTTGTTTCTTCTTTATCTGCAGTGGCACATGTCTATGGCAGCTGTTTTTTTTTTTTCCTGACATGTTTACATTCAGCACTGTAACATGTATTCTCCTGTCTGTTTTATGAGTAGGAAAATTAGTGAAGATTATACTAAGGGGACTTTTTTTATGGTTGGCCTATGTGAACACAGGGACAAAAGTTATGCTTCTTGGTGCCTTATTGCATTCTAAGATTACGGGACTTTTCACTTGAAGGTCATTCTTCATGCTTCTCAAAATAGATACTAGGATTTATGGCAGGATAGGTAATCCACTGCAACTTTGCTTTATACTGCCTAATTCTTTATGATTCTGTCACTCATATTATTTATCAATCGAGTCTGACTATATTTTTGTTTAGCGGATTTTATAAACACAACAGTAGGCTACTATGAAAAGGTAGCTTAAAAGCACTTGACTCATAACACGGTTGCAGCATTCTGTGTTGTAAAGTAGCATGACCAACTCGGGATGAGTTAATAAGCATAGGGATATCTATCAACTATGTGTCATTAAAAGTGTACCAACAGAAAATATACTGGGATTCCTTACAAGCCATTCTAATAAATACTGTGTTGGAACAAAAATACATTTCAATATTTATTGTGTGCCTGAATAAATAAATTTAGTTTTTTCCAAGATACCTTTGTGGTTTGTATTATATTGAATGCAAATTGATATACTGATTTCTAATACTGTT
>NC_051410.1:31556678-31556912 GCF_015228065.2 Penaeus monodon
GTAGTTATTTATAATACCTTGAGGTTCTGGCATATTATTTATACCGTAAAATTCATTCTGGAAAATCCACAACACACACTTTAATGAAAAAAAACCTTGGAGCTTGCTCCCAAGTCCCACACGTTGATAATATTAAATATGACTACTAAGTGATCTTAGCACTTGATGTGGCAGGAAATTTTTTCCAAAATAAATAATAAATAAAATTCTGAACAGTAAATGACATTTGATGTG
>NC_051410.1:31557028-31557746 GCF_015228065.2 Penaeus monodon
GCTTTAACTCCCATATGCTTGTTTGCTATAGATTTTAATGCTACGTATAGTATTAATAGATAAGTAAATATTGAAATAGAAAAATAATGATTAGAAACCAATTAGGACAATTTAAATGGAGTGCGAAGTGCGTTATAAATAAACATGCTGGTAAAGTCCTGGTAGATAATGCCTAATTCTTATACGCTGTGTGCCTTCTTCGCCTTATAAAAGACTAGAAAGATAATATTAAAAATTCATAGATATATCACTGCATCCCTAGAGCGACCAATGTTTTTTTCGTAGATGTAAGTGTTGGTTGAGTTTTATGGTGGCTGGAATTTTTAGGCGCTGCTGTAAAAATATGGACGAAATTTATTTAATTTTTTGTGGAATTGTTACATATGTTAGAATCGGGACTTAGCGTATTGCTTATCCTCGTTTAATTATTCATATTAATGTATGCTGGTAAAAAGATGTATTTAAATGTGGTTGTCTTATTGTGTGAACTAAAAAAAGACAAATCATTGCTTTGATGATTTCTAATATTGTGTAATTTAATGACTCAATGCATGTGGCAATGTCAGTGAAGCTCCAGACGATTTTGGTTATCTTAGGATTTCAAAGTATTGGAGCATACACCAGAGTGGAGGTCTCTGTTTACATTGGCTTTGTAAGCATCTGAAATAAATGCACAAGTTCATGCTGTGACCAAGGAGTACTAATGATTATTTTATTT
>NC_051410.1:31557860-31559026 GCF_015228065.2 Penaeus monodon
TCTTTATGGACACATTGTGAATGGTAAAAATATGTCTATTTGTATTCCAATTTATATGCTGTCTTTTACAGTGCGATAAATCTTGTTTGCATATACAAGTATTACTAAGGAACCATTAATGTATAGGTCAGTAGATTGTGATTGTAAAGTATATGTGATTTACCCCTTAATATTTATCAGATAGATAAATTTTTTTTTTACAGGCAATATAATAATTTTAATCTATTACTGTTTTACAATTAATCTAAAGTTTTTTATAATATACGATAAACAAAAAACCCAAGAAGGGAACCTTGTGGTAGATTAGAACTTATTTCAAGGTCAGACAGGGACCATTTCCAACATAATCCATGATCACTAGGTAAGTGAGTTGTTATGTGGCTTATTAATGTGGGGAACTAACAGTTCAAAATAGTAAGTTAGAGGGCAGCTGTAAAACAGTCTTTAGAGGCCTGAAAGTTAATTTTTTGTAGTTGCAGAACGCTAAATGACCAAAGTTCTGAAAGAACAATTAAGAATAAAAACAGATAGTACAGAACAGTGTTAAAGAAATTAGATGTACTCGAGCTTTTGATAGGATGGAGGCTTGTGAGCACAAACATAGAACATTGAGTAAGAGGAGGAGCTCAGAGCAACACCTGCAATGTTATACTAGTATTATAGATATAGTTAAAGGTAGGGTGGGAAGAGATCATAAAAAATGTGTGAAATATTCTTTTATTTATTTACTAGTTAGTACATTTTAGCAGATCCAATTATTTATTTCTGCTATCTATGCCTGTGAATTATACAAGTAGTGTAGAAGTGACATTTTGTATTATCTAGATGCCATGTCATTTAAGCCAGAGAAGAAACTTATCCAATATTGACGTAATCTTTACACAGTATATATCCCATACCTGCCTCGGTGTACTTTTTTATGTTATGATTAAACAACAAAAGATTTAGGTATATGGGACTACTAAGTTTAAATCACTTTTGAAAGGGAACATTATAATATGTTCTTCAAATATAATAGATGATGAAAAACTCACCTATTGTGAAAATAATTTGATGAAGGGTACAAAGGAGATAAATCCAGTCAGAGGACGGGGTCAGTTGGGTGGCATAAGCTTCTCATACAAAAACACCTATTGTGGACATTTTTTTCTCATTAATCATCGGCA
>NC_051410.1:31568118-31568456 GCF_015228065.2 Penaeus monodon
CACTCAACGGGGAGAAGAAAAAATTTATCAAAGCTTAAAATTGTCGTTTTCCGATATTGCTCTTTTTCTTTGCTCCGCATTGTTAAGATAAGAGAAGGAAAGGGGGTGGGGGCCCACAAAAAGGGACTATAAAAAATTCTTTATGCCTTGTCTGACCGGTGTAGGAAAATAAAGATTGTATGTCGTTTTTCTCCACTTTTGTCTGTATAAGCAGGAAAAAAATACGATGCTTGGGTGAATATCCGCGTTTGAGCTTGGTATCATAGAAAAAAAACCAAGATAATAATAATCCGTGCATAACCCAAATACAACATATTCATACTATTAAACTAAAGCAT
>NC_051410.1:31573289-31573377 GCF_015228065.2 Penaeus monodon
AAAAGTAATAAAATATTACAAAATTCATTACTCTTTTTGGTCACGATTTAAAATTTGGTAAATCCCAAAGATAACAGGAAAAAACAAT
>NC_051410.1:31573439-31573590 GCF_015228065.2 Penaeus monodon
ATTTCTAAAAAACTCAGCTTTTTGTTTGATATACGTTTTGAATTGTGAATAGCAAACATGCCCCAGAACCCATTTTTATCTGTGCAGCAAAAAATCGTACAAGTGGTCCCGTTTCATCTCCAGGGGAAAAATCTTTGATCGAATGATTCCA
>NC_051410.1:31575280-31575663 GCF_015228065.2 Penaeus monodon
ACAAATACTCTAAACACTAAAATCATTTTTTTAAAAAAAAACTTAGTGTTTATAGGAAAATTCCTTTATTCTTTTTTACATAAAAAAGTTAATTTATATTTTTAAACAAAAGCTGTCCACTTTTTAAAGCCCCATACTAAAAAAAACAAGAATTAAAGAAAAAAGAATACAAATCTGCTAATTTATGGACACATGCTAAGAAAAAAGGAAATTATAAAAAACAGTTTTAAAAGTGTTACTTTTTACTCACTTGATATGGCAGTGGCAATAATGAAAAGGAATGCTACAAAAATCATGTAGATTTATGGTCTTCAAAAATGGTTTTAAGAGCCATCTCAAAAAATTATTTTTAAAATCAAATTTTTGAAAAAATAGCAATGTGG
>NC_051410.1:31575688-31575963 GCF_015228065.2 Penaeus monodon
GCATTTCTCTAAAAACGGAGAATAGACTGGGGAAAATCAACACTTGGGGGTTATTTTCCCAAAATAATAAATGAAATTACTTTAAAAACAAAATATTTTTTCAACCTTTTGCATACATTATCACAGAATTAAATCCTCGTAAATAAGACGATAATCCTGAAAAAATGGCAAATTTAGCTCGATTTTAGCTTTTTATATTTCAAAAATTTTTAATCACACTCATTTTTTTTTTGTACACTAAAATATTATGATAAATGAGTCTCAAAAACGTGAGT
>NC_051410.1:31577815-31579214 GCF_015228065.2 Penaeus monodon
AGAGAGAGACAGAGATCTGAAGTAATTTTAAAATTTTTAAACCCCTTAAAAACTGCTTCAGCGTCCTGAAAAAAAATTTATACGTATCGGATGATCATTATAATTCTAGAAATAATCGTAGAACGAAAAATTCAACATTCCTAAAATTTTATACTGACTTTCCATTTTTTTCCCGTCTCTTTGTACCAATGCCCCCCCCCCTACCACACACAGCAATCTTACCCAAATTTCAAAAGGGACTTTTGCCTTTCATGGGGGGAATTAGAATTTATATGATTTAAAAATATATCTGTGAAAAGTTTAAATATTTAAGTATAAATGCATATATAATTTTCCCAACTCTTTTTCCCGGGGTAAAATATTTTTTTTTTTCGGTTTTAAAATTTTTTTGGTAAAACCTTTAAAAAAGCCGAGATGACGTTCAAAAAAAAAATGCTATTAAATTATATCAAAAATTTCCATTTTTTTAACAAAGTAATATTAAATCCTCTTTTCCACCCTATCAAACCTGTTGTTCCTTAAAGCCGAAGGGGGCGCTCGGCAGCAAGACAAAAAATTATTCGCACCGGGCCCGGGTCTGCGAGCTCTTTTTTCCCCCCCTACTTCAGGTTTTCGAGGGCACTCTTCCTCTTTAAGTTCTTTATTGTTAGATTTTTTTCTTTCTCTTGACTTTTTCTCATCTAGCTTGTCTCTTTTTTTGTTTCAGTCCTGCTCTGTTTTTGTTTTTCTGTTCCCTGTCGCTCTTTTTCTCAATCTACTAACTATTTTTAGGGATCTGTTGTGTGGGTGTGTGTGTTGTAGAGAGAGAGAAAGGTCCAATGGGGAGCCTTATGGAGGCATCCTCTGTCGAAGGAGAAGTAAGATGATCCATCCCAGGGGTCCCCCCCGGCAAGGAGAGCGCCCGCTGACCTCCGCCGGGCCGATAAACGTGGCAGTAGGGGAGCGGGTTTTTTTTAAAAGGGGTAAAAAAATATTCCGCTTTATTGATTTTCTACTCTGGTGAAATTTAGCACAAATGAAAAAACGGGGGAGGCATGCTCCTTTTTTGGTGGGTGTGAAGAAAAAAAAAAAGGGTTTTCTTGTTATATGTTGCCACAGAGCACCTTTACAGTCCCGCTTGTGGAAGGGGGCCCCCGATCCGTAATATTACTGATTGTATACATGAACGGGGGCCGAAGAGAAAACAACGATAAAAGGGAGCTGGGGGAGATAAGATTTATCAAAATTATTTTGTATATATAATTTTTTCTCTTTAGTTTTTGCTACGACAGTGCAAAATAAACTATAACAAACCGCTGCGATGAAAAAAACTTACATGATTAACTGGGGGTTATTCGTTTATCCCAAAAGGGCCTTAACTGGGGCAGCGTCCAAAAGAGGCACACTCCATGCATACTTT
>NC_051410.1:31579328-31579396 GCF_015228065.2 Penaeus monodon
ACAACCCCCAAAAACACACACCCGCGCGCCGCGCGCGACTTCGCATAACATTAACACATGCAACAAAA
>NC_051410.1:31579573-31579911 GCF_015228065.2 Penaeus monodon
AAAGGGAACGGAAAATCCACAATAAAAAAACAAACTCTGGAGAATTTTAAAAAAGCGACCCCTGCCCGCGTGCCTGCAGTCGGAGAGGGAAACTCTCACGCAGACCGCCGGGTGTTGAAATTTTTGATTTCGATGACCGAGGCCGCCTTCGGGTTTAACAACACAGGTGAGGCGGGACAGGGAAAACTCGATCGATTCTCGAGACGAAATTATAAAACCGTGAAGGGGCATTGGTTTTTTGTACTTGTGATTTTTCTTTTGTCTTGTTTTTATGTTTATTGGTGTAAGAAATATGTTTTTGGGGGTTTTTGTGCCATATGGAAAAAAAAAAAGTAGGT
>NC_051410.1:31582912-31583031 GCF_015228065.2 Penaeus monodon
ACATATAAAACTTATGTAGTAGGAAATAAATATTGAGGTAATGATACAGATAAAAGCAATAATAATATGAAATGATGTGATGGAATGATTTTGTTTAAAAGACAAGGGGGTTTTTTTAA
>NC_051410.1:31583974-31584088 GCF_015228065.2 Penaeus monodon
TAGCTGGGGGGGGCCCATGTTTTGGGGTTAAAGGGTGTGCTTGTGGGGGTTTTAAGGGGGCTGGGGGGGGGCAAAGTGGGTGTGGGTGGGGGGGGGCCCAGGGGTGTGTGTGGG
>NC_051410.1:31584270-31584867 GCF_015228065.2 Penaeus monodon
CATGTGTAGGTTTTGAATGTTGTATAGGTTGTCCCAATGTGTGTGGGTTGATGGTGTTTTGGTGTGATTTTGGGGTTGTTAGGTAGGTGGTGTTTTAAAAGTTGGGTGTTTTTAAAGGTTTATGTTTTGGGGTTGTTTTAAAAGGGTGTTGTTTGATTTTGTGGGGTTGCGTTTTGGTGTTAAAAAAATTGGAAATGTTGGGTTGAAAAAGGGCCCTGTAAGGGGTTGTTAAGGGTATTGTTTGTTTTTTGGGTGTTACGGGGTGTATTTTTATGGTATGGTATTGTATAGGTTTTTGGGTTTTAATAGGTATTTTTTTGGTGTTTGTAAAATTTTATGGAAAAAGCTTGTTATGGGTAGTGTAGATTGTAAAGGTTTTGGTTTGTGTGTATGGTTGTGGGTGTTAGTATGTGGGTGGGTTAAAAAGGAAATTTTTGGTTTTTGGTATGGTGTGTTAGGTATGGGGTTGGTTGTATGGATGTTTGGGTATTTTCAATTGTATGTTTTAAAAGTTGTGGGTAATGTAATAGTTTTTTTAAAATTAATGTTTGTATGTGTGGGATGGAGGTTGTGTAAAAATTGGGGTTTTTGGTTTTT
>NC_051410.1:31586725-31587483 GCF_015228065.2 Penaeus monodon
TGTGTAAAAGTTTTTTTGGGGTTTAGTGCAGTGTGTGTGCTAGGGCACGGGGTTTGTTTCAAAAAAAAATTTTTAAATTTTTATATATTTTTTCTAGCCATGGCACTATAAAGGGGCTGCTCTGTATACAGTGGTGCTATGAGGTTTTGCTTCATCTTTGACAGTACCTTTCTCCTGTGAGGTGATCTGTCTCAGCAATCCTGTAATGCATTTAACAATTTTACAATTTATCTCTTGAGACAGATGCTCAATCACCTACAGTTTACATTGTAAATCAACTATTTATACAACTGCAAGTAACATATAAACCTCTCTTTAATTATTCAATGTTTTGAGATATTGGAGGGGCACTAACTAGGTTTTTTAACCAAATTAAATCTAACATTTTTTAAAGGGCACAAAAATTTTAAAACCCTTTTTCTTGGATTTAATGATAATCGCATATATGACAAACACCAACAAAAATTATGTATGCATGTACACATGCACATAATATATACAAATAATCAAATTGGGGCCAACTTTTTAAATTTTGCCGCAAACTCAAGAAAAAATTTCCCAGCCTTCACCTTATAATATCAGAAAACCCCATTTGCAATAATGGCTATAAAAAAATACATATTTAGTAGATGGCTTTGTTATACAAAGGGTTTTGGGATTGGGCCCCCCCTACAAAAATCACTAAAACAAATTTTTGGGTGCCAAAGGGTTTGGGAAAAAAACATGAGAAAATATTTTTTTTCCTTTTTTCCGACTTT
>NC_051410.1:31588202-31588276 GCF_015228065.2 Penaeus monodon
GTTTTAAAACCCAACAAGGACACAGGGCGGGGCCCCAAAAAAGGGGTAGAGGGGTTTGGGAAAGAAAAAGGGTT
>NC_051410.1:31588853-31588988 GCF_015228065.2 Penaeus monodon
AATTAGAGGTATCTAATGAAATACCAAAACAAATATAAATCTATTGTTCAGGGTGCTATGTCTCAATTTATAATAGTGGTGTTTATGAGGGTAATGTGTTATTGAATATGATTAAAGCTTTAAATTCGTTTTAGG
>NC_051410.1:31589037-31589378 GCF_015228065.2 Penaeus monodon
TAGCCAACTTGAATTTTTTATTCATGTAGGAGTATATGAACATTTTATATCCTGGGATTAAGTTTAGGGGGGTGGGGTGGGGGAGGAAGTAATAGCAGTCAGTGATGACAACGTAAATTTGGAACTTGTGCCACAAATTGACGATATGAATAACCAATAATGGAGTTGTTAGTGTGATTTTTAGACCCCTAGGTTTTATTGGTAGATATATAAAAATTATCTCTAGGGTGAGCAATGGGGGTAATCCCAAAGGGCCTGGCTCCACAGAATATTGCTTTGTTATTGCTTCATCTACTGTGATACAATTGGGTGATATTTATACTTTGACAAGTTTTGCTTGC
>NC_051410.1:31591526-31591656 GCF_015228065.2 Penaeus monodon
GGCTGTGCCTCGCGAAATATGCGAGTCGCCGTGTGATTGTGTGGAGAAATTGTACGTATGTGTCAGGAGGAAGTGGGGGAGGGAGTTGGGGAGATCAAGAACTTGACATATATGTGCAAAAGGATCAGGC
>NC_051410.1:31601278-31601342 GCF_015228065.2 Penaeus monodon
TATACACAGTATTATCATTAAAATGTGTTAATACATATACATATTTTATACTGTGTAGTATGTG
>NC_051410.1:31601442-31602653 GCF_015228065.2 Penaeus monodon
GTGTTTGTGTATATGTGAATGTGATATGTGATATTTATATTTAAATATTATTTTTAAAAAAATATATATTTTATTATAATAAAAATTTTATATTTAATATATTATATAATAATAATTTAAATAATATAAAAATATATATATTTTATATTTAAATTTTAAAATATAATATTAATAATATAATAATAATAATATTATAAACTATATTAATAAAATAAATATTTTAAATATAAATATTTAAAAAATAAAATTTTAAATATATTATATAAAATATTTATTTAATATAAATTATAATATAATATATATAAAATTATAAAATTAAAAATTTAAATAATTAAAATATATTTAATTATTTATTCAAAAATTTTTTAATATATTTTTTATTATATTATATTTTTTTATATTTATATATTATATATTGTGTTGGTTGTGTGGGTGGTTTTTGGGGGTGGGTTTTTATATGTTTGGGTTTAAACTAATGCTGACAAGTTCTTTTCCCCCCATACCTTATTGCATGCCCCATATAATACACAGTGTAGTCTGCCACGCAAGGTAAAAATCAAAAGCAAAGAAATGTATTATTTGCCTACTCTATGATTTTGGTTACAGCATATATGACTTCCCACTACTGACGGAAAAAGGGTACTATGCCTACTTTTGAGGGGTTGTAATTCCCTAATCCTTACAGTAATGGCCCAGCAATGGAACACCTGTTTAGAAAATATAACTCATAGTGGGCTTGATGTGCAAAGTATGTGTACGTGCTATAACTATGCCATAATGGACCATGTGCTGCTCGAATTAAAAACTGAAAGCATTGGAAGCAACCCCTCCCCCCAATTCCAGCAGCTTGTTTCTTTAACAATTGTTCAGGTAACGAAGCCTACTTTTGAAAAAAATGTATTTCTTCTCAATGACTGTAGCCTGTGCCAAATAAGCAAACAGCTGTTTAGAGCATACCTATGATAAGACATCATCCAAATATGAGTGACAGTCTAGCCATGATGTCATATGACGTCAACGATTGAGGGGGCTAAAATCCTACATGCAATATTTGCACAAATTTAGGTCTGATTAATTATATGATAAGCAACAAGGGTTAGAGGTACTGATGCTTCTCCTACTGAACAATTCTTTACAAAATTACTATTTTAGCAATTAATGAAGAATTGTTTTCATATTACTAATAGTCTTAGTGTGGAATCTACATTTCT
>NC_051410.1:31602692-31602878 GCF_015228065.2 Penaeus monodon
ACATATTTTCTCTGAAACAACTACAGTGTGGCACCTGATTCCCAAAACCATGTCTTAATCCAGATCTTGGAACAGGTATGTTTCTGACATAAATTTGAAATTACTGTAACCAGAAAATTTACTATTTAAGCAAAACTAAAACACCAATACACCATATATGAATACAGAGTTAAGTCACACTTTTGG
>NC_051410.1:31602930-31603049 GCF_015228065.2 Penaeus monodon
GCCACTCAAGTACTGATTACTGAGTGTGCTAGGAAAATGATAATTTAAACAATAAAATTATACCATATGCCTAGCTTCTAACACCACTTGGCTAATCAAGTTAAAAAAATTACATTTGA
>NC_051410.1:31605160-31605378 GCF_015228065.2 Penaeus monodon
ATGATATGGTTCTCAAACCACCAAAGATTTTTCTTTTGAATTCACCATTATTTTTTAGAAAAAATATTTTTTACCATATAATTATTTTTGACATTTGAAATATTAAGTCCTTTTATATTATATTCAAGGAAGGTGTATTACGTAAAGTTACGAAATGAATATAACTGAAACAACATGAATACTGTAATCTTGTATGTAAAGGTGTTTCTATGCCCATG
>NC_051410.1:31605402-31606895 GCF_015228065.2 Penaeus monodon
TTGACGCTCAGATTTTAATTAATGTAAATTTTACACTGAAAATGAAACTAATTAATTCCTCATAAATTTCTATTCCAGTTCAGTTAGGTATACATGTATGAAAGAGAGAGAGAATGGAGAATGGTGGGTGTGTGAAATTAATGTATTTATATATGGATGTATAACCTTCCACAATATTGGGTTTCTTAGAATGGTGTATATAAATTTTCAGGTAATTTATATCAATACATAAAAAGTAAATATGCTTATGGAGACATTTTGAGTTAAATAATTGTATTGAAACTCCATGACAACACACAATAGAACTTTATACTCCTATTTTCTTTTATTATTAGTATATTGCAACTTAACATCCTGTGAGTTTGAATTATCAATATGTTTTATTTAAAAGTATCAGTATTCAGTGTAACTATGTATTTTTATTTAGAATAAATACTTGATTTAATTTACTATTTATGGAGGATTTCAGATTCTATTTTTATAATTTGCTTTTTACCTAAATACAGATATATATAAATGTATGAGTCAGGGTAAAGACAAGCAGAACAAAAGTAACCAAGTTGTCCATGATTTTGTAAACTGTAATTTTTCTGGTTTCATTTGTTTTCGTTATTTTTCTTTTATTATTGCATGCTGTTTTGTATTGACTGCTTTGTTTATTTCTTACAGGATGCCTGTGCCCCCAGCCATGCTGCGTGGTGGGCGGGGAGGGGGTCGAGGGGGCGGCCGCAGTGACTATGGTAAGTGGTGGAACTATTACAACTATTACTGGGGTCCAAGACCACAAAAGAACACAGGATACAACTATTACTGGAATAACTACAGTTGGTACTATTGAGTTGCTCATCAACATGGGACCATAACATCATGTATTGTAATGATAATTTTCAAACAATGGTGCTGAGAGTTGTAAATAATGACAGTCCCAGTGATAATGCTGTGCTTGTTTATATTGCCATTTTGAATTACAAGCCTAATTGATCTCACTCCTTTTAGGGGAGTGTCGTTTACTCCTGTTTATAGCCACTGTTGACAACCTCTACTTAAGAACTTTATTTTTTGGACAAAGTGATAGACTAGACATTAAGGTACAGGGACAGGCCCCTGTATTAATGGTATAGGCAAATTGAGCTTAATATTGCTCCTCAATATTTAACTGTATATGCATGGATTGGCTTGTTTTGTTTGTCATTTTTCTTATGTTATCATATTGGCGACACCTGCTGAGAGTAGTTATGTATGAAATGTTATGTTAACTAAAATTGAAGACTTGCCCTGTATCATAATACATGATAAGAATAAACTAGTTGTCATGGAATTGAATTGCTCTTCTTCCCTTCATCTTCCTGGCCCCAATTGCTTTTCAGAGGTACCTGGTAGTGGTCCTTTGAATATGCAGTTTGTGTGCAATGGTCTCTTGACACTCTGGCTTACCCGTTGCCTTCCTTAGTTCAAAGTATCTTGTGTACAGAATACACACTTGTTTTAAAAAG
>NC_051410.1:31607015-31607196 GCF_015228065.2 Penaeus monodon
AATTTTTATCTATTGATTTGTTCTTCCCGGCATGCCCTCTTTAGTAATTACAGTATTTGATGTTAGTAAGAAATTAAATTTTATCATTACTAGCTATCAACAACAACGTTTGGTATTATTTCTAGATTATGATTACGACTATTATGGTTATGGAGATTATCAAGGTGGCTACAGTGACCCG
>NC_051410.1:31607242-31607906 GCF_015228065.2 Penaeus monodon
CCCCTCAACCAATGGGGCGTGGTCGCACCAAATCAGTGCCGGTGGGTCCCAGTGTCCATTCTCAGTTACTGTAGTATTGAAGTGTCATCACATGGCGTGGCCTCACACTCCATACCAGTGCTTGGATGTTGAGGCTTTGTTTACAGTGGCTCGGAACTGGTCTCCAGAGTTGTCTCTAATGGCTGCATGATCAGTAATTACTTTTCATGATAATGTAAAAATTGAGAGCATGTTTTTATCCATGAACTTGCCCAAGGCCTAATACTTTTGAAAATAAAATTAGTCATCATTAGGTTCTTAAATAGGTTGAAAATTCAAACGAATCATTGAATATTTTACAGAGAATTTTTAATATGTTTGCTATAACTGAGGAGCAGAACTTTGCTCAACCATGATTTCAGGCAGTGGGCTGCAATCTACCTGTAGTCTCTGAAGAAATCCTGACAAGTTCAAATCTTTCCCTAAATGGCTTTTATATATATATAAAGATAAGATAAGGAATAGGAATATGTAGGACTAGTTAGGTTGGCAGGAGTGTTCCTAGCATTTGGGGGCTTTGGAAGTGTGAGGCCACGTTTTGTTGGGTCCCATGCCTGAGCCAGCATTGCAGCAGCTCTGGGCTATGGTGGCTAAAACATGGCCGGGAAGAAGATTAACAATTCTC
>NC_051410.1:31607941-31609684 GCF_015228065.2 Penaeus monodon
GCACTGCAGACTGAGCAGCCCAGCAACAATTCACTACTTGGTACCGCGCCCCGTGCCGTGCCATTCCAGGTGCTAACTTGTCCCCAGTGACCCCTAGAACCCGTCATGCACCACACCTCTGGCTCAGGGATGGTGACTCGTACTTTGCTTTAGTATTATAGAGCCTATTGAAGCTTGCTGCATACTTGCTGTCATAATGCTTACCTCGTTATTGAGGCCCCAGCTTTACCTTGAACACTACTGCACTGTTGTGGGAGGTTGACCACTGATTGTGGGTTGCCTTGTGCTTTCAGGCTGGCCGTGGGTATGGTATGGCGAGCCGTGGCCGCGGCGCTGGCCCCTCCCCCCGTGGGGGGCGGGGTATGGTGCCCCGAGGGGGGGCCATGGGGGGGCGTATGACTCGGCCGCCGCGCGCGGGGCAGGGGTTCAGAGGGTCCGCCAGGGGGGCAAATCTAGCAGGTGAGTCTTGAGCCGTCACTCCCTTGTATCTTGTGCCTACACCACCAACACCTAAGGTCATGTCTCATAAGTGTGCCATCAAGTGATAAAGAAATAGGCCAGGGGAAGCCTGTGATGCATATAATTCTTCCATTGTAGAGATCAGTCAGATAAGTGAGATGAAGCTTGATCCATTACAGGTAAAAGAAAGTTGGATGGCGGGCACCAGAACGAGGGGGACTCTAAGAGACGGTTCCAGAACACCGGTGCTAGCTGGGGGAACCAGCCTATCCCACAGCAGCCGCTGAGCTCATACAGTGGGGCCAACGGCAGCACGTACGGCGGGGCAGGCGGGGACCAGCAATGGTACCACGACAGCTATCCACAGTCGTGGAGCTGAGGTGTAAGCGGGTGGGCCGCCAGCACCAGGTGTAGAGGGTGGGGCGGGGGCATGGCGGGGCACAACTCCACCAAGTACAGTATGTCAGTCTGTCCAGACAAGCCTGATTTCAGGCACAAAGGACATTCCTGCCACTTGTATGTATGGGAGAAGTATCGGTGCTTGCACCAGATATTGGGCCCATGGGTGATGGCCGCCCCACCAATGCTGCGTCAGTGGGGACTGGAGAGGGTCGGCTGCCGATTCCTGGCTGAGCTTTAGTTTGGTCGGGGTAAGGGGGCCGCAGTCCACCCCACCAGTGAGACATGTACCTGAAAAACATCTCCACCATACCCAAACCCACCAGGTCAGTTGGGTAATAAAACATAACTAAATCTAGTAGGAGGAAGTCTCACAAGAGTGCTGCTCTAAATTTTATCACTGTCAACCACTAGGATGAAAAAAGCCAAACTGTGTTCATAGAAATTTCTCTCCAGTGGTTTTAATGAGCAGGCTGTTTTATTCCCGCTTACTTTGTGTTTCACATGCAATCTTCTTGTCTTTCAAATAAAATCTAAAAGAATAGTTCCCAATACAAACCTCTAATGTCCAGCAGTTTGCCCCCCTAGTTCTGGAGACTAATCAATTCAGTGGAAATGGTTAGTGGAAAATAGCTGCCCAAATTCCTGTATTAGAATTGATGTCAATGATACAACATCAGTACCATTTCCTATTATTCAGGTGTGTCCATCGATAAAGATTTTGCCTTCCTCTTCATTAAGTATAATACAAGGTAATTGTACAGGGGAAATTGCCAATGGAATTTTCTTGTTTATTAGCATCTATAAGCAACTTGTCAAAGTTACGATAGCAGCATCAGCATCAGGTCCTTCCATCCAGTTTGCCCCATAATACACAGTTTATAC
>NC_051410.1:31609716-31612063 GCF_015228065.2 Penaeus monodon
GAATTATTAACATTATTTTCCCCCCAAAAAGGCGGTCCTGCATGCACATTTCAGTGACCACACTATTTTCTTTTGGTATCCCTAAATGCTGTGTCCACTGAATAACTCTTGAACCTTGCTACTTGATTTGTAGTTCTTAGTTGGCATTAAGCAGATGCTCAGTGCAAGATTGAATCAATGCTCGTGAACTTATTGGAATGTTGTCAAACCAATTCAATGGAACCCGGTAATTTAAGATTTAACCCATATAGATATTGCAGTATTTGAATTTAAGCATGATTTCTATGGATTTTCTTATGTACTAATTAGAAAGATCCATATTCGATGATTGTAGACTGATTGAGGTGACTGTTGTAGTATGATTGGTCAGATAATTAATTTGTTTGGATCTGTACATATCCGGAATGCAGATGTTGTTACTCATTGGGATCTGTGGAGGGGCGACCAGTGTTAAGACACACACTGCCAGTCACAGGGAAAGATTTGGTGTGTTTGGATGACAAAGCAGTTATCTTTGGTGGAGATTGGACCAACTGGCTGTGACTAACTTGCGAAGACTTGAAATGTAAGAGTTTATTGTGTGTGTTATCTAGGAGCTATCAATATAGAGGATTCCTGGGGATTTGAAAAGTCTCTTTCAATTCTCCAAGATTCCTGTCCGAAAGGATGAATTGTAGTTCCTGATAATGAATTGTTGTATTCATAGTTATAAGACTTTCTTGTGATAAGTAATGAGAGCTAGTTATTAGATGCTCCTTTTTTTCTGAAATATCATGAATTGTATGATAATCGGACTGCACACTGATAAGCTGTGCAAAAGCTAATATTTTTATGGGCTTTTGTTTGGCCTTTATTCTTTTAAATGTGTTATTACAAGATGTGAATTTATTAATCTAAGTTTGTTTTGGTCAAAAAGATAAATATGTATTACCTAAACAAAAGTTATTCTAATATTCTAATTTTATGAGATTAAAAAAGAGCTAGGCAATTAGATATATTACATGTAATACTGCAGCTTGATTAGTAATGATTGGAGTGTGATTTTTAAGCTGCAGTATAATCAATTTGACCCTCAAGTTTTAGACTTGTGATGACCTTGAACCAGACTTATGTACTACACGCTGAGAATTGGCACTAGAATGATCTTTGGCTCTGTAAGAAAAATCTAAAAAGAAAAATATTAAAAAAAAAAAAGGTTGAGAAAGATTCAGTGGAAATTCAAATATTTCAGCTTCTGCCAGATTTATGAATTGGGTATGCCAGTTGTGGTGTTGGCTACAATATGTCACTAATTTTTGTGACCATGCAGCTTGCACCAGCCTTCGGTTGTGTGCTTTTTACTGCATGTGTTTATTATCTTATTTAATACTACCTGCACTAAATATCTGGGCATTAAATGTTATTGCTTTTTATAATTTTTATATGTAGATGATATTTGCAAAGATGTATTTTAAAAATTGCAAAGGTTATTTGCATACAAGTCTCCTAAAATGAATAACTTGACTCCTGTAGCTATGGACAACACGCTGGACTTGATTACATTTTTTATTACACATTTCAATTATATAGAGAAAAAATTCACCATGTGTCATTGTACTTTCTGGGACATCATAAAGCTATATAGACAAAATGGAAAAATGTATGCCATGAAATATTCCAGAATTTGGCCCAATTTCATGTACTAATGGGTCACTGTAAAATATTAAGACATTTGCCATCTAGTTGTGGTAGTAGGGTCGCTGTGGTATTATGCATTGTGGCGAGTGAAGGTCGGTTATCAACAGGCTTCAAACTTGTATGCCATTCCTGTTAACACTAGCCTTACTGCATAAGTCTTGTCATTTCTAAAACAGGATTGAGCATGTGCCACTTAGATTTTCTTTCTGATCTATAATCCTGCAAAATATATTGTGGAAAGAGTTTACTTTGTTAGAACATTTTTCTTAAGTTTTATCTACCATACCGTCGATGACACAACGTCCACAAAACTTTTTAAAAGTTTGTCAGGAGATATTGGTGATGTATGCCTGTATTGTCCATTGTAAGGTTTGTAGTTTGTTCAAGAGGTGGTTGCCTTAGCCAAGAGGACTGAAGGGAGGGTAGTACCACAAGCTGGATCTTGGGAGTCCGAGGCTCGACTGTACCCAGTGATTGAATGGAAGTAAAGGAGATTTCCATTGTTCTTATGTTTTCTTCATTCCCCTAAACTGAGATATTTCAAAACCTTTATTTAAAGATAAACAGGTATAACACCTGTAAAAAAAAAATACTCTTTACTGGTTGGTAGGCATTGCCATTTTAAGAATATGTGCATGGTTAAGTGTATCATTCTTTCAATCGTATACCC
>NC_051410.1:31612979-31613877 GCF_015228065.2 Penaeus monodon
CCCTTTCCCTATGTCCAACTACAGTCTCCTGCTTACCCTGCCACCACACCTTCCATAAATGAATGATAATAATGCAACATGTGTTTGAACTGATTTAGCATATAAATTTAGTTGTATGGAGTACCTTTAATTTGAAGTAATTAGATTTTTAAAGGCCTTCCTAAAATGGTGTGTATGTAACAAGTATAGTATGATTATATTCTCAGTTTTTAATTTATTTAAGTGTGAATGTGTGTAAAATCAGATATCTGCCCCTAAATACACCTATATTAAAAGAAATTGGAACTGTTGAATTGTGCACAAGATTTTGGTCAAGAGACTGAGAGAGCAGACCTGCATGAATTTTAAGAAATACAATAAGGACCATCTTAATAGCATTTGCCACTCCCTTGAAAGATGATGATAAGTGGAATGTATTTCCTAATATTTATAAGTAGTCAGTCATTTAAGATAATATATCACTTATGTGACCTTGTGGCTGGGAACAACAACCAAAACAATTTCTTTTCAATAGATTCACATTTAATATATGAAATACATGGAAATACCAAATGTAATGCTGCATTTTACTTCTGGTCACATGAGATCACAAGGTTTTACAGTCTTGGTTAAATCAAGAGTTTTGCTCCAGAAGAAGGTAGGTTCCTCCTTTTCAGCCTCTACAACTCCCAACTTGTGAAGAAGGGCCTTCCTTGCAGCAGAATCTTTATCAGCGGATTCATCCTTCACGCCTAGCACTCGATCTAACATTGGAACCGTCGGTTGATGACAGACTGGTTGAAAAGTATTTGTAGCTTAATACAAAAATCATTCGTCCAAAAGTCTGACAGACTCATGCTTTTAATATTTAACCCATTTGCCTAGGTATGTATGCATTCCACTACAGTTTTGCTTTGGC
>NC_051410.1:31614885-31615714 GCF_015228065.2 Penaeus monodon
CAGATCTGCTGGCTTCAACCACAAACCAGTTTCTTTTACTTTATGCCAGTATTTCTGGTATTACCCCCAACACTGCAGTATACACATTTATATCTGTGTTACTGTCACATGTACCATTAGTCTTGCTTTCATTTGACATCACTTATTGTAATATACTCTACAGTTCAATATAGAATCCTGGCAGTTTGTATTTTCAACTAGACTATACCAACCTCTCAATATTATTCATGGTGTGTTTGATAGTGCCCAAAACTACCAACACCTGACCTTTCATAACAGTTTTGTCTTTTTTCAGATTTTCCAATCTTTACAACACTAAATTTCAGCAATGTGATGTTAAGGAAAAATGAAGATATTTTCCAGATTCTGAGTATTTGCTTCACAAGTTCCCATATCACAATCTTGATTTGTAATTATGAAACATTTGTGTAGCAAACTTTCATTTTGTTCAGTATCACTTGTGTTGGTGAATCTTCTTTTGAGCAGAAAATTGACTTGGCCTTTATAGCTTATTTCCCAAATTTCTGTCACTTGTAGTGAGAAAATTTTGTATTTACATCATCATAAATGTAGTAACGAAAAAGGAATTGAGCATTCACAGTTATTCCAATCATTCCCCAAATGGGAAAAGATCTTATAACTCCAACGATCACAATTGAGGGAAGCCTCAAAACCATCAACACACAGTTGTAGCTAAAGACAATATTTAATTCTATATTTTTATATTCTAATTATCCAGGAAAAATAACCCGTCAAGTCTTGGTAGTTATTAGGATTGTGTGAATTTATTATATTATAGATGTTACTTGGGACAGAATCATGGGAACTT
>NC_051410.1:31615734-31618068 GCF_015228065.2 Penaeus monodon
GAGTAATTAGATAAATAAAAGGGTCACCCAGTATTTTTATAAATATGTGAATACTTTCTGGGCATCTTCACACCATAGGCAAATAAAATTCATGTTTATGGCAATAAAAGTTAAATATGTCGAGCTTTACACTTGATTGAAACACTGCCAGATTAGATACATGTACACTTATTTACAGTTCTCTGCATTACTAGATATATTGTAAGGGACAAAATAAATCTGGTTAAGCATTATGCTTGCTCAAACACTTGTGCATTTTGTAGAAAAATTTGCATGCATTACAGTTTCCAAGTACATGCTGAAATTCAGCAGAAATGTTTTTTTTACATAAAATAGGTGGGGCAATAGCATGGTAATATTCATATCTTAGATTTAAAAACCTACAGGTTGGTTCTTACAGGATATAAGTTTTAGAAGTTAATTGTCTAATAGTACCATTACTCAGGGCATCTTTAAATATAATTCATTTTCATTTTTACAGAAACTTGAAAGAATTCTGAGACTTTTAACTTTAATAGTAAAATAGCAGTATCTGTTATTTCTGGACAAATTAAAATTACAATTCTGAGCCATTCTGTAAAAAAGGTAATAAAAATAGAGCATTACTTCAGAACACTCCCTCTGGAGATGCTGGGAAAACCATATGGGTGATGGTGGGGAGAACATGAACTGTAGGGGGAGGGGGTGGCTGTATGGAGGAAAGAGGTCAGTATTCTAATTGATGTAATATTTTTCATAAACATGTAACAATAATGTATTTTACAAAGAATAGAATACTTAGGAAAAGCTTTATTTTATATTACTGTTGAAGAAAGCCAGAATGTGCAGTTTTAAGATGTGAATGGTACAGGATGCACCAAAGTAGAACATTGACATGCCAGCCAGAGCAGAACAGCAGATATAGGATTGGCCATTTTTAGTCTCTGTGCAGGGCAAGGGCTCAGGTTTATGTGCATCGTAAGATATATTTGGTCTTACCAGTGTAACTTACTGCCATTATTTTCCATGTATACTATACTGTAAATTTACCCACCCATGTAGTTTACCAAATAAACTGATATTCAAGGTTGTTTTATATGTAATAAGATTTTTGTTTATATTTTGTAGATATGTTTTGAATTTGCAGTGTATATAAGGGATGGAGGGAAGGGGAGCTACAAATGTGGCACAAGAGATAAGGGGGTTTAGGAAAAACTGTTTAAGAACCACTAATTGTAAATTAGGTAAGTTTGGCATTGTAATTGTTTATTTTCTGAAATGATATTCAGTTTTGTAATTTACAGCCTTATCACAAATATATATTTTTGTCATGCATATCCTTGCACTGCTATTTTACACAAATATGCAGTTCTCTTTAATACTTTTCAATTAATAAATACTGACAACAAAAAATCACAGCCCACAGTCAGGAAGTTTAGAACTACCCTTTTAATTAACTAAAAAATAACATTTTTATTTATTTTCTTCTTTTCCTTTTTTATGGAAGCTAACAACTGTGTTAGCTTTTTAAGTTTGCTCTATCAGGTTATGGTCACTGATGATGTAGTATAACATTTTGTTGTACTCATATTTTTCTATAATAAAAATCTGAATAGTATAAAAGTTTTATTTCAATATGTTCAATTTTACAGGGGAGCAAGTTGTTATTTCATATTACCATCTTTATTCTTACAAGAAAAAGAAAAATGCATATATGATAATAGAGGACTAGTATTCTTTATTTCCCATATTCTAAAAATGTATCACTAAATGTAAAAACGACTACTATCATACAAATTAATGTCATATCTAAATATATAGCCATTTACTTTTACATTTCCTGAACTGATACTTGTTTCCTTTAGTTTTTATGGGACAGGGTGGGGGAATAAAGATTACATAGATTTAATCAAAAACATTATTTGCACACAGTTGGTTTAACATGATTTGATTGAGGAAGGTTAAGGAAATCACAATTTAAAATGTAGCTACAGACTTGGTTTAACATGAAATGTAAAAAATTACAATCAAAACAAGAATAATTGGAGTAACCAAGGTTCACTTGAAAACAATGCCAATGATGGGAAGGGGATAACCACGGTAATGCTAAGTATCAATATCTTTATGAAGGCAATATCATTAACGTGGGCACATTATAGACCTCCCACCATCAATAGGCAAGGTAACACCTGTGATAAAAGAAGCATTGTCTGAAGCCAAAAAGACAACAGCTCTGGATACCTCTTCCACCTCTCCTACTCGACCCATAGCATGAGTTGTCTTTCCATGTTCCAGAAACTGTAAGTAAAAAATAAAAAAAAGGGCATTAGAAATTAAATTAAACCCTACAATAAT
>NC_051410.1:31618213-31618845 GCF_015228065.2 Penaeus monodon
GCTAAAACTTTAAGAAATGAAACATTAAGCCTGTAAAGCTTTTACCAACTATCCAAATTTCCAGATGTTTCAGATGATGTCTCAAATTTTTTTTTCAACATGTACCTTCTCTTTTTTCCTGAAAACATGCAAGCACAAGAAATCATACTGATAAAAGCATTCAATCTGGTAAATTATATCAGATTTTAAATTATAAAATATAAACATACCTTTTTATAATCCGCTTCACTCATGCCACCTCTCTTGTGTACTTCGGTTACTATAACTCCAGGATTGACAGCATTAACACGAACACCACGCTCTGCAACTTCAAGTGCTACAGAACGGGTTAACTGATCCACAGCTGCCTTGCTCATGTTGTAAGCTACTACTCCAGGAAACTGTAAAAATAAAGGCTCTGTAAGTCCTTAACATTCAGTCATACACATCAAGGTTTCTTTCTTTCTCACTGAAAAATATTTTGATATATTGATAGGAAAATGTATTGAAAATGGCAGATTTGCACTTGCTGAACTCCGGCAAACTTGAAGGTATTGCTAAAGGAAATAAATGCCAGTTACTCTTGAAAAACAAAATATAACACCAATGGCACCAGGAACTAATGCTAGTGTAAGGCCAAATCCACATGATGC
>NC_051410.1:31619296-31621037 GCF_015228065.2 Penaeus monodon
ATATAATCCACTTGGGCAAAAACATCCAAATCCTAACGGCTAGTGGGAATGGAGCCTTTTCTCAAAAGGCTTAGATATAGTAATGAAATATGCTACTAGAACTAGCCATGGATCCTGGGCATCTAGATGGGCCTGTGGCTTCTCAGTCTATAATTTCTTTGCCTGGTGTGGATTATAATTTTAGTTACTTATTTCTATAAAGGTCCTTAATATCAAGGCTGCCTACAGGAGATAAAAATAGAGGTGCATAGACCATATTTAACCCACCCCATTGTTTTAATTCCAGACAAGCCATTTACTGTCAATATAACCATTGAAAAAAAAGTATAAGCAATCAGCATCAGTCTCAAATTCCACAACCACAGCACAGAAATTAAGAGCATTCATCCATTATGGCTTCTATATGTGTCACCTGATATTTGGCCCACACTTGTTGCCATATATTGTCACTTGTTTATGGGTGCCAGAGCTTTGAAGCAGATGTGAAATAATCATTTCTCAAGAGATTAAATCCCAGCATTTCTGAATATTATTGCTTTACTGAATTTTCATGAACTTCTAGTGTTGGTGTGAGAAAGGAAAAACTGGAATCAGAAATGCGTGCATGTAACATAATTATCACACTTGATATAGGTATCTGATTTGTTATGCACCTCTACATTGCTTTCAAATGTCTTAGTGAGATACATCTTATAACTTATTATCCATTATCTTCTTTGTTTTCTTACCATATCCATTTTCCTCTTCCTATTTCCTCCTGGCCTCCCTCCCTTTATTATTCCCTGCCATTCCCCTCTTCAGATTTTCATGACTTACATAAGCAGTCAATTGCCCTGGTATTAAAAGACATTATTCATACGTCATGAGCAATGTGTTGTCTTTATGCACTTTGTACTTCACATTTAAAATGGAAAAAATAAGTTGAGTGGCAGTATCTGTGTTGTCAACATTCTTCATATATTTGATTCCACAAGATATTCTCTTTCTAACAATACACTCATACCTAATTTTAATGGACAAGGGGGGAGAGGGGACATTGATTGGATATTTCCTACTGACTGTAGTTATTGACACTTAAGTCTAGTGGCTAAATCCAACAATTTGATTATGAAAGAAATAGCAATTATACAGATATATTTTCAATCTAACAGTATAAAACACCTGTATATCTGAAACTTTTTTGTTTTTTTTCATGCATTATATATTTCCCATACACCCACTTCCCATATACACAACTTTCTAACTTTCTGATCAACTCAAGATCTTTGTGTTATTGTTAAACTCCCCCATTTTCTATTTTACTACTATACCTCCAAAAGACATGGTTACAGGAAATGAATACTAAACCACTTAAACTCAAACTTAAAAGTGTAGTTACATCAATGTAAAAGAAAGTGACAGCCCCAGCAACTAGAAATCAGTTTACGAAGCTGTGGTTCATGTCCAGCGTTACCACGACTTACAGACTGAGGCTGTTCCAGATTTTGTCCATAGCTTCCGATACCCATTAAAGGGAGGTCCATACATCAAGGTAAGAGCGTCTATTGATGAGTCCTTATAAATGACATGTCTAATGGTTTATTTATGAATTTAACCTCTTTATACATTAATATCATATCCTTGTGATGTCAAGACCAAGAGGTCTTAGTCAATCACAGGATTTATCTGGCTGTCAAACAGTGTTACCATTTAAAATATGATGAAGAGCAATGGATGTGTGTTTAAGCGATTTAAAGACAAA
>NC_051410.1:31623245-31623702 GCF_015228065.2 Penaeus monodon
TGTTGGGGTAAAAATGTTGGGTTGCAAATAGAGAAATAATGATGATATTTTACACAACCTATTTGAACCCAAAATAGAATATGGAATAGCAGTTTATGAGATAGCAAATAATCCTGATTTAAAACAATCACAAATATTACACAATGAATAAATGAAAATGGCCACAGGTTGTTTATAATTGATACCCATCACAGCATTACAAGCAATACTAGAAAATAGCATCACTGAAAACAAATATAAGAAAAAGAATGCACACAATGATTTAAAACTAAACCCAAAAGTAAATGTTTTACCATATATCAGCCAATTACCACCTTGGAGTGATGTATCCTAACAAAGAAAAACAAATTTCAAGGTAGGCATTACACACAAAAAAAATGCCTGAGTGAATATTCATGACTGATCATGATGATAGTAGTGTCACTAGATTCAGCTCATTCTCTCCTTCCCATATAAA
>NC_051410.1:31624177-31624260 GCF_015228065.2 Penaeus monodon
TGGGTTCTATAGCTTTGTTCAACTACACAAAATAATTTTCACATGGTTAAAAACATACAAATGTCACAAATATTTACATATGG
>NC_051410.1:31624682-31624817 GCF_015228065.2 Penaeus monodon
ACATGCAGTTGGGGACTCTGGCAAGAGTGCCCATACTGTAAAGAATTACTGCAAAAAAACTCATAACAATGAATCCCATAAAAATACCCCAAGATACCAGAAACACAAAGGTTTGAAGATAAACAGCAAAATGAA
>NC_051410.1:31625734-31626235 GCF_015228065.2 Penaeus monodon
TGTTAGAGTTGCAACACCCACTCATCTTTCCATGGAGTTTCAGATTGAAATTCACAAAAATAAAACTAACAGATACATTATTACAGCCCACCCCCCACCTTGCCACATTGCCCCCATTGTGTACATGGAGCAAATAATAAATAAAGTTGCTCTATACAGTAATACGCCCAAAATGCAGAATACTGTATCCATTTGATTTATACACACAAATTGGCAACTTTATGTGGGCCAAATAAACATACAGTCTTGTTTTATGTAGTTATCAATGAGCAATCAAGGCAAGAGTATGTGTCATGTCTGTGACTTTTTACATGGTGCAATGTACTGTTGATAATAGAAGTGATGCCATGGTTGAAAAGCAAAAATGTGGCCTGGAGGCAAAACCTCAGGGAACCTAGAGAAAGAAAAAGGAAATATAGAGAGAGAAGTTGACAGTAGTCCTTGCTCTCTGGGAGGAGAGGGTAGAGGTAACCTAGGGGAGCACAGGTATACAAACAACTC
>NC_051410.1:31626259-31626452 GCF_015228065.2 Penaeus monodon
ACGTACTCAACCCCAATGTAAACGTGTGTCAAATAATTGCCCATGTAAACACTCCCACATTCAAAATGCACATATGGTTTTCATCATTTGAGAGAATGAAACTTTAGCTGTCCGTATTGTTACATAGATTTTCTAATCAAACTCTCAGCAGAAATAATGGATGCATGCGGCCACCTCTCTTCCTTCTTGGTGA
>NC_051410.1:31626700-31626868 GCF_015228065.2 Penaeus monodon
ATTTAATGTCACATTTTCTATAGGTTCATTTTCTATAATTCCTCCTTGCCACAGCTTCACTGTACCTTCCACTCTGATAGTATGTGTCACAAATATTTTCTATAATGAAATGTTATAGGAGATGGCATTAAGTGCTAATAAAGGGGGGGAGGGGTACAGTGGGGCTTG
>NC_051410.1:31627277-31627473 GCF_015228065.2 Penaeus monodon
CATCAAGATTCTGTGATTTTTTTCAAATGGTCAGATGTTGTATAACACTGAAATTTTTATTTGAATTTTTGGTTAAATGCACATTCTATTTATTGCAGCCTTATTTACAGTAGAAGGGGAAGAATATTCACGAGGAAACATCTGTGCATAGTAGGGAATAGATTAAAAAATAAATGTGTCAATTGGATATTTAAAC
>NC_051410.1:31627799-31627876 GCF_015228065.2 Penaeus monodon
GATTTGGTACTGTGATTGCAGCAGAATTAGGATTACATACTGCACACCTGTGATCAGGACTCCCAGAAAAATAGTCG
>NC_051410.1:31628294-31629143 GCF_015228065.2 Penaeus monodon
ATGGTAACAAAAACCCACAAAATAAATTTAAAAAGAACCAGGGCACAAAGACATTATCATAGTCTAAAACCCTACAAAATTAGAATAAAGATCTACGGGAATACACATAAAATCAGTACCAACAATTTCTATTTTCTTATATTTGCAACTAGTATTTACAATTCTCGAAATCCTACCTGTGACAATGGCCACTTTTCCCTTCAAACCCAATCCGTTTGACGTTGCCATGGCACGGTTAAGTTGCTGCGACGGCTTTTTTCAAGGCAAATTCAGAGTGACCGTGAATCAGCTGATCGGCTGTGGCGGCGCCGGCTCGTGTTTATCTTCACAGCATTCGAGTCCCCACGTGATAAAAATTTCAACATGTTGTATATTCATGTGATAATTTAATTGGAATATATTATGGTATTTCCAGTCAACACTTTTCATTATGAAATTGATATAGGATAAATGGGAGTTTGAAAAGTATTTTGGAACGTCACTTCTTAACTTACACGGGTGCCTTACACTAGCCAACACCGATACCATAATATACACGTTTTTACACTCTTTTTATGATCATTATATCATCTATCGCCCTTCGTCTCATCCAAAATGTTAAATTGAGCTGCAATACTAATCTTTCCTTATGTTCATGTTTTATCACATGCACTTCAGACTTATCTCATTATGGCCTTCAAAGTATGACCCACAGAACATAAAATATACCCCTAGAAAATATACCTGCATCTTACATTTAAAGTTATAATTTTCTGCGGATGTTTTCTCTCCAGTCGTCGTCGCTTTTGGTAAAATGATTGAACTTCTCGATTATTTCAATACAAAATCAGATTAAAAACTGCCCACCCA
>NC_051410.1:31630234-31630331 GCF_015228065.2 Penaeus monodon
CACTGCAATTCAAATGTAAGCTCTGAATAAAGGGCTTCATATTATCTAGAGTCTTGATCACATCGGTGATTAAGACTCCATTTATCACACAAAAAAA
>NC_051410.1:31630520-31630588 GCF_015228065.2 Penaeus monodon
CCATATGAACACTGCTGTCTGCCAGTTCAAAATTCAGTTAAAATACTTCAAACTTCACCAACAACACC
>NC_051410.1:31630838-31631087 GCF_015228065.2 Penaeus monodon
CAGCACTCTGAAACAGACCGGTTTGTTTGACTGTACATGTTCATAACATGGATGCGCAGCATCTGACCAGAACATGGATAGATGCACAGTGAATCGTGCATTACGTATGCACATTACACCTATATCCTACCGTAGTTATCAATCATGGGTTGCAGCAAGGTCTAACAGTAGAACTCATGAGATGAGAAATAATATTTTGAATCCTGTGAAATAACTTTTTGCTTCTATCTTACTTTCATGTATAATGAT
>NC_051410.1:31633559-31633869 GCF_015228065.2 Penaeus monodon
CTCTATAATAAACAGAGGAGACTCTTGATTTTTAATAAGTTAGCAGCTGAAGGTCGGTAAAATAGGAATCCATCACTGAAAAATAGGCATTGGGTGCACGAACCTGGTATCCCTGTAATATAAATAGAATATATAACATAGGTAATAATTAAGTGACATTGGTAGATAGAGTAACTGTCATAATCATAATATACAGAAAAGGAGGAAGAAAAGATATAGTTTTATAATATGAATTAAGATATAGGAAAGCCTCTTCACCTCAAATGGTAGCACTACACTCAATAGACAAGCTGCTTGCGTATTCATGTGC
>NC_051410.1:31634016-31634941 GCF_015228065.2 Penaeus monodon
ATGTAATCGTACACACTTTCGCTTCCTTATAGCAATGAATAAAAAACATTCATTGCTATAAGGATATATGCATTACTACTGATTTTACATAATTGCATTCGTATGCATTACATATTGCTCACGTGATACCCTTTGCATTGATGTTAACAAATGCTAGTCATTTCCTAAAACATGATTCGTTCGTTTAAAATGGAAAAAGCTTTCCGTTAATACTACATTTTCTTCCAACTTTCGAGTCATGTCTTCTAACACAACGCAAGGTTACAACGTGAGGGGGAAAATGGCAGTGAACTTTCTGAAGGGTTAGACTTTCCCCTACTTGTGTCTTTCGCGTGAAAGTGTAATAGCACAACTGATTTTTTGGTGTTGTAACCCGGGATTACTCGACGGTGCACAGTAATCGTCCGTACAGTGTGCTGTGGTACCTGGAAGGGATCGTATACGTGATATACATTTGGCAAGACCTATAAGGGTCGGTTTTCCATATACGACAATGGTATCTTAACTGTTAAGTGGTATGCTGGTTGTATATTGCGGAAAACGTCTGAGTTGACAGACAAAAGGGATATTTCCCTAGACGGATGAGGTGTCCACATATCCACAAAAACAATATATGTTGTTATTGTGATGTGCCTATGTCTTAGTTCTCGTGTTGTGTTGAATTGCAGTCGGGCGTAGTGAGCGGTCAGAAAGATGCGGCAGCAATTATAAAATATAAGCGTGTATTGATAACAAAGAAACAATATCTTACTGTGGGATATCTCTGGTTATTGCAGGGATACAAATTCTGCGAAAACGGCAAAACTATTCTGTATTATTACTTTCGTAAAATTCTTATTACATATGAAAATGTCAACAGTGATGATAGAAACAGTAAGCGTTGTAGCAATAAAGGTGATAATAATAATGAGCAGTAGTCGTAGCT
>NC_051410.1:31635086-31635733 GCF_015228065.2 Penaeus monodon
GAAAAAGCTGAAATACTAACAATGAAAACTAATGTTTAAGATGAATCTTCTATTGTTAATTCTCTTTTTTTCCTTTTAAGATAATCATGAAAAGTGATGTTCAAGATGAACCTTCTACTGTTAATTCTCCTTTTTTTTCTTTGTTCTTTTAAGATGATCATTATCATCATGTCTTGCAATGAACAAATGCAACAATAACTATCATCTTGCAGTATTTGTAGTATCATTAACAAATCCTATTATTGTTAACTGTACCATTACTAAAACAACGTATATCTAGTAATCATTTCTATAGATTTTTTACCCCAGCCAACCACTGCCTATTTTGAGCTCTTCTGCACTGGGAGAAAGGCCTCCTAAAGTCCTCATAATCACAGATTCATATCTAATAGAAGAAAGTTTTTAAATCGGTCTCATTCTACCATGTATTTGCTGGATTCTGTTAGTCCTGAGACATTCCAGTTATTAGTGTATGTTGCAACGGAAAGTATATCAGTCAAACATCACCTCAAACGAAAAGTGCTGAGGCAATAGTTCTTGAAGTGAACATAGGATGCAAGTGTCGGAGAATCCTCTGTTCTGCTTGTACTACGGCTCACAGGACTTGATCGTAAGTACTTTACGGGTTTTACTTTCGTCTTAGTATC
>NC_051410.1:31637110-31637493 GCF_015228065.2 Penaeus monodon
TTCCCGCAGGCTTGTGGCGTTTACTACCAGTCTGTTGTTATGGGTTTCGCGCTGCACACCGTTTGCGGTTTGGTATTGAGTTCAATCTTGGTAAGCAATAATTTCAACGGAGAGATAAGAATTTGGAAGCAATCTTTCAGAACTCCACTACAAAAAATTAAAACAACAAAAGGATAATAACAATCCATTTCAAATTTCAGGCGAACTTAAAATCAATACACTTTCTCCAATGCCTTAAGTGACTTGAGACTTTATTGCCCAAGCGTGATAAAGCATATTCATTTCAACAGAGCAAAATGCAACCACTTATCTTTTGTCATGGATGCAACTTTGCGTGAATCCCACTACGTTAGCAGAAAAGGCGTGGATGAACACTAAAACAT
>NC_051410.1:31637790-31641306 GCF_015228065.2 Penaeus monodon
CCTTTATTTCAGGATCTGACATGATATCTTATTACACTTTAATCGCTACAGTTCCGAGCTCTGCCCCGGGCGGCACCACCGAAGTCAAGGTAGGTGGGCGTGGCAAGGAGAGACCAAACAAGGTAAGTGACTGACGTAAGCCAAAGTCTATTGTTAGCGTTTGGCGATGAGCAAACCATTGATATTCCATAATGCTCGTATAGATTACAAACACAACCTTTAAGGGAGCGTGACGATAATTCTACAGTCTGTACAGGTACGAATTGTGAAGATGAATGAACTGAATACAGTGAGCTTGTATTCCCGTTCGTTTATAACAAACCGTTACAAAATCTGATAAGATGAAGTTTTTTACAATAGCTATCTTCCCACACAAAAACCGAAAGTAAAAGTGTTCACAATAACAGAAGAGTGCGTGCGGCGCCGTCTAGTTACGATGATCACCATGCACCCACTTCCGGTCTCGGCCATCAGCTGACAACGCTTTTATCTGTAGTTTACTTTTCATTTCGTCCCTCTTTTTTTCAAAGACTATATTATCATTTTTACGAGTACACATTGTGGCGGTTTTACAGTTTATTTGATTAATAGCTTGTAAGCAGTTATATCCTTAAAAATACACTGAACTTGTAATGTCATTATTATGTTCCACCGCCGAATATCAATCACCAAGAGACGAATTCAGAGACTCCACTATTATTTCACATATTCGGCTTTTAAATATTAGGATGCGGAGGATTTAAATGCAGCTAGAAGTTTAAGTTATACGACACCGCGTCGAGATGACACTGACAAAGATAGTGTGAAAACTTCTGGACGATTATATCATTACCACCTGTTGCTGATCCAGACGTTGGCCGTCGAGTGTTTCCGAGCCTCACTGCTGTGGGTTGTGATACTGAAGTGAGTTATGATAATGAAGTAAGCTTTCTTGTTACTCAGGCCACTCCTTTAAGCAAGGAATCCAACACATTACTCGAATTTCCGACGCAGAGTCTGAATTATAATGGCAAGCGAATTTCCGATTAGAACCGCCAAAAATTTCTTAGGGTTATAAATTGGAACCGATTCGAATGCAGGCTGGATTCACCAACCATGTCTGCTTCAGTGATGGGATGACTATTCGCACTTTCTTACTGCCAAGATTAAATATTGGACACGTTATATTTTCTTGTTACTTAAAACGATAAAGACTCCTTAGTTCTTGTCATATCAAGTGGCTTCAAGATGGGACTGCTGAGTTCTTGTGACCTTTAAGATTGCTGAGATTTTTGTAGGGTTGTATGCTATGAAAATCTAATGTTTTTAATCTGAATGAATGGAAGAATTAACGACGTCCAAGTTTAATACATATATATTTCAATTTAGAGACCCATTTAATCGCACATCTTTAGCCTTGCAGCAAGATCTCTTAAAAATCGGCCGAAAATTCTTTAGTACCCCAGGCCGAGTGAATGGCGTCGGAGACTACTGAGGTACTTCTTTGGCTTCAAGCTGGGTCCACCGAGAGCTTCTTATGGCTTCGACTTGAGGCGATCCGCGCTTCTTTGCCGTAGAGTACGAGTCGCCGCTTTGCCAGGTTTGCAACGAGGGATACTGGAAACTTCCTGCCTCGGCCCATCTGGTGCATCCGGTAGCACTCCCTCGCCCACCCTGTAACTGTCTGAGCAGGTGCGAAGGAAGTATAGTGAAAAGAGATGCAATTGTTAGGACTTGGCAGCTTCTAGTCCTCTCAGCTGTGGCGACTACGTAAAGTTTAAGGGAATTTGCATGGAGGACAGGAATAAGCTGCAATTTAACGTCGTATTAAAGATGATGCCTTACATACAGCAGTTACCGATTCCTTACTCGATATGATTCTTTAGAAGTACTTAAATTAAAAAGGGAATGCACTTGCATGATCAGATGAGCCGTCGTGCATGCATGGAGTATGTAAGAGAAAAGGAGGCCTAGTTCAGGTATATCATCCTGACAAAAAGATCTAATTTAAGGTCAACATGGAAAGCATGGCGCACTCAATTAAATAAAAGGGAAAATCACACACAGCAGCCGTGTGCAGAACGCTGTCTCTGTGTACGCCGCCACGCACGTAGCGTGGTGGCGAAGGTGCCGGGGGAGGCGAAGGAGGCGGGGGACTGGAGGTGAGTGTATGTGATGACCGGCTCACTCAGTCCCTGGCCGCACTCACACACACACGCGCGTTGCTCCACTCCCCCGCGCCGCCACTAACGCCTGGCACGCCCTTCTGCTCACTTTCCTACATTTCCTGAGTAGGAGAGATGACGAGGAGAAAGACAGGCTTCGAAAATGAATGGTGTAAAGATACGAATATCATGAAATGAAGTTTTTAATTGCCACGAGCTGTAACAAAAAAGAAGCATGCTTGGGCATTTAAACAAAGTTTTTGAGTAATATTGTGGTTTGCAAGTAGCTTGCGAAGTGATAATTCGAGGCTTTATGGTGCAACTGGCCTGCGCAAAGCTGAGGAAGTGCAGTTCCGAGTCGACCCGTTCGCACTGAGCCCAGTTCTGCCTAAATTATTTAGAAAATATAAGTGTTAATTTGAGCAACTTCAAATCTGTGTTAGGCTGCGAATTGCAGCTGTCGCGTCTTATACCTGATATCATTGTCGTAAATGATTGATTAAGAGCTCTAGCTTGATCTGGATCGCCGTGATCCCCCCTCTCCCGGTGCCTTTTATATCAGTGGATCCCCCGCCAGCATCCCGCACCTTGTATCACGGCCGATGCCCATGCACAGGCGCGCCCCGCCTCCCCAAGCGCATGCTGGCAGAATGCCCCACGAGTCAATTCTTTACTTCCCTGGTGGCTTTTTCAACGAGTCTGCAGAAGTGTAATGATGCGACAGACTTTCAGATTTGGTGCAACGCCTCTCTTGGTGGTGATTATAACATACGATTAGATAAATAAGGAATTAGACAACAATGCAAGAGGAGGTGTATGTACAGATACAACACTATCCAAATCCCTATTATTGATGATGGACAAATACTGAAAAATATCCATAAAAATCCTAAAATACAGAAAGGTTAAAGTGAAAAAAACAACAACCCAGAACTGATCATTCTCTGTGGACCTACTCGCCTTCAAGAGACAGCATCGTCAAGAGTAAAAAGGTAAATGCATTGTCATTTTTTTTAAATATTTATATTGGAAAAAAGTATTATTTTCTTTATGTATGTATCAGTCTTTTTCCTGTCATATCCTCAGAGTGCATAGTCACCTTCGGTAAGGAAAATCTGTTCTAGTTCCCAGGAAAACGTTCCTTTTTTACAGGCTTGTATCATTTTCCATTGCAAAATAGTCCGAAGAGAGCAGCGATCTCCCGTGAAAACAAAATGACAGTAAATTTCCTTCCGACAAACAAACAGACGCGAATGCTACTGTTGAGTATTCCATAATGAGAACGTATGACAAGTGTGGTATTTTTATATCAGTGTGGAAATAAGCATGATAAGATGATATATAGAAACTACTAGTTGTCTGCTTTCTTTAC
>NC_051410.1:31641342-31641507 GCF_015228065.2 Penaeus monodon
TCTCTTAATCTCTGTCTGTATTGATAAAGAATGAAGCATTTGTCTGTAGAATTTATACCAAGGAAACGCTTCGTTAAATTTTTTCTTGTCCTTTTGACAAGATTATGACAATGTTTATAGTATATATGTAATTCAAAGACACATACTTTGCTTTTGCGCAAGTTA
>NC_051410.1:31641525-31643884 GCF_015228065.2 Penaeus monodon
TTTTTTTTTACTGCTTCTAATTTGTAAAGTAGTCCGGGTTTCGCAGCAGCCAAACGACGGTAGGTCTTTAAGGAGTTGCCAGCATCTTAACAAAGTACCACTCTAAATGCCTATCCCTTAAATAAAGGCGTGGAGGACCTCGGACTCTCCTTCGAGGCACGCGCACCGTGTCCCGGTTTATCAGCGTTCCGCGCATGTGCAGAGCCGCTGCTGATATGCTTTGGAGAGGCTCTTGAAAAGCTCTCGCCAGGCTGGTGCATGGCTATTTTATTTTTGCTCTTTAGACAGATAAACTATCATTAGACTTCACATTTATGATAGCATTTTCTTTACTGGATTAGAAATATTAACGATGTACTTTTTGGAGACTTCAACTCGCAGCAAAAAGTGATCTGAAGCCGTGTATGTAACACTAAATCTTTCATACTTTACTTTAGACAAGTGCATGCTTATCACAAATCATGTGTTTCTTTATTGGAAATCTGTAACATTTTCTGTTTTCCATGGTCACTGTATCCTAATGATATTGAATATTTTTGTCAATAATGTTTTCATTCTACGTCCTTTGCACTTAGTGTCAAATTTTTATACAATTCATCGTTATATCTAGTGTAGAAAGCCAAAAAATAAGCAAAACAACTAACAAACTAAGAGAAATAACCGCAAACTTGAAATAATGGAGTGAGAAGGAGGAGCTGGCAGAGTCAGCATAATCAACCTACGTTTATCATACATTATATGCCACGTAATCATTGCGTGTAGTGCGTGTCATGTTCGTTCTGCATATCTAAGTGCCTTGGTCTCGCGAGGGGGAATATTCGCTACAAGTGTAAGTTCAGATTCTAATTGCACAGATTCTTGCTGAAGCTCTCCAGACGCTCTCCTTTGGTCTTGTGACTCAAGACTGAAGGAAATTAAATAACATACATGGAAACTGTAATAGCATTTATCTATTTTTATTGCCCTGTAGTACTAGTAAATTAGGTAACAGAAAGCAGGGCATTGAAAATAATTTGTTGTGTAATGAATGTCAGAGTGAAGTAGAATGTGACTATGTGGGTAGTATGTGAAAGTGTACAAAACGTACTGTATGGTAGATGTTGAACAGGCTATATTAATAAGTGTTGAAGGACATACTGTATGGCAGATGTTGTATAGATTATATCAGTTAGTACGCATTCATGGCGCTCATCCTCACAGACTAACATCTATGTCATGGTATCTATAAGTCACTGTAGTATATGTGTCTACTCTACACTCCAGAATATCACAAGCAGTGAAGAGCTGCAATAAAACCGCGGATATGTCTCTTGCACACACTCCAGTAGTTGTCACTACTACCGCTATATATCACATTTCAACATTTTTTTCCATTTTTACATTTCTGGAGAATTATTTTCTTCCAGTGATATAGCGAAAGATGCTATAATTTTCCACATTTCCCAGTGATGATCACGATTAATGCTCATGACAGTTGGTGATGAGAGCCTCCTCACTGTGACAAGCGATCCTGGCTACATGCTGGGAAAAAATTCGATCATAAATTCTCAACATGGGATGAGTCAGCACCCGCACTCAGCCCCAAGGAGGGGAAGACACGGGGCAGAGGACAAATGTTTTATGAATTATGAAGGCATAATTCCATCGAGTTCTGCGACGCGAAGAGACGTCACTGGTTTGGGGTGAAACCACTTTGTGACAGTTTTGTTTGTCAAACATTTGTTGCTTGGAGGTGATCGACTTATCAAATTAACCATGGCTCTCAAACATAAGGAGGTAATGAGTATACGTTTAATACCATATGTTGTAGAAAGAGGAAGCAAGTCAAGGCAGAGGATAAATTGAAGTGACCACAATATAAAACTTTACAGTGAAAAGATCTGACCGTAGGTTGAGGTGGATCGAAAGAATGGCCACATTAATGAGGACGAAGGATCCGAAGTATCCGTCACTCTGTCTTTTACTTCCTGGTTCCGCGGCTTGTTAGTATCCACTTCCGCGGTGAGAAGGCACAAAAGGAAATGTGGTTGCGCAGGGGACACGCTGAGGGTGGGAAGGGGAGGCGGTGCAGCGACGAAGAGACGGCGCTCGTGCGATCCGAGGGTAAGGAAGTGGAGGGCAAACACGCACAGGAGAGACTGAGGGGCCACCATGCACGGCCCTTTGTGTCCGGGAGCAGTCAGGTGGAGCTGTGATGGACGCGTCATGCCCACCTTGTGCATGTGTGTGCACTGCTGTCCTTTGTACACTGAATCTTAGTGTACACTGACGCAACGTGACCACACTACACAGGGTGTTGCATGGTCCAGGAGACACTAGTCAATAAAGTAAAACAATACTGAAAGGCTAAGGAGACAGA
>NC_051410.1:31643905-31646392 GCF_015228065.2 Penaeus monodon
AAAAGTGAATAAGCACAGAATGACGGCGGACAGATGTGTTTAGGAAAGGGCGAGACCATCACGTATATTGGATATATTTTGTTTTTGCTTTTACCCATGAAGCAGAAATGTTACTGCCTCATGCCAACTCGTCTTCCATTTTGTAGGCTGAGAGACACTTCGGAAGTCTTCAGTGACTCGTCCAGGTTCTCGGAGAGTAAAATGGTACTTTACAGGGTGAGTAAAGACGAGTGGGGAGGGGGGGTACATACTACGAGGAAAAAATTGAGTAAATATCATGATTTGTTTTTCATACTTGTATTGACGCCTATTCTTCTAAGGGATTCAATTGTGTGCTTACTTGTTTACATGTGCAATCACATGCTAGCTGTTAAAGTTAGTGCATGCTTATATATTTGATATAAATGTCATATACATGTACCTACAACCAAACAAGCTTACGCTATTTTTGCTTCCCTACACACGAACCTGCACACACACCTACATACAAATACACGCAAGAACTGAGAAATGCACGTGCAGGAATATTGGTTCCACTTTTCCAAAGTCACTGCAGTCGTTGCAGTCTGCGGGACAGGTTGAGCTGCGGAAGACATTTTGTGCCTCATTATCATATGTCGGTGGCCGCCTGAGCCTCGTCTCCGCGCCGTCCCTGCCACCATAGCGACCTGCTGCTCGAGCTGGGGAACTCCTGTAACCCGTTTGCCGCACCACCTGAATTGCCATCTTCACCTTCCAGTCTGTCCTGCACTAACTCTTCGTCTTCTTATTGACATGTCGTCCCATTTGCGTGTGCGCCCACTTAATGTCTACACAAGTTCTGTTTATACAACAAGTTTAGCTGTATATCTCTATATACATCTACTTACGGGCTATCTGTATATCTAGATGCTCATCTGTATTTCAACCAGTGTGTTTAATCCGTCCGTATGCCCGCATGTTAAAGTACTGTGCATATATCTATGTTCCTACTTGTATATTCAGTCCTCGCCCGTCAGCCCAGCTTCTTTACTACGTTAACTTGACTGCCGTCTGAGTCACCTGTGAGCCCTTGCGACCCCTGCTAGACGGAAGGTCAAACCTCCCCGCACCGAACCCCTCGGTGCATCAGTGTCACAGTGGCCTGGCTCGTTCAACTTTGGGAACCGTGTGGGCGTGAGCGGTACTTGGAAATATACTGAAGTGGGTGAGGAGGCCTTGTTAAAGTAAAGGGGTTTTGCGGATTAGGAAATCGGCTTAAATGCGTGTAGTTTTTGCTATAAGTAAATGACTGAAATGAGTGCTTATAATGCAGGATGCTTGTGAAGATTCGCTGAAGATGATCATGTGTCTAGATGCTTTTGTACAGGTTTACATGTAGAGAGAACCTACTGTTTGTAATTTCCAAGATTAAATGTGACCTTGAATGGATGTGAACGTATGTGGAGTGTATGAATGTTCCTTGTGTGGGGCGAGTCCGATAATCGTGGAGTGTGTGGGTGCGTGGTGAAGCTCGTACGTATGTGGGGTGCTGGGTGAAGAGGGTGTGGCGGACGGGTGCCTCGGTCAAGGCTACAAGGGCAGCTTACCCAGTCAACACAGACCTGAGAGCAGTGTTCTCGACTTTACTAGGGCATGATAGCCAGGGATGGTGCTATATCTGCCGCTTGCCTGCCCTTGCCTCCTAGCCAGCCCCGTCCATTACCCTGTGCACGCTACTCTCGCTTCCACTCTCCATCTTCCGCTTTCTGAGTCTCATCCGTCCCGATCGAGCAGAACCTTCTCTTCTTCCCACTTCCGTAGTTTTTGGTATGGTCTTCTTTAATAATTTGCAATTTATACACAGCAGCGTTAAACGATGATGAAACAGATATCTGTAGCATTACTAGCGTTTCATATTTCCTTAGTATTTATGAATAGAGTTCTAAATATATCACAAGATTCATCAGCTAATACTTTTATTGTACAATCAGTAGGTCATCTCGTTTTGTGCATGCTTATATATATTTTTTTTTATTTCATTATTATTGTTTGTACAAACATCATTATTTTTGTTATGTTGTCTTTTGTGTGATCATTTATTTTCTATTTTATTCTATTTTCTTGCACAATTTTCTTAATCTCTTTTTCTTCTTCCTCAAGATGATCAGCTGTCCTGAAGAGGACTCACTAGTGACTCTGATACTGGGTTAAATTTCCTAAGACTACGCTGCATCTTTAGGGTTATTGTATATTTGATATTTCATTAGGCCAGATGTGACTAGAACAATATTGGAATGTGTTGGGATAATGAAATATGTTAGGAGATGTTTCACAATGTTAATGTGTACTGGAAGGACGTCACCCATATTAAATGCACGAGAAGAGCTTCAACATCAGCGGATCACACATTCCAGATCTCTGATTTACATTTAAATCTTCTTTATTTATATATGATTTCAGACTCTCCACAGAGGGTGTGAATAAAACTACAGTTCACCTTGGACCAGAATTTTATCACACGCACGT
>NC_051410.1:31646451-31648031 GCF_015228065.2 Penaeus monodon
AGCCCTTTCATGATCACACTGAGTTCAGTTATTCTTCACTGCACTTAGAGTGAAGGGAATTAGTGATTCCTTTAAAGTCGATACTTTTTCGGCTGACCTGAAGCATCTCTGACCGTTATCATTGCTGGAGGAGTTCTGGCCGACCGTCAGTGGCCTCTGCAAGTGAGTAGCCGTAATGGCCCAGGTAACACTGGCGAGTCTCGAACTGGTACTCGCTCGCACGTGGAGCATTTTGGTTTGCTTAGGTGTCCTTTTAATGGTTTATTAATCATTTAAACCTGGAAGTGGTTTGTTTCCTATAGGAATCTTTTAATAGCTCTGCGTGAAATTCACGGGAGGAATTTATTTCCTTCAGGGCTGCGATATTTACGACTAAAAGTTAATGGAGCATTGATAATGCCCGGTGTCGTATTAGCGAATTATCATGTAACGATATGAACGATAGTGGAAACCATTACTGCTGACCTGCTATAGATAACAAGAACAGAATATCAGAGTGATTGATTCGGCTGACACTGATATGGATGTTTACATTTATAATTAGTCTACAGTATTGTCTATGGTTTCAGTTATCAAAGCCAGACGGAGATGTCACAACTTGAACGCCACGTATCGGCCAGCAAGGGAAGGAAATTCCATCCTGGTGTCACTTTTGAGCTACTCTTTGTTCCGATTTTTCGTCCTTGACAGGCGAATTACCTAACATTAGCTAACTCTGTCTCCGGAGACCTTGACGTATTTAAGCTCAAGCATCTTTTATTCACTCACATGCAAATTATGTTGTAACAACATTAAAATTGCTGAACATTTTAAACACACTGAGAATACCTTCGCTCTAATCTCAAGGTACATCCAGGACCCAATCCATCTCTCTGTCTGGGGGAAATTTATCACCAGTAATTCCCAGATTACAGATTTGATTCCATCAGTCGTAAAGAGACTTTAAGTTCTTCATTTAACAAAATGTAAGAAACATAACAATATAAGATAAAATCTGATTTATGAATTATTTGAAAACAAATTCACCTAGTTATATGGTGCAATGTAGTTTTTGTATAGCTACTGAACTACTTTTACTGCAAGTACTTTGTAGTTACAGCATAACTATGTTAGCAGCATACATGGCTTCATATCTAGTCAAGCTGCTAAAACAAGGGTAACTGTTGGCAAGGTTAATGAAGAGCTAGAGTATGGATGACAATATGGTGTTTCAGCCCAAACTGAGACGAACGTGGTAACTACCCCGGTGCAGATAACGAGACAGGTTTCGAAAGGTAAAGCAGGTGTAGCATGATGGTGCAGGTATCCCTTCAGGTACAATCCCAGGGTGAGTCAGACCTCCTTTGTTAAGACTTCAAATAAAGCTGAACAAAGTCACGCCCTTCTGCTACCCGACCGCCTGGTGCTGCTCCGAAACCAGGCGGGCTTGAAGGGCCTTCCGACCGGACACTCGCCGTTCTTTGGTGCTACGCAAAATTACAGCGATTGGCCTTATCCCTCAATGTGTCATTAATCAGGTTTTAGAGTCAGTATTTCCTCTCACTTGGTGACGATTATTTGGATTTCAAAAATTTATACTT
>NC_051410.1:31648423-31649699 GCF_015228065.2 Penaeus monodon
TTCAAGTTTGCCTTTCCCTGCTGGCTCGCAAGTGATTTCTAGGGACAGTGGCCATTGTAGGTTGTTCCGTGCGGGAAGCCAAGTGGAACAAGACCGAGTCACGCATTTCCACCATCTTTAGCGCGTGAACTCGGCGCCAAGGCATCCGTTTGACATCCTAAATACATGTGTTTCTAACTCCCCGACATCCTCACTATCTGCCTGCAAGATCATATCTAACGCACAGATAAATCCCTGCTTGCATACCTTTTACTTTACCATTCTCACTTTTACCTCCAAATTGCTCTGCCAATATCATTTGCTGTGAAACTACTTTATAGCGCTACCGTGCTTTCTTATAAACTTTTTATGCTGCCTTCCTTGCAGCTGTAGTACTAACTAGTGTTTACTGGCCATTGTGGTAGCATCCCTGGCTTTACCAGTCTTCAGCCCATTGGTACGACGTGCAATTTGCCATCCTTAAGCAACATCGACAACTGAGGTCCTAACTGTTCGTAACCATATTGCCCGTCGCCTTGAAGGTGCATCACGCTGTCGATGTTGGAACGCCCATGACCGAGCGCCGGAGCCACGTCAGGCGGAGGCTTCTGTCTTCCGAGAACACAATGACGCTGACCGCCCGACCATGGCGACGGCGGCGCATTTGACGGAGCAACAAAAGGAGACGGATTACTTGTATCACCGCAAATGCCATTAAATATCACGGTTCAGGTGCTTTAAGTATCCATACTTACGATCTTCAGTCAACTGAATATCATTATGTGATGCACATATTTCCGTAAATTTTAAAAAATTCTCACTCAGTTTGGATAAGCATTCTAGTAGAGTGCACTGTAACAAGCAGTGCAACCATTCAGTGCGAAGACATATCTTGTACTCTTCTTAAGCTGCAAGTCATGAGTCAGCAACTGCATCGATACAAAAGGGGGTGAAATCCAGCGTTTCCGTGCCTCCTCTTCGCCTCGAGTCTCGTGGGAGAAACGAGAAAAGACAGGAAAAGAAATAGTACTATAACGCTGAACATGTGGCAGAGTTAAACAGTCGCAAAACGTACAGTTTTTAACAACACTATTTGGTCATGTTGAAAGAATTTGACATATGCACTGACAGTAATACCAGGTTTATTTATTAACCAAAAGGAAGAGAAAGGCTTGTGTGTTACAATAGTCTTTAAATGGGAACTCTATTTAGAGTATTCCCCGGCGATGGCATTACATGAAGGTTACGCAAAGGATTTCAAGGTCAAGAACCACTTTAATTTTCGATAAGGTAAGAT
>NC_051410.1:31650289-31650588 GCF_015228065.2 Penaeus monodon
GCCAATAATCTACTCTTGATTAGCAGTGCCACTAGATTTTTAACTACAGAGATGAGGGTCATATCATAAACATAAATACCTCACGAAGCGCAAGCTGTACTCTATAAATAAGATACTGGTTGATGAATGAATTGCAAATTAAGCTTTTCCTGTAGTTATACTCGTGCGGGCAATGTGACTACATGGAAATAACGGTAAGATATTGGAATAGATAGAAACGAAATCTCTGCATACCCAAGGTCTATATCAGTATACTCATATAGACCTCGAGCATACATGCCATGTAGGGGTGCGTAGGT
>NC_051410.1:31650774-31651521 GCF_015228065.2 Penaeus monodon
GAAGTTATAGAATCGTATGTATGCGTGCGTGTGTTATGAAGGTTAAGGAGGTTATACGAAGGTAATGTTGATAATGCAACAATAGCTAATGGCGGTGGTAGCCGAGGTGAGGGTCGAGACAAGGCCGGGAAAGGTGGTGCAAGAGAGGAGGAAAGCAACCATGGGGGAGATAACAAGCTGGGACACACTTAGGTAACCCTGCCATTACGTCCTTGATAAGTGGCTTCAGTGCCATCATTGCCGTATCCTTAACCTGTGATTGTTACGGTCGCGAACCGTCTTCTGAACCGTTAGACAACAAAGAGATGCCTTATTGTTTTTTAGGATTCTTATGACGAGTTCCATCTACTTGTTTTGGCCTTTTGCACAGGAGTGCTTTAAAATTTTTTGACATGGTCGGGCTTAGTTTTCACAGACATATTTAATGGTTTGAAGACACAGTATGTAGGGAAATAGCCCCCAATAGCACTACCCACAACTATAATAGGGGTGACGGTTCTTTTAAATGATCACTTGAAATGAGTGATCCTATTAGATCAATAGAAGCAATTGAACACATCAACTCAACTTTCAATGACACTCTGACTATCAAGGAAAAAGAATTACATAACTAAGTATTAATCCAAGGCATATCTGCACAAAGAACTTACGTCATAGACCTATTGATAGGAAATCTGTTCATCATCATCATATTCTTATTACGATGGATGATTAATTTATCATAGGATGTGTTCCGCTTTATAGACA
>NC_051410.1:31652305-31652518 GCF_015228065.2 Penaeus monodon
CAATGAGTTTCAAAATGAGGTTATGGCACAATCCTTTCAACATTCGGAACACAGAGGGTAAACGCTGTAGAAGGAACACAGTAGGGACGGATGCTCTAGGCCCGAGCAGAAATTCGAGATTTTGTTGAAATACCATCAGATAGCTTGTGTGGGGTCCTCGTCTGACATATGGCTGGCGGAAGACCACACGCAGAAACATTATACTTTATAATC
>NC_051410.1:31653239-31653758 GCF_015228065.2 Penaeus monodon
ACTAATCGGGCCTGTCTATTTCGCGATGGATATTCCCGTATCCTTTTCTAACGTAATAAATAACTTTTGGAATTTGGCGTCACCTCAGCGATCTTATCACCTGGAATGGAATGTGTATAAGGTGTCCTTTTATAAAGTTCTACAACACAGTAATATGTTTTAGAATCTTTGAATATATGTTCACATTTATCTAACGAAAATATAATATTGAAAAAGAAAACGTGGCTGAGGTGAACCTACAAAGGATATTGCGCAGTCGTGATCGTCTAAAATGTCCAAATCTTCAGAGAAATCTTAATGTTCTTTACTAATCCCCTTTTGGCGTTGGTGGGAAGGAGGACTCTGGTTCACGGCTCTTAGAGTCAACTTTCCTCGAAAGATTTATTTAAAACCGCCGGTTATATATTTTTTGGTTATATTTGATGGTTTGACACTCATCACCTATCTAACTCCTTTCCTCCCTTTATAAAATATTAAGGTGCCTTATTGTCTTAAGGTACCTGATTGCACATTCTGATT
>NC_051410.1:31654267-31655322 GCF_015228065.2 Penaeus monodon
TCCGATGCCTTTCTTCACCCACCTTTCTCAACGCTTTATCCCCCTTCCACCTCGAGAGAGCAGGTACTGGTTAGCTTCACCCGCGGGGGCGTTGGCAGTGGAGAAGCGAGCATAGGCATGCGTTCGTCCGGTAACTGTGGGCATAATTGAGGCTGAATTAGCTCAAGGGCGAGGCGGAGCCCGGCGGAGACACTGGCGTCCACTTGGAGCTCAGACGCCCAAAAGGACCCGCTCATTTTCCCTGTCTGTCTTTCATTATTATCCATATTACTTTACTTTGTGTTTGACCTTGAAGAGGAAATTGTTATCCGCAGGACATTAATTTACAGTCAAAAGGATAATCACGATAACGCAAAATGATTCCGTCTGTGATGAGAAGGCAACAGGTATTGTCTACCCTGGCAACAAGAATGGCAATGAAAATTATCTCAATGCTATGGCATTTATAATCTTCACCCACCAATGCACTCCATGGATGTAAATATATTAATGGCACCACATATCCTTTGTCTTGTTCATTTTTCTCCTACACAAGGACGCATCTAGCCACACTCCCATAACGTAAAGACTTTCTGAGCAGCACGGATGGTTAAAGAACAAATACTGCTTAGCCATCATAGGAATACAAACAGATATGCTCGAAGATTTATCAGGTATATACGGGATAACCGTCCCTTCCTTTGGCCCTTCCTTGTGTATCCGAGTCATCAGCTAAATTTGGATTCAGCTCACAAGAACATGGGGCTAAATCCATGCCAGGCAGTGGAGAAGTAACATTTGGCATTTCTACATACTCTTTGTCTAAGGCCGACATCCACTTACCATAATTCATTTATAACGAATACAATGCGCAGAACCAAGCAAACACTGAGGTGACTATTTGCGACAAATAAACTTTCACCAACGTAGGTCCTCACACTGCATGATTCAGTCTGACGCAAGAGTTTGAATCATGCAGTCATGCCGCTCAGGAAATACGAAGTATTACACGCGCTTTGCACCGACCCAGATGAGGGTCGTAAGGATGTTCCTTGTCGCAAGATGGTTTAACATAG
>NC_051410.1:31655363-31656611 GCF_015228065.2 Penaeus monodon
ATCTATTCAGAGTCGCGCCCCCAAAAAATTGAGAAACACTTCTTGTGGGTTGGGGAAGCTGACATTAATACCGATAGTAATGACTAATAATATAATTGTCTTTAAGACTCTTTGTTTTACTTCTCAAGAGCAGCTTTGAGCTTTGTCTTATTGCGATTAGTTGCTGCCAAAAATATTTGAAGTTTTGTAACTTTGGTGTCAAGTGTTTGAATAAAAGTATAAATGACACACCCTCGTGTATCAGGCAGCGACTCAGGTTGTGGTCATATTGTTTTGTGAAGTGGTAGAGTCTCTACCGTTGATGCAATATACTTATATCTTAGCGATAGTCGTATTGATGATGCAGACAGGATTAGGGTACAACTGTTGGTGTCTTCGTTTCTAAATGTTTAATTTCACCTATTTCTGTTTTTTGATCGTGGTGTGAAGTTTGAAAGAGTCATAAAGCTTTCACGACTGTTTTGTAAGATTTGTGTTGTTGCTTCACCTTTTTTTTTTACTTCCTTTCTTTATTCTTTTCTTCAACATGCGCCATTGTTAGCAGAGTATCATCGTCCAGAATAAACACTAGCTTTGAACCTCGCAATTTAAAGACTAAAAATGTTTGTTGTATTTTTTTTTTTTAATAAGATTAATCAATCACCCCTTTCATATAGAAATCGCACAAACAAACAACATGAAAACAAGACAAAGCAGAGGAAAAGGAAGGTCCGTCAAAAAGTTAATTAACGTGCCCCGGGCGGTCCCCCTCCCGGCGCCGTTCTCTTGCGCTCGGGAAGCAGCATAGGGAGATAGGAACGAGGTAAAGGAGACCTGTTTTAAAAACAAGCAAATGCGGAAATACAGGATGAAAGGGGAGATCTGAAACAAACAAAAAAATACAAAAAGACAAACGAAAACGATTTTAAAAAGGTTAGAAATAGAGAAATACGGACTAAAAATAGTGACTACAATGTTGGAAGATAGTAAAAAAAAGTTTATATCGAAGACGTTGAGCAAGATAATTTACCCGGGGTGATCTATGAGCCAGTAAGAAATAAAACACATGACTAAGGAAAGTGAACAGCATCGCATCCTTGGTTAGGAAATTCACCGGACGATTTGCTTTACAAAAGTGATGACAGCGATGCCGGTGTGATGACTTGGATGAAGAAACCTTGCAGGAAAAGGAATGACAAAAAAACCTTTGTTTTGACGTTGAGCTTGACTAGACAATGGAAGGCTGGATTGTGTGATGCGCTATTTGCA
>NC_051410.1:31657285-31657802 GCF_015228065.2 Penaeus monodon
CTTCTTAACTTGTATATATACACATATAACCTCAATCTTCCTTTACATTTATTGCTCATTTATATATATACACCGTACAGAAACGTTTACTGTCCAGGGCGTTTCCACTAGTTTTCACTGTTTCTTCCGCACCCAAATTTCTGTTTCAAAGGCGTTACGTGATGATTTTTATTATACTGAAAACCTCATGTCATCATTTACTAGTTTCTGAGCTGCTTGAAAATATGCTGACTGTTCTGTTTCCCTGGGAACTAGTGGTGACAGGGATGATGACGTTCCCTGCCGGGCTGGAATAGGGGGGAGGCCGTGGGAAAGAGCTCTTGCTTGGGCGAGGCGAAGAGAGTGATGTAGGGGCGATGTACAGCTCATCTGTTGTGCGTTTGCAGGGACTAAGGAGCGCTCGCCTCAGCAGAATGTCTAAAGATGCTTAGGAGTTTTGGGTTACGTGCTTACGTAAAGAAGGATAGTTAAAAATCGATATGCATTATATACCCTATGTGTATGTACACCCCCCCCC
>NC_051410.1:31658022-31658702 GCF_015228065.2 Penaeus monodon
GGCAGACAGATTACAAACAGACTTAACTACAGCAATCTCCTTTATACTAACGTCTAATTATGTGTATGGGCGTAATATGCATGGGAGCTATGAGCAATTGTTAAGCTAACTCCGGTTTCCCTGTCGCCCACCCCCTCAATGGCGATTCTAACGAGCACGTTCCTGCGTACAGCGAAAACGTTTAATAACAGACCTCAGCCTCCGTTCTGGCGAGTCATGTCATATCGCCGAGGGCTGGAATCGGGGTGGCATGTCGTGGGACATCAGTGACGGGTCATAAACTTGGTTCTGCTTGTTCTTTGTGGTGAGTGCAACGATTACTCTGTACCAATAAGTGAAGGGTGAAATGAAACTCGCTTTCGCGTATTCACGTTGTCTTTTTTATTTATCACTTCCTCTGTGTCCAAATAACACGTCCCTCGAAGCTAAGGTAGCCCATCTTCTCCTCAAATGAAGACGTTAGGTCTGAAGAACACGGAGAAGACAAGCTGTGTAATCGGCCACCCAGCCCGTGCGACCCTCGAGGCGTCCGCTGCGTCGTCCGCACCCGCCCGGGCTGCGTCCCGCCGCTGCACCTGGCCGGACCAAGGGCCGCACTGCCCAGCTTCCGCTGCAACGCTCGCTGCTCGCGCACACATACGCTTGCCAACCAGGTTCCGCTAATGATGAAATATCTTTTG
>NC_051410.1:31658963-31659257 GCF_015228065.2 Penaeus monodon
AACAGAACTCGCTATGAATAAGATTAAATATGAAAATGAACCACACATCTAGAAAGGGTGCAGACACCGATACCCATCTGATTCTACATGACCTCGTATCAATTCCACATACTACTTTTGCCAGAACTGCAAAAGTCTTTATAATTTTAAAGTTTAATTGGCGCGGCACATATGCTACTTTCGGTAAAACACCACAGGATTATAGGAACGTGAAAAAGAACTGACTTCTTGCATTCTGGAATAACCACATTTTACTTTCACCCCAATTCTGCCGTCAAACAGGTAGCCATGGTG
>NC_051410.1:31660026-31660364 GCF_015228065.2 Penaeus monodon
TCATATTCTACCGGGCTCATGCTGTTAAAGTAGTAGTGAATAATAATGATACTGTTATGATGAAATTTCCTCATTTCATCAGTATGTAAGATCAGTAACAGTTATTGACGAGATACCCACGTCCTGGACCCTTGCCGATGATACCTTTTCAGCCGTGGCATCGCCTCTCCCCGCGATACACAACCCGGAATGTCACCGACGTGCAAGGTGATAGGGAGACACACCAGGGTCGGATACGTTGTCCTGTTGCCCTGGAATACCACGACGCTCGCCGCTTCGGGCCATGGAACCCCTTGTATCAGTTACGTTGTGGACCTGAGAGTATGCGATAATTATTC
>NC_051410.1:31661647-31661778 GCF_015228065.2 Penaeus monodon
GAGTTTGGGGGTGGACTGGAATCATGCAAGCACGAGGTCGGGTTTTTGCAGCAAGCAGACCTGAGGATCCGACCAAACTGGCCGCCATGAGCCAAGACCTGCTTGTGGTCTCCCTCCTTTTAGGTACTACT
>NC_051410.1:31661852-31661955 GCF_015228065.2 Penaeus monodon
GTTTATTTGCATATGCGGAGAGTTTAGACGAGAGAGTTAGAAAATTTATACACAAAACAGCATATCCTAAATCTTAGTAAAATAATTACCTAGATTACTATCG
>NC_051410.1:31662095-31662490 GCF_015228065.2 Penaeus monodon
CCCACCAGCCATTCAGGCCGTCAGCTCGTCAGCCACTGCGCCTGACCGCCCCTTCGGCCTACCCATCAGCACCTGCAATTGCTCATCAAAGTCCCCAGCAGCCTCGCAATGATCTCGGGCGGGTCTTCCTCCCTTGACCTTAACCCACTTCCACCTCGAAGCGATAAACATGACGTAACAACCCCTCAGATCGTCCTCTGGCTAATGGGTTTAGTGTCGACTCTGAGACGGCGTTTAAGGTGATCATATGGGGTATGTGAGAAAGGGAGTGTGTGTGCGCGCGTACGGCTTCCCTGCATAAAGGCGGCGTCGGCTGCTCGTGCGGCTCGGGAAACCCTGGTTGCTCGCGCTCTCTCGTCTGCTGACGGATCGCTTGAAGGTATGTGCTTGTAGAA
>NC_051410.1:31662922-31663620 GCF_015228065.2 Penaeus monodon
ATTGATTGACTAATCCACCTTTTATCATATATTCTTCATATAATGACGGCTTGGCCATTTGTAAAGTAAGAGATTTTTTCTCTAGTTCAGCTTTACATGCAACAACTGTATTGTGGTGAGTGAGATACAGACTAAAATCGTAAAAATTTGCATACATTTCACTAAAAAGAGTAAAATTAAAACATAGGCTATACATGCGGTAGGACAAGAAGGGCACACAATCACTTACCACATATAATACTATTGAATTAAAGTCTTCACCTAAACATCTACAATATCCTGCATACCGGGGTTCATGGATGGCAAAAGAATGAAATATCAAACTGGAAAAGCCCCTCCTATAAATTTTCATCCTCACGGAGCGGTAAGACCGTTTTCTAAAGTGACACAGGAGAGAAAACGTTCCTTGAGGCCAGTTTCAACGTTAACTGTTATATTTGGAACAGACGCTGCTGTTTATCCAAAATGCTATTGATACAGTGCATTTAGATAGGACATGGTATAAAATTTTATCTTGCATTATAAAGCTCTTAGATGTATGTGTTGTAAGATGTTATACTCTGTCTGAGTTCTTGTTCTTTTCGAGAAACGTTTTTGGTTTATATTATATGCATGCAACCTGTTTATTCCTGGATTTTCTCAAACTAACGTCGTTTTATATACAGAGATTAGTTACCTGCGTATTATAAAGCACTGAC
>NC_051410.1:31664956-31665049 GCF_015228065.2 Penaeus monodon
CCGAAACATGAAAGAATTCAATAAGCTAAGAAATTACACATACAAATAAAAGAACACAACGTAAAGTAAAAATCGAATAAACCAATAAATTCT
>NC_051410.1:31665169-31665476 GCF_015228065.2 Penaeus monodon
CGGAGACGACCCAACAAGATGAATACAAAATATATGCATGAACATTGCATTTACTTTTAAATAATCATTAACTCATCACTCTCTACCTTTAAATAGTTATTACACACTACTTTTAATTATTACACTCTACTTTAAACATCACATTCTACTTTTTAGTTATAATTACCTTAGTATCTGTGGCATTAACGTACACTCTACTTAATAAAGGCTGGGTGAGCGCTGCAGTCCAAGAAGGGATGACTCTATGGTTTCTAAAATAGCTCCCTCACTCACTGGTTTCCTGAGATAATCCGCTTAGACACAGATT
>NC_051410.1:31665506-31665775 GCF_015228065.2 Penaeus monodon
TGGCGATTACTTACATTCTAGATTTCTTTCTGATTTGATAGCTCTTGTGGATATATTTTGCTTGTTGAAATATCTGAATATCAAATTTGTATTAAAAATATAATAAAATAAACATATGCAGAAGTAAAAGATACACAGTAAAATTAATGAATGTTTTGAATCACAAACTAAAAGTACTGAGAAGAAATCTGTAACAAAAAGACAAATAAAAACACTTCAACAATAAATGGGCGTAACCCATATAATCATTCCGATCACTCCAACGAACC
>NC_051410.1:31666061-31666214 GCF_015228065.2 Penaeus monodon
CGTAAGTCAAAAACATCGTAAACACACCTTTATCCCAAAACATTTACTCATTACTGATTATAGTACACATGGCGCATAACTGGACAGAATTGGTAATGAATGGATATTCCCGATGTATCAAACAGCAGATATGGCTTAATTGGTTAATGTAGA
>NC_051410.1:31666899-31667514 GCF_015228065.2 Penaeus monodon
AGCATTGCAAATGCGTTGCAAAGCATTGGCCGGAAGGAGCAGACAAAGACGTGCACGGCCGACCCGCGAATCGGGCTGGGATGAGCGACGTTCCCCGCAAACAGCAGAGGAAGGCGCAGGCGGTGTGATTTGCATAAAATTCCGCCTAGGTTTCGGTGCGGGTAGAGGGGGCGTTTACCTTTTCCCCGGAGGTCACAGGTCGGAGTACGGAACAGAGACGCGGTTACACACACCTTGTCAAGTGCACGCATGGCTGAGCTGATGCTAAGGAAAGAACTGGCAAGGCGTAACACGGGAGAAGTCTCGCGAAGTTTTGGTTTGTCTGATGCTGTATGTTGATGGGAATTTTTGGTATTTTTTTTAGGTTTTGGTGAAATTATTTCATTTTGATTTCAGGTGAGTCATTTACATGCTTCTTGGAGGTCTGCGACGTAGTTCAGTATTTAAACCTGCTGATTTGGCAGCCTTGGGACCTTTCGTTACAACTTGTTTATACTGGCACACTTGGCTCCGCACACTTGTGCCCCCTATTATAGCAGGTGTTACACATATAAATGAGCAGATTATTACAAGCAGGCTTATGAATAAACATTCAGATTGCAGAATTTCACAAGG
>NC_051410.1:31668521-31669015 GCF_015228065.2 Penaeus monodon
ATTATGTGTAGGTGTCTGTTTATGTATTGATTGACTAATCCACCTTTTATCATATATTCTTCATATAATGACGGCTTGGCCATTTGTAAAGTAAGAGATTTTTTCTCTAGTTCAGCTTTACATGCAACAACTGTATTGTGGTGAGTGAGATACAGACTAAAATCGTAAAAATTTGCATACATTTCACTAAAAAGAGTAAAATTAAAACATAGGCTATACATGCGGTAGGACAAGAAGGGCACACAATCACTTACCACATATAATACTATTGAATTAAAGTCTTCACCTAAACATCTGCAATATCCTGCATACCGGGGTTCATGGATAGCAAAAGAATGAAATATCAAACTGGAAAAGCCCCTCCTATAAATTTTCATCCTCACGGAGCGGTAAGACCGTTTTCTAAAGTGACACAGGAGAGAAAACGTTCCTGCGAGGCCAGTTCAACGTCAACTGTTATATTTGGAACAGACGCTGCTGTTTATCCAAAATGC
>NC_051410.1:31669741-31669889 GCF_015228065.2 Penaeus monodon
CTATCATTACCATCATTATAAAATAAAAGCTAATAACCGAAACATGAAAGAATTCTATAAGCTTGAAATTACACATACAAATAAAAGAACACAACATAAAGTAAAAATCGAATAAACCAATAAATTCTAAGAAACGAACAAACGAATG
>NC_051410.1:31669990-31670603 GCF_015228065.2 Penaeus monodon
CGGAGACGACCCAACAAGATGAATACAAAATATATGCATGAACATTGCATTTACTTTTAAATAATCATTAACGCATCACTCTCTACCTTTAAATAGTTATTACACACTACTTTTAATTATTACACTCTACTTTTAATCATCACATTCTACTTTTTAATTATAATTACCTTAGTATCTGTGGCCATTAACGTACACTCTACTTAATAAAGGCTGGGTGAGCGCTGCAGTCCAAGAAGGGATGACTCTATGGTTTCTAAAATAGCTCCCTCACTCACTGGTTTCCTGGGATAATCCGCTTAGACACAGATTAACCAAGAGAAAAGAAACAAACAAGCAAACATGGCGATTACTTATATTCTAGATTTCTTTCTGATTTGATAGCTCTTGTGGATATATTTTGCTTGTTGAAATATCTGAATATCAAATTTGTATTAAAAATAAAATAAAATAAACATATGCAGAAGTAAAAGATACACAGATAAAATTAATGAATGTTTAAAATCACAAACTAAAAGTACTGAGAGAAATCTGTACAAAAAGACAAATAAAAACACTTAAAACAATAAAATGACGTAACCCATTTAATCATTCCGATCACTCCAACGAACCGTAG
>NC_051410.1:31670919-31671042 GCF_015228065.2 Penaeus monodon
CAAAGCTATTTACTCATTACTGATTATAGTACACATGGCGCATACCTGGACAGTATTGGTAATGAATGGATATTCCCGATGTATCAATCAGCAGATATGGCTTAATTGATTAATGTAGATATC
>NC_051410.1:31671761-31672359 GCF_015228065.2 Penaeus monodon
TTGCAAAGCATTGGCCGGAAGGAGCAGACAAAGACGTGCACGGCCGACCCGCGAATCGGGCTGGGATGAGCGACGTTCCCCGCAAACAGCAGAGGAAGGCGCAGGCGGTGTGATTTGCATAATATTCCGCCTAGGTTTCGGGTGCGGGTAGAGGTGGCGTTTACCTTATCCCAGGAGGTCACAGGTCGGAGTACGGAACAGGGACGCGGTTACACACACCTTGTCAAGTGCACGCATGGCTGAGCTGATGCTAAGGAAAGAACTGGCAAGGCGTAACACGGGAGAAGTCTCGCGAAGTTTTGGTTTGTCTGATGTTGTATGTTGATGGGAATTTTTGGTATTTTTTTTAGGTTTTGGTGAAATTTCATTTTGATTTCAGGTGAGTCATTTACATGCTTCTTGGAGGTCTGCGACGTAGCTCAGTATTTAAACCTGCTGATTTGGCAGCCTTGGGACCATTCGTTACAACTTGTTTATACTGGCACACTTGGATCCGCACACTTGTGCCCCTTATTATAGCAGGTGTTACACATATAAATGAGCAGATTATTACAAGCAGGCTTATGAATAAACATTCAGATTGCAGAATTTCACAAGG
>NC_051410.1:31674238-31675162 GCF_015228065.2 Penaeus monodon
CTTGTGCCGCAGTGACGTCCAGCAAGAACTCAGCAAGAGGCTTTCCGCGGAACACAAGCGTGGAGGAAGAGGTTAACCCGCGAGCGTGCAGGAAAGCGTCATTTTCCCAACACTTGGCCTCTGAGCGCGACCCCTGGAGCCCCGCCCCGCCCACCTGCGCCGCTCCGGGAGGCAGGCGGGGCTCGAGGTGCGCTTTGTAGCAGTGCAACAAAAGGAGGCAAAGATCGGCGTTTGTTCAGACTGAGGTGCCACTCATGATTCTAGTCAAGGTGATAATAAGAAAGACTATTATTAAAAGAACAATGGTCATAGTGACACCAACTATCACTATGATGATTCTTTCCATATTCTAGTGAGAAGCAACGGATATTTTACTGTTACTGACATGCATGACTAAATTTCATTCGTAATCTGCGTGTTATAAGATGCCTCATTTGTAAATTGCACAGAATTCTTTGGTCATTCAGAACTCTACACTTAAAGTATCTAACATCCTGCTTATGAACACAACCACATCAGTTAAAAAAAATCAAACAGTCTTTCATGAATGTGGCTTTATCTAATTTCAAACACACTTTTATAGTATGACTACAACTGCTCTCAATATGCAATGAGGAAAAAAATCTTTGCGTACCCATGACGTAAGAGATAATACCCCCTTCCTCTAATGATACATTTACGAACCTGCCATCAATGTAATACAGATATCATGCTGAGGTTTTCAAAGGAAATGGAAAGTAGATGAGGCGGGTGCGGGTGGGGATTGAAGTGAGGATGATGACGCGGCGATGCTAGGTGTGCGTGAAGGGGAAAGACAGAAGCAAAGGAGCATGGTGGAGAAACATGCAGGTGGAAGTCAATGGAAGGGAGACGGAGAAGTATAGAAGACGGCTAAGAGAAGGTTATGCGTGGGGAGGATGGAGC
>NC_051410.1:31675315-31675830 GCF_015228065.2 Penaeus monodon
AAAGATCCATGCCTCGAGACAAAGGCGAAGGTATACAATAGGCGACCATATGCAGGAATGGCCGAGGATCGAGAGGGCGATGAGAAATAAAACTTTTGGCATGAAAGGAGAAATAACACAGGAGAACTGACTTGCGTTGTTCAGTATAGATCGTTGAGACAAAATTTATGACAACATGAAAATGGGAGAAGATTTTAATAACGTTAAGTCGAAAAGTAATGTTAAGAAAGGAAAGGAAAACGGTAAAGAGGAAGGAACATTCAGTTAGAGGCAATTATTAGGGTAGTGCTCAGCTTGTTTCTTTGCCTGTCTACTGATATGGTTATTTGCTTTTGTCTGTCTATCTGTTTTCATTTTCTCTATTTTCTTGTTCGTTTATTTGCCGTTTTGATATATACATGACTTTCCTTTTGCATATACTGTAAAAGCCTTGTTTAGAAAGATATAGAGTTCCTGTACGTCGAGAAGGACTGTTAATAGCTCTGGTCAGGTTAAACAGCATCTCTCTCTCTCTG
>NC_051410.1:31676213-31676741 GCF_015228065.2 Penaeus monodon
CATGAAGGCAATTTTGAATGAAAAGTGCTAACACCAAACAAAACAAATTGAAAGGCAAACGGGATTAAGACAGCTTAAGTGATTTCTTATTACGGAAGGTGTAAAATGTGTAGGTTGTTGGGCTTCTCTGTCCTCCGTCCCGTGACCTGGGTTCGCGTGCTGCTGTGGCTGGCAAGAAAGGAAGGTGACTTTTTTTTATCACTATTATCCTTAACATTATTATCCACTGTCGACGCTTATAGAAAACGATGTTCACAGAAACTGGCAGCTGATATGAATTATCCGTTCATTATTTTGAAAGTACGTACAGATCCATATAATCATCTTATTAATAGTAATTTCAAAAAAGAAAGACAAAAAAGCGGTTGATCTACAGCAATAAGGAACTCTCAAGGTAAGGCATGTTCAGGTCTATGACGCCATATGTTGATGCGATGACAGGTGTACAGCGCTACAAGACGAACTGCAGTGATCGGCATCGTACACTCCTTTTAAGCCGTCTAGCATCAGGTTTCGGAGATTCTTAGC
>NC_051410.1:31676796-31677040 GCF_015228065.2 Penaeus monodon
TATCGACTGATTGTTTCCTTCAGAGAGAGCGAGAAACAAATGCACGAGAAAATGATCCTTTGGTAAAGAATAGCCAGGTTAGTGACGGTGCGGAATTCTCTTCAAACCCAGCGGTTGATGCTCACTTCATTCGTCATAGGTTTCCCCGACTTTCGTGGATACAAACATTACTAGTTTTCATTTTCATTCTATTCCCTAGGTATCATTCGAAGATAATTTTGATATAGTTTATTCCCCCCCCCCC
>NC_051410.1:31677064-31678940 GCF_015228065.2 Penaeus monodon
GGATTTGAGAAACTGTGTTTACCATAGGGGAAACAACTGCCGTATTCTCGTTAACGAGCATGCACGAGGGTATTCCGTTCAGTATATATATGAATGGATATTATGCATTTCTAATTTTCTCCTTTTATCCCTAGGTTGTAACCCCGCTGGCGGTTATAAAGAAAGAAAACAGTTGCCAATTACACCATGATATATAGGGATAAAAAACTTAATTTATTTTTCTTTTACGTGTACTGTGGAGTTCAACCCTCATCGATCTCTAATGGCGGGCAATTAAAGATCGTGCAGTCGCTGTCCAGTGAAAAGGGACGAGTGTGGGATCAGGACAGAGGTTCTAAAATGAACCCGGAGGCCGGGCCAGAAGGTCACAAGGCCACAAGGGAAAAGGAAAGATGTGAGAAAGTATTTTTCGTTCGCATGACAGGAGATTGAAAGGTTTAAATCTGATTTAGATTGATTTTGATAAAATAAATTTACATTATGTCAATAAAAGATTACTTTCAGCACCTCTAAAAACGACAAATAGTAATTTTTCGAAGTGGGAGAACGCCTGCAACTTCTGGTATCGGCATTACACCGGTCGAAGGTGGCTGCCAGACGTAAGAGTAATAACACTTAACATTAAAATTAGTTTTAACAAACCACTTATACAGACCTCAATATTTGCGTTAACATTTCTTGAATAACCTAGATTTATTCATACAATTTCTACAAACATTTTACACGGAGCACTGTACCAATCAACACGAGTATTTTGCCGCGCGCAGTACGTTTCTTGGGCTCGTCATCGGCACCACCGCTCAAACCTTAATATCGTCTGTGTTGGTCTGTGAAGGCAAGCCGCTCTTCTATGTTCGGTTTAATTAGTGAATTACTATGTGTTTACGAGTGATTGTGTACGTTGTGGCTAGATGATAGCAAAAAGTGAAATTAAGTGTGTGTGTATAGCATATTATTAAGTCAACATGGTGAGTGACAAACCCAAAAATGTTCTGGGATTCCTCAAGTCTCGCGCGAGCAGGCGAGATCGGGACAGGTCGAAGAACAGGTAAGATTTATTGTTCTGCCTTCTAGTGTAGGGCTTGCGTATGGCTGTCCGTATATCTTGGGTATTTCAGTTGCTATTAGGAGTGTATATCTTTACTTGTTGCTGTGGGATTTTATTTTCTCTTCGTGTGAATAGCAAATGAAGAGGAAGTCTCCCAAGAGGTGCGTGTCGCCCGCCCAGCAGCTGAGGCTCAACAGGTCACTACAGATCACCACTTTTGGTAGCATTAAACTTTCGCGGTCATTTGGATACCGTGGATCTTATTCATCCTGGTAATTGTCGTTTTTCCCCCGAGAGTTTGCCCATCTTGACTAATATAAAGAAATTATGTAGTTAAGAGTGTTCGATGAAGTCGAATTCTGTTCCACAATGCCCGTTCAACTCATGACAAAAGCCATTGATATTTTGTTCTCCCAGACCTCTGTTGTGGTAATACAGGTGTCCCGCCGACGATATTCAAACTCACAATGTTAGAATGGATAATTCCCGACAATGTAAAACTGATGAATAATGATACGGTCTGAAAATCCTTCCGAGGATCTTGATATATTTCCATTAGATGAAGGCATTTAATCAAATATATTCGACTTAATGACAACGATTGCAAAGTTACAGATTCAAGTAATCAGCGCGGAGCCCATAGGTAATCCTCAAGCCATAAATGTTTCCACGGCAGAGTTTGAAGCGTTACAAATGCAGGACACATTCCAGTGTCAAAATAACCCTATTGGCAACGCAGGCCAGCTAGGGATTTGTCAGAAGTACTGCTTCCCTCCATAAAAAATAAGAATAATGTTTTAAGTAATAATTTTCTTTACCTTCACTAAA
>NC_051410.1:31679889-31680092 GCF_015228065.2 Penaeus monodon
GTTGCCACAAAGGAGAAGAGATGAAGAGGTGAGATGGCAGGCAGAGAGTACGATAGGTATTGGCAGGTTTAAAGGATGAAGACAAGAAGAGTGATTATTATTATACAGATAAATACATGGTTATATAAAGTGTGCAGCTAGTAAGAAGTATAAGGTATAGGACATAGGCCTATATGTTCATACGAGTATAGGCTATTAGGATA
>NC_051410.1:31680337-31680438 GCF_015228065.2 Penaeus monodon
CCATAGACACACAAACTTTTGTGATTTATTTGTGCCAATAATCTACTCTTGATTAGCAGTGCCACTGGATTTTTAACTAAACACAGAGATGAGGGTCATAT
>NC_051410.1:31681219-31682278 GCF_015228065.2 Penaeus monodon
TCAGCATGTTCAACTTCGTGCCAAATCACAGTATATGAAATGCTTGTGAAGTGGCACAGCCGTAGCACGCTGCTATGGAATTCACGGGGAGGAGAGTTGCGGTGGCGGGCGGGTTGGTATCGGAGGGTGGTAAGGGTTCGGAGGCGTGTGTGGGTGAGTGTCGGGTTGTTCATAGCTTGCTGTTGTTACTGGTAAGGCTCGCAGTCCATTCAAGTGTTGTTTCTTTCTGTTCTGAAATTAGGCGTACACGTTCATATAATGGTTAAAACTAATTGAATACACACAGGTGAAGTTGCTCAGGAGTTTTGAAATATTCTTCGGGTGTTCACGAGACGGTTACCCTGTGTCCATTTTCCCATACTGCCAAGGTACCCCGGAATGTACAAGCACAGGTAAGGCACTCCTACTGGGGTCGCGATACCCGACACTTTCTCCCAGAAGTGTAACTCAAGCTGCGGGGCCCAGCTGAGACATGTCCTGCTGGTGGTGATTCGTCAGTGCACTCCCTCGCGTCCTTGTGATGGCAGGATGTCGCGTTTTTCCATAAAAGAAAAGCCAGTTTATATCCTTTGTGCTCCCTGAGTTAAAAGCTTAAGGAATTCTATTCTATTGCTTTTGTATTTAAAGACATTTCAGTAAGTTAAAGGTAAACCAATTTAAAAATTTTTTTTTTCTGAAAAGACCAAACTCTCACTGGTAAATTTAAAAGGCCAAGCAAACCATCCAGCATGCGAGTGACATTATTCTTCACTATAAAGAAGTCAGTCATCATATATATTTTTCATTCCGGTGTATTTTCGACAGTGCAATTGAGATTAGCACCTCCGCGTGTCACGCTGGAATGTTTTTACAACCTTACGCGTCATGCTCAGCCGACACGTGGAGCATAAAAGTTTCTCCGAGGTTTCCTGTAAAGTGGGACCGAAATATGTGCTAGGCCTGCCGCTCGGGACCGTCAGGCTCCAAACGGCTCTGTTTGTGGGGAAGGGCCAGGCCGGGTTTCTTGGCAAAGAGTGATCTTATCCAGATCATGTCTGCTACAGCTACAGAGATTAGCTG
>NC_051410.1:31682779-31682949 GCF_015228065.2 Penaeus monodon
GCGAATATGTCGCATATCTGTTGATACTTTGCAAGAAAAAATGCAATCCCATTTTTGTTGTCGCTATAGATGTGTTGCAAGCGAAGATGTTTTTTTCTGGCTGATTACTCACCACAGTAATTACGTCATGGCTGTCGTGGCAGTCAGGGGTGCGTGCCTTTTCCGCAAAA
>NC_051410.1:31684094-31684290 GCF_015228065.2 Penaeus monodon
TTCAGTAGGTGGATTTGCTCTGGCTTTCGCTGCCATTGCCACGCCAAGGAATGATAATGGACAGACGGTAATACAATAAAGCTACATCTGTACAAACCCATAGCTCACCAACAACAGTTGTACAGCTACCAGCTCTTATAACACCTGTGTACGTATCGGGCACTGACCTGTGGTCTGAATAACTAAACAAAATCTC
>NC_051410.1:31684727-31685166 GCF_015228065.2 Penaeus monodon
TCTAGTTCTTTAAGAATAAGCAATTGAAATCAAACGCCAATACCTCATCTAGTCTGGTAAAGATTGTAATTGCTCTTCAAATGTCTTGAAGAACTTTGGGTAAAATAGCACGTTTCCTCCGCAAGAGACCGAGCCGAAGCGGCATAGCTGGTGGTGTCTTTTGACCTGTAAATTATGATAATTTCATGGGAAGCACAAAGGTCTTGGGCTCTGGAATGTGCTGAAGAAAAGAAAAAAACATGAAAGCTAATGAGCGATTGACCTGGGATTTTCAAGGTACAGAAAACGGTTTGCTTTTGCTCGATTGTGGATTAATGAACTCTAAATAACAACGGTGCGTATCAGATCTACACTTGACACGCAAATGCACATCTATAGAATCGCAAACAGAGGGCAGCACGTCTAGGTACGTATATGCATCTCTAGATACAGAAAAGTG
>NC_051410.1:31685319-31687359 GCF_015228065.2 Penaeus monodon
CGCCCTTGACCAGGTGTCAATTAACGTACTTGAATCGTAATTTTGTCAAGGTTGACTCACTCGTCGACAGAGGTGGATCTCAGGAAGGAGACAAAATGAGGGATGGGGATGGTGTTTTCAGCGGTCGTAGGTAACGTAGAGCCCAGGCTATCCCTATTTAGCTTTTAAGTGCAGGGACTTAAGCTAGAGGCACAGGAAGAAATGAGAGGAAGGCGTGTTGGCAGGGAAGCAAACAAATAAAGCGAGAGGTTCAATGGGTTCCCGGAACATATTTAGGGACACATTGGTACGGTTTAAGACGGAATCATAATATTATCACAGGTGGTAAAAAATAGGAAATATCAGTGTTATTACTGTCGTGGATGTGCAAATAGGTCATACTTTAAAACCAAGATAAGGAAAATCGTCCAATGAATTCAATATGCTCATATCAACACGTTAATTAAAGTGATCGCGTGCCCTGTAACATTAGAACTAGCGCGTGTGTGTTATTCGTGTATAGTTTTTTTTTTCATAAATCTAAATATTCTTTCGTTGAAGCGATGTGTTGATACAGTGTGGTCACTGGCTGTGTGTATGCTTATGTGTGCTTGACTATGTGTGCGTGTGCGGGTATGAAAATAATTCCTCGAGAACCAGACGAGTGCCGGTTGTCCAGGGTCTTCCTTTAAAGGGTCGTTAACCAGAGGTAGGCTATAATAATGAAGCGATCGTATCATTGAAGTGAAGAGCGAGGTGTGGCCTGGGACAGGGGGGGGGGGATGAAGAAAGACCGGATCGTCACCCACGGCTTTTGGGTCAATGTCTCAGGCCTCGGTTTCAGGTCTGGCGTTTGTCACCTTCGTGATAACTCGGCAGCCAGCCTCCACGGCCGTGTTACCAGGCTATGTCCCCAAGTGAGACCATGGGAACTGCTTTCGCCTTCTAACTTCTTCATTGTGGTGCTTGGTGTGGATGGGAGATTATTATTTTTAGTTTTATAGCACATTGTCTAGTATATGACACAGACATAGAACTGAGGCTTGTACTGGCACGACATATAGGTGGCATTAAGTATAATATTGAAGGTTAATATGGTTTCGCTTGGTGAAACTGATTTTTTGTATGTACATTGCAATGAAAAATGGGAGGGTGAGAGAAAGAAAGAATGATTTGCGTTTTAGTGTCTATATAGATAAAAAAGCATGGAGTTTGTAGGACAAGTATAATTCAGATGTGCAGTATTCCGTGGACGGTATTTCTTCATCGTGCGCACTGTTCGTAGCGTTTTGGATTTTCAAAATGGATGTCACCTCATCGCCATTTCTAATCTTCATTATGTTGAACAACATTTTTTTTTTTCATCTCTGGCATGAATGTTTCTAACCAAACTAAATAACATTGCCTGCTTCTTCGGCCGCCGTCATCGTCCCAGCCAGGCACGGCATCCCAAGGTCACCTGAGCACTCCAAGCAGTCATCAAACTCACTGGTTTCACCCTCATTATCCTCATCTCTCCGTCCTCCTCATTACCAGCGCATAACGCAGTGTTCGTTGAAACCGCAATAATGGCTTTCGCAATAGCTAATGTCTTGGAGTTGGCATATCGATTATGCGATTCAGTTCAGTGAAGTGAAGTGTGAGATTGCGTTACCGATTCATATATACATATCTGTTTAACTTCCATGATTGACGCAATCACTTAGTTACATCTCCGTAGACGAACTCGAAACTCTCTCGCCTTGCACGACGGCTAACTGACGGCGGGTGGACGGGCCTCACAGAGTCACGGTCGAGCCGCTGGCCGGGACGGGGCGCAGGGAGGCCGCACGCTGGTCATCACACGCTCCTCGGCACGTGAAAACTGTTGCTTATGATCCGCGGGTTCCTGTGCAGCGGTGCGTGGGTGCATGGCGCCCACCCACACGCTGGCGCTGTCATTATGCTTTCTGATCTTGTGTTTATCATATTTCATGCTAGTGCTGATTATATAATGGAGATACTTGTCCTTTGTTTTTACCACTATTTGGTACCGGTAATGATAATTCACTTCACATCAGC
>NC_051410.1:31687381-31689117 GCF_015228065.2 Penaeus monodon
GAGTTGGGTGAAACCCGCTAACAAACTGAGAATTTAATATGATAGGCTAACATGCAGATTGCTTACATTGAATTAAAAACTTCGGTCGCGGAGGGAAGAAAGTGTGATTGAAGCACAGTACTGATTACGGCTGAAAAAAATAAAATTAAGTAATCATGTGTGGATGGGATGAGTGACTGAAGTAAAAATCCGTACACACACTCACAAACACTAAACACGGTAGCGGTCGTGTTCCGGTAGTAACTAGTTTTTTCTATTAGATATCGGCGAAGTCGGAATTGCCGTTTTGTCTGCCTTTAGAGCCTAATACTCAAGGGTTCTATTTAGTATTTCATATCAACGAACTTATGGGGCTTGCAATATCCTGAATCACACGTGAATGAGGTTTAGGGATACAAAATACGACAGCATAACCGTTGCGGATGTGATCGGATATTCCAACATGGGTATAGCCAGTTCCATGAACAAATATAGCTTAGTGGATTGATCACAAGGTGCTGAATGTTTTTTTTTCTTTCCTTCTTTCATTGGGACAGCCTCCTGCAGGACTTGTAGCAAATGGAGAAGCCAATATATTAACCACGACAACTCTCGTCTCTGCCAATCGCGGCCGCTTACGGTCTGCTTTACGGCCATAACTTCGGACCGGCCACAGACCGTGGTCACGTGGTCAAGATCACGCAGTCAGTTTCACTTGGCCGATATTCTGTACGAGACTGTGGTATGGGTTTTTACCCAAGTGATGAATAACATTGGTCTCCGTTTTTCCATCATCATCGCTATTGTAAGGCAGTGGGTATATTGGTGTTCTCTCCTTCTCTGTCGTCATTGTTGCTGTAAGACATTGGGCACGATAACGAACAGACGCATGAACGACTACAGCAGGTATGCGTGTTGGTACGACTACGCCAAGAAGCGCAGCAGCAGGGAGGACCCCGACCACAAGGCCCGCGCGAGCACGCCCTCTTCATGATATCTGAGACGGAGAGGGTAACGGCGACGACGTTGTGGTAGGAATGTGGTGATAGTGCGGTGGTACTGTGGCAATAGTGTGGCATTCGAGTGGTATCGTGAAGCCAACAACATTATCAACATGATGATGTATGTGCAGATATAGCTGTTTTATATCGCGAAATATTATTAAGAGTACAATGTATTACAAGTGGTATTACAAGGTATGGTGTTTAGGTGAGAGGCCAACTGCGGTAGCAATGATTTATTTGTTTGTGTGACATTCATGTTTTGCAATATAGTTTTTGGATGTGTAGGATCAAAACAAAAAGAAGAATGAACTATTCGACAGCCACCTTAGTTCTATCTCTGCCGTATCTGTACCGAGATGCGAGCGAGCGTGACCACATCGGGATTAAAGAGACACGTGGCGGCGGTAGTGACCATAAATGTGGGAATCTGGTGGTAGGCTCCTCTCTGCACCTCCCCATGCACCATCCCTCCTATTCAACCAGCTATTCCAACCCCCTCTACCTCCATTCGTCCCTAGTGCTTCATAGAAAACGCTGAAGAATAGGCCTATCAGCCCGCCCGTCTCCGAACCCGTGTCCCAACCCACGCCCGCTCCTCTCCTTCCCGGCCAGGCGCACGGGGAGCTGGATGTTATTTCCGCCTCGCCTTGTTTGTCGGCCGAGCTCGGGATTCACATTTCGTTCTTTCTGCGCGCCGGAAATGATGCTTGAGCATATTCATGGCGAAATTCAGGTTGAGATATCCACCGGAGA
>NC_051410.1:31689212-31690006 GCF_015228065.2 Penaeus monodon
GGTCCAAGTACATATCAGGTTGCATCTTCTATCGCACCAGGTGTGCTCGGAGGCAGATGTTCACACAACACTGATTTGTCTCTATGTTAGGGACTGCGTGCTTTATCGATCACGCGGAAAACTTACTCACTTGTAAGAGTTCAGTATGGTTCTTGTAGACTCTCGCTCCCGTCTATTCATTCACACGTTGCCTGCGATATTGTCTGTAATGACGTCCATGAGAAAAAAAAGAATAATACAGTATTATATTTTTGAAAACTAATGGTGTGAATTGCGGTTGTGAATTGCTTTATTAGAAGGGTATTAGTAATAATATTTATCAACAATGTATGACGATAAGGTTTAAGGATGATAGTTTGTAACATCTTAACGATAGTGAAGTAGTAATGAGTAAAATATTAATTGATTTTGCATTACAATCATTAATTTCATTTTTTTAGAAATACATTTTGAGTAATGATATAAAACGGACCACGACCTATGTGGAAAATTAATTGAAAAGGCACGTCGAAAGAATACAATGCCGTTGATTCCTGATTCGACAGGATCCACTATGAATGAACTTGTGTTAAGTTACGTATTTCTGTGCGCTCTCCGTATGGGTTTTCTCTTTTTATTTTGATTTCATTATATATTCATTATATATATAACTTCACGCAGACATTCTCACTACAAAGCCCATGCAAATATGAATGAATTTTTAGAGGAACCCTATACACTACACCCCTCTTTTCCTCGATCTCAGTCTTTCAACCTGTCATGTCGGCATAAACAATATGCATGTTCGTGTTGCC
>NC_051410.1:31690026-31690309 GCF_015228065.2 Penaeus monodon
AAGTAGTGTCTGTGACTTCCTCCTCCCCCCAACTACCACCCTTCGACCCCGGTGGCCCCGCCCCGTAACCTTATGGCAGTGACCCCGACGTCAAGTGGGATCAGACTTGGTAATGCCTGCTTCGTCGAGGCGCCCGCTGCCTGTTCTGCTGATGTCTGTCGTCTTCCAGTCAGCGTGTTTCTCCTTCAAGTACTGCGAGGCTGTTATCGTTTGTTTTGTTTGGTGTTGGTTGCGTTATAGACGAAATGGAGAGAGGGAGAGGGACAGATAGACATAGAGAGAA
>NC_051410.1:31690451-31691211 GCF_015228065.2 Penaeus monodon
CTGCAAGAGAAGTGAAAATAAAATAGAAACAGGAGGGCATATTTACAGGCGGGAGCGGGAAGTCTTAAAGATAAGCGTCGCTCCAGCATTTCCGCAAGACGATGCCTGGTACAGAACGTTTTGTTTGTTTACCTTCCCTGTCGTTGCGTTTTCCGTGTTTTCTTGTCATCGTGGAAGTATTTTCACTTTATGAAGGCTTTTGGCAACTTTCTTAAACCTACCCGATAGACATCGCTGCCACAGTGATGTCAACTTTCGTATAAGCCGCATTAGATTTTAATACGGTATTCCTTATTGTGTTCCATATTTTGCTTTTTTGTGAAACTTGTCTGCTCTTCATAATTCTGGATCAGACCAACCAACACACCTATTATTATTTTTTACTGTTTCTTTATGACTCCATTACACCAACAAAGCACATACCATATTGTGATACTGATGTACTACGCGACTACCCTATTATTTTTTTCTACCGCCTCGCCGACACCATAACAGTCACCATCGCCGTTGCTACTTCATCCGTGAAGCTTCTGACATCGGTCGCCTATGACTTACGTGATGTATTGACTATTGTTTTGCCGCGCCGTCTCGTCTTGGGAGGGAGTGCCCGCGCATGGATGTTTGTGCTCTCTCGATCGGTCATTCCGCTGCCCACGCATTCGTTTACCTACACTCACTGCACCTACCAACACTTGTCGCTCTGCCTCTGTAGTTGTTTCTATTTTTCTCTTGGTTTCTCTGTCTGTCTGTCTCCCTCTCT
>NC_051410.1:31691382-31691817 GCF_015228065.2 Penaeus monodon
TTTGTTCGCCCACCCCCTTGCTTCCTTCTCCCCGCTCCCTCACGATAGCGGCAGACTCTGTAAAGTAATCGGCGCTTCCTTCGATAGCCACCTTTTCCTAAGAGACGCTGCACGGATGCTGTGGTTAACTTCCTGCCACGACTGATGCAAGCGTGCTGGTGGGGGTGGATGGGAGGAGGCGGTGGAGGGGGGGTTGAATAGCCTTCAGTGGCCGTGAGGGAAATTTGGTCCGAGGGAAATTGGACTGTAATAGTTGGAGTCTGCATTTGATTCGAGACCATTTTTTAATATAGTGTTTGTGTAAGTGTGAGTGGATAGATGTAATAGTGCGGTTCACAAGCTACATCCGGTCATTATGCTCCTACGTATCTCGTTTCCTCACTGTTTTGCTAAACAGTGATGGCATGCGTACAAGGACACATCCAAACCCTTGGA
>NC_051410.1:31691964-31692422 GCF_015228065.2 Penaeus monodon
TGGGTGCATTTAAGCCTGTCTACATTCTTACGTGCAACGTGCTTATGTTGCATAAACATATCAAGTGCAGTGGCAGAGGACAGGTGGGAAGCAAGAAGAATTATCTGGCGGCGATGGGCAAAGGTTATGCAATTTATCACTGAAATTTTAGGTAATTTATTGATGCCGTGCTCTGTGTCCGAGCCCATTTCCGAGGTTTTTGCCACTTTGCCTTACATCCCATGAAATACATCTAATACATCGGATAAACGGCTGCTCCCTTTCTATATGGTGCAGACATTCCGCGTCGTTTTGGGCCGTCGGTTAGTGGGTCGGTCCGCGGCTGCAGCGACGACAGGTGGCGCCCGCGAGATGAGAGGGACTTGTGCGAGGGCGCGCGGCGACTTCCACGGGCCTTGGTGACAGGGCGGGGATGGTTGGGTTGATGGTCGTAAAATGCTTCGTTCTGCGTGGAATAG
>NC_051410.1:31692856-31693082 GCF_015228065.2 Penaeus monodon
TCCAGTAGGGATATTTTAGCCAAGGTGCAGCTCGGCGCGTGATGGTGATCGCCTCTGACAGGGCCTCACCCTCGTGTCCAATATTTCACGGCCAGGGGAAGCCGCCTTCGCACGCACTTGCTCATGCTCCTTCATCGCTGTTGTTTATGCGACTCTTTTTCCGCAGAGCTGGTCTTGCTTCCATCGTTCGCTGCTTAGCATTCTGCTCCCCAAAACACAACGACCA
>NC_051410.1:31693351-31695104 GCF_015228065.2 Penaeus monodon
GATGTTTATTGTAATGGTCAACCGAATGAACAAATTAGTTGCACATTTGAATGGAAAACTTGAAGAACGAATAGAGCAAGGGATATACATAAGGAAATATATAGCGATATATAACGATAAAGATGAGGCGAAGGCGTCTTTTTCGTCATGGTGAACTGGCAGAATTATTGGCCAAGAAAAACGAGCAATAAAGAGTTATTAATTTTCCCTTTTTTATCAACACTTCCTGTGGGTTTTAGTTTTATTTAGCGATAGTGATCATGATGTGAAATAATTTGGTAATGAAATAGATGTAATTGGCGATAGTGACAGTAGTTGCAGCTGAATTCCACAACGTTCAGCCTTCTTCAGTGCACAGTGGTGTTGCTGATGCATATATTTGTTTAGGCCGATGTACTATGTAATACAAAGGCTTTTTATGTTGTGGCTGTTCTGGCAAGCGTACCTCAATTAGGAGATCAGGATACAATGCTAATTATGAACATAAAGATGTTAACAAGGAATGTTGCCATGATAATGTACATTTTTTACGGTTCCCGGCTACACTGCAGTTCTAGTTTGCATTGATCTTAAGGGACAAGACCATGTCCTGAAGTCTTTGGCGGCGGCCGTCGTGACGGGAACTTGGTAGCAAAGGCGTGGCGAGGCTGTTGACACGGGAGTCACACAAAGACAGCCGGAACGCCCAGGCTCGCCCACGCACCCCGGGGCTGTTGATAAAATCCAGCTCGAGTGGAGGAGAGAAAATGGTATTTTTAGAGCGTGTGTCGAGGCATGCAAGTTGGTAGGAAGAGGAACGAAGTATTTAAAAGGGAAACCGAACTAATCTTACAAATGAGTCAGCCCCGCGACAACCAGTAATACTAAAATATAATGTTGCGTTCCTGAGGTTCAGCCGGGCTCTTGCTTGATGGTAATTATAGGTATCTGGTTCTTGAAATTCTGTACGTTATCCTTGATCTCACTTATTGTTGATCATATCGCGTTGTATGTCAATGTCCACTAGTACAATGCTAAGATTGATCGTGCATTTGATAAGCGCGCAGGTGGCGCTGATTACGTGGGTGGTATCTATAAATACGAACTGGTGTCCGGAAGGTAATGGACGGACCGCTGTGGCTTGCAAGAAGTAATCATGTATGCATTTTAAGTGGCGATCATGCAGGTGGCCATGACGCTGGCAGGCAGGGCAGGATCAACGACCACTCTTGTGTGCTGGCGTCACGGCGACCTTGAGCCAGCGGTCACGTACCCACGCCTTGGCTGGGTTTTCGAACCTTTCCTTTTTTGAATGCCCCTTTCTCTTGCTTGCTTTATTAAAATGCGATAAGATTTTAAAATCAAGAAACAACACATGTCCGACCTTGCATCGCACTCACACCCCTGTTTCAATCTCAACAAGTTGCTTTCATTGTTTTTTTTTTTCGACTTTTTCGGTTATTTACACCCGCAGCATGCGCTCGGCCTGTCCGGTTATGCAATGTCTACATGAGTTTCCTTTCCAGCGGAAATTTATGAAAACAAATAAACTGATGGATAAAAGGTTATTCCATACCATTTTGGGCCTTAAGACTTTCGATTGTCAAAAAATCGCTTTACTTTATCATATCGACTTGAGATCATAGTCCTATTATAACATATACCCTGCTGTCGAGGGTGCGCCATATATCCCGGTGCAGCTATTTGTTTGGCTTACGTCACCTCTGTTAACCTTGGAAAAGGGATTGACCTAAACCCTTCTCGGGTAATTCCA
>NC_051410.1:31695175-31695599 GCF_015228065.2 Penaeus monodon
GGCGGGCGCGGAATATGAGTAAATAAATTTACAAACATAACTGTACACTTTCCTGTGCTATATACGCCTGATAGTGACAGCAGGCTACGTCTGGTATAGGTAGGCCCTATCGCAAAGTTGTACCCCGGGTGGCCTCCGGCTTTGTATGGAAGGGGTAGTAGGCAAGATAGTTATATAAAAAAAGAGTTCCTTCCCTGTTTAACCTGACAGCGCTTGAAATTTGATGGATTTCTTGCCCCGATCACTCACTGTCTTCTCCTCGCCATAAGAGAAGCAGGACTAGGAAGGCATTTTTAAAATTCTCTGTTGCCCTGTCTAAGCCGGCCAAACCTCACACGGCGGTTATTATGGCCGGTAATTCGACTTAAACAGAGGCTAAACCATAGCTTAGCACATAACTTGCCGCGGGGGAGCGGGGCAGTAG
>NC_051410.1:31697701-31697901 GCF_015228065.2 Penaeus monodon
TTCATCCTTTGTCTCCCTCTCACTGCCATTATCTTTCTTTCTTAGGGGATGGAGGAACGGGTTGTCAAAGTGATTGTAAAGAAAATACTATATTCAGAAGACGCAAGTTGGTGTAATTTCAGTTTCAACAAGGTAGGGGTTCATGCCACAAATGTCCCGGATGTAAAGAGGAGTCAAATGAGTGCGGTTTCAGTCACGCT
>NC_051410.1:31698062-31699468 GCF_015228065.2 Penaeus monodon
GAATCTGCCTTTTCTCTCACTATTACTTGCTCTTAGTCTGTATCGAAAGAAACCAATGGTATCTGTTAAGACTGCTTTGACTTCGAGAAATTTCTGTGTAAATACTTTTAAGGTAATAAATCTCCGACATCGTGGATCATTTTTTTCTTTCTATAAGACAAGGAAAGACTTCCACGCCGTCTCTGTTCTTCCCCTCGACAGTTATGATCACCATATATTTTCTGTAGAGGAAATGTGTGACTGGGAAGGGCGTCTCCGTTATGGGTTAGAACAAAAGGTCACAGCGCCGTCGCCTGCCGTGCCGCCTTGGTGGTCACGCCGCACGACCCATCAAGTGTGCCGTGACTTGACCTTGGATCGTGACGCCTCCTTTGAATGCGACCTTTGTGGTGCCCGTCGTGGCCTGCGCGGGTATCCTGGCAAACAGTATACCTAGTCTTGGAAAATTGTGTTGTGGCTGGTCTGAGGTGTCACGCGAAACTTGTCTCGGTGGGATGGCCCAAGGAACGCTCTTCTCTCTTTCCCGTGTAGATTAACTGTCCAGATTTTCCTTTTAAATTATAACCATTAGCACAACTAAGCTGTAGTTTTACGGAGCACAAAGTGGGAAGACATATCTGGCGATGACAATGACGATATACATTATTACTTACCGTGTATGGAGGTTATTGAATGATAGCGTAATGACGAGGCGAAAATGAAGTGTGACCACACGTGGCAACACCTGCTAAGCCACCAGCCATATGGTGACAGAGCTCTCTTGGCAGCTCTGCAAAGCTCTCAGGCATCTGTCCGCAAGAATGTCATTATTTTGTCATGTTTTTGACGTTACGTATTTTTTGTTTTCAAAGCAGAAAATTTACGTAAATACAGACTAATCTTGAGGAACAATTTATACAACGCACGGACATTCACTCGCGCTCAGAGTAGACACAGTTGTGCAGCAATTAACCTTGATTATACCCAGCATGACATAAGCTATCCCTCCTCCTCATCTTCCTTTCTAACTATCTAGCCCTCTATCTCCTCATTTATCTATCCACCTATCTATTGGTATCTGTCTCCCCCTCTCTCCTCCTCCATTCTCCCATCCCTCAAACGAGGGCATAAGTATACAGACAAAGCGTGAACAATGCCCAACATGCATATTCATAGAGTACTGTACTTTTTATGTGTCTGGTGCTCAGTGTGTCTCGTTATTACAGGTATGTGAGGACGGGCCACCCGGGGTCGGCACCAGATGGCGTTGGGTGAGTGTGAAGGAGCGCGGGTGATGTGACTGCGTGGGCCATATTGGCTGTGGGTGCTGTTTACGGTGTGTGTGTGAGATGGTTAACTGTTGTGCTCACGGCTTATAGGACTGTAATGGTATGTTGGCGCCAAAGTGTGTGATGTCCTTCTCGGTA
>NC_051410.1:31699521-31700013 GCF_015228065.2 Penaeus monodon
ATAACTGATAACGAATGTATGCATGCTTGTGTGAATTTGTAAAACTTATTTCAGGCTTATTTATATGAATAATTTTAACATCGATTTGTACTATTTTTTATTATATCTAGACCCCACAATGAAACCCTTATTCCCTAATTAAGAGAATGAGGGCTTCTTTATTCCCTTATATCTCAGGGAATCCGAATGGTCCTGATCCACATGTAGTAAGAAAACTGTGCCAAAGAAAGCTCAGGAAGAGGCAGAACATTGTCACTTTGGAGAAGTCGCAGGTCATTGGTCGGCAGTTTGGTCACTTCGCATTGCATTCTCTTTCTTTGCCATAGCCAGTGGGCTCCTGCCATGGCCAAGCAAGCCGACTGTCATCTGGCAACTTTACTTTCCGAAGATATTCTTTTAGTAATCAGAAATGGTCTGATAAAGGCTGTTTATCTGCTGCTTTTGACTCACGGAAAGCATTCTTGATATAAGTAATACACTATGCACGCCTGT
>NC_051410.1:31701571-31701808 GCF_015228065.2 Penaeus monodon
TCCTAATAGTAGCATACTATGAGGATGAACATAAACATCGAACCCCCTGGCAATATTCCTAAGAATAAATGCAAAGTTTAAGTGAACACTTACATAATAATGTATTTAAGATTGATAAAACAATAAAGGCGAAGAGGGAAATTGCAAACTGAGTGTGTGACCCAAGGTGTACTTGTTTACTATATATCTTGGTTTAACCATTTGTCACCTATGGTCATTCTTCCACTTGTGCAGGTC
>NC_051410.1:31701869-31702259 GCF_015228065.2 Penaeus monodon
TTCATAAACTAAGCAAAACACAGGTTTTGCCAGCAGTCAGAAGACAAACAGGTTGACAAACACCCAAAAAAAAAAAAAAACGACAAAGTTCAGGAATCGCCCACGGTAAGGTAAATGCACCAGAGACGTGTTCACGCAGATGCAGAACCACGCATTATTTGAGAAAAGTTCATCAAATTTACGAAGTGAAGTCGACTTAAAGCAAAAACGATAGACTGGCAGTTTTCTATATCATGGCCAGCCACAGTTAACAAGCGGACCTTTTGTTGAATTTCACTTCATTCCGGCAGTAAGAAAAAAAAGGGAGCACGAAGGTTCTCACTCTGAATCTTTCTTGCTCCATTTAGTTCACGGTCTTACTTGCGGTTTGTGAACGCGCACAGTGTCAAG
>NC_051410.1:31702488-31703773 GCF_015228065.2 Penaeus monodon
GACGACGGACTAAGGCACAGACAGATAAGCACATGCTCGAAAGGACATATTTTATCAGCTGTTGACGTTCACGCAAAATTCAAATATACTTATATGCATACGCGCATGAGCTATACAAACACTCGCCAGCAGCTGGATATCTGTAGCATTCACTTCATAATCTGGGAGAAACGAGGAACATGGAAATCATCTTAAAGTCTAAAGAATAGTGAAGGGAAATGATCTCTTGGCGTGCCTTCTCGAGGTGTGTCAGGACAGGATAGTGTCAGGGAAACTTTTGACATGTAACCTTGATAACCCTGAAGCATGACTTCGGAAAATCTGTTAATTCCATTAATTTCTTATGCAAGACTTCCGTGCCCTTGATGTGAGCATCGTTTTGCCGCTTGACGAACGCGAGGAGGGGAATTAAATCCGACTGACAGGATGTCCAAAACAGTTATATCTTGGAAGCCAATGACTTGCAACCATTCATTTGCACCAGATGTGTCTTTCCGGTGCGCTAATCGCTGCTTGGCTTGCCTCCTTACGTGATCTGCCGGCGTCCTGCAAAGCCGGCGTCACTGCACTTTTTGAAAAGTTTTGTATATTCCTGGAAGTAGCAACACACGTCCGTTGTAGATATATCCTCCAAATAATGTATAATATTGTATTGATTACAATCCTATATCTTTTATATCGTATATTCTCAATACATATTATTACTTTCATCTCCTCTGTCGCGGATTCTGCGTATCTTCCCACATTCTGACATCCTGCTCCTCCTCTCAAGAATCACCTTCTTTATCACATCTTCACACTTTGCCCATCCTCTCCTGCCTCGTCGTCTCTTAAGCATAATGTGTGCCTTCGCTTCCTCTCCACTTTCCTGCTTATCGTTTAACTCTTCAGTTTTATATATTTTTTCCTGATATAATGAGTTGAAAGAATGCTGTAAAAAATATAACAAGATAGTGATGTTAATTTTGAGAGTGAAGAGAATTGTTGCAATAGCATTATCAGAACGGAGGACGTTTAATTAGATAAAAGAATGACTGATGTTGAAATGCACTTTTGTGCATACTTGTTTCCTTATTATTGTTAATGATATTAGTGTTATAATTTGTAGTAGTGGTGGTGGTACGAGCATGATATGGTAGAAATAGGATGATCCTTTTTTACACCTATTACTGTCCTGCTTGGGATTAAGACTTGCCCTTGCGGGACTTTGACTTTGGCACCGCTGTCCTTGCCTTATGTTAACGGTGGCCTTGTCTCGGGGACAGAGCCACGGTCTCAGCACTAC
>NC_051410.1:31704207-31704537 GCF_015228065.2 Penaeus monodon
TTAAAAGTATCGTATTCCGTACCAATTCATTTCCCCATATCCCCTGTCCCACCAAACCTTGGTCACCCCCCCCCCTAGCCCCGACACGCACATTCCCAAGAGAGTCCCAAGAGGCTAAGGAGGGGGCGGGGGAGGGGGAGGGCAGCTGAAAGGAAAAGTTGTCAAGGGAGGGAAGTTCACTTGTACCGGCTGAGTGGCTGCTGCGAGGGACACGAGGGCAGCCGAAATGTCTTGGCTGTGGCGAGGGGCAAGGGAGGGGGAGAGGGAGAAAAGAGAAATGAGATGTGGGTGATAGGATTCGATAAAGTAGTCGTGATGTTGGTAGTCCTA
>NC_051410.1:31704773-31705168 GCF_015228065.2 Penaeus monodon
AGGGTGGCGGTGCGGCCGTCGACGTAGGTGGTCCGAGGACAGGTCGAGAGGGTTATTCAGGATCTAGTAAACCACTTTCACCGTCTCACACTTATCCGAACACGCGGCGTGCTCAGCATGTCTGCTTTCGCCATCTGCCATTAGGGGGCATTCAGACTCTCCCGTTCAAAGCATCCAAGAAACTGAAAATACCCATCGATCCGTAACACCTGCACAGAAGAAGGAAAGATAAAAATTTAGATGATTTAGAAATTGGAAATTTAGTCCTGGCAGACACCGTGGTTTGATGATTATGGTAGATAATCCGGTGGGACTGCCTGTGGTTAACCAGCTGACACGACCAAATCATCTGCTCATTTTCCTGTTTGGGAGACTAAGGTTAGGAGATGAGGCTT
>NC_051410.1:31705248-31706062 GCF_015228065.2 Penaeus monodon
CAAGGTACTCTCGTTTGCTTATTTTATTGTCGGAATTCGCCGTGTTGGATTTGGAGTGTGAGGGTGTCGGCCATGTTCCTTTGGACCGGCTGGAGGGACGGGAAATGTGTGACAGAAATCCATCGCAAATGAAGATAATTTTAAAGGATGTTTAGCTTGTGCGTGATGATTATTTTACGGTCGCTCGTATTCATATCCATTAGGGTATGAAGGACCAGATGGGAAAAAAAATTGAGAATTTAAAGGATGGAACAGCTACTCATCTGATTCTGATTCTCAAGAAATTTGAATTGTTTTTGTTTCTCTTTTGGGCAATTACTTGGCTGGCCGTTTACTGAAATTAAGCAATTAGGACTGAGTATGCGGGTCGTGATGTAGAGATGACGTTTTTATTACGAAAATTGGCGGCGGATAATGAGACTTGGGATTTGGACCCCTCCACTTATCCTCATTTTTATCAGCTGTTGTAGCGTTCGTCTCAAATCCCTTAAACCCCTACCTGCCAATCCACAATTCCAATCCTACCACGTTCGCTGCCTGCACTTTCCCCTTCCTTCCCTCCCATTTTGAATAGTCCTTCGGAGCGCTACCTGTCCTCTCCTTTGGGCGCGGCGTCGCTGTCGCATTTTCCCATCCTGCCGCTGTCCTGTCCTCGCTCCGTTGTCCCTTTGTCATTTTCTTCCTCCCCATTACGACGCAGGTTCATCTTAGGAGTCCATTAGATCGTCCCTCCTCAGCCTCACCTTCTCACGCCCCCTCCGCCCTTACTCCGCCCACGCAGCCCCTCCCTCCTCAGAATGAAAGTGCTCATCTG
>NC_051410.1:31706167-31706394 GCF_015228065.2 Penaeus monodon
AGTGTCTAGCTTCGCCCCAAGAAATGAGAAACGTAACATTTTGATGACGTTTCTACGTGACCTTCCCTGAGAACGTATTGAGGCGGGGTGGGGGGGGGGTTATCTTGTTGGTAGCGATTTTATAACAAGGACGTAGGCACGTCGTCTGGTTGGAGTGTTTTTGAAATAGGTTTTGTCATCATCGGCTTTCAGATTGCTATATTGCGCTGGTAATAAGATGATGTAGA
>NC_051410.1:31706427-31706822 GCF_015228065.2 Penaeus monodon
GGGGGGGGTGTACTTGGTATCAGTATTCGTTTTCTAGTAAAACATTTGTTTAGATTCCTCAAGGAGGTTGAGATATTAAGGCAAAAACTGCATGATGATTTTAACGGTAGTGTGTCTATCGGTTTTCATGTTGTACATGGATGTCTTCACATCGTTATTTTATTTCAGAAATGATTTTATGCGAAATGCGCAAGAAGAATTACGAAGTGGGTGGACGCTGTCTTTATGCATAACCTTCAGAAGGTCGTTTAACAGCGCGCGGCTGCTGAAGAAGCATTTTTCGTTCGGAAGTCATTACTGTAATTTAGTTTCCCCATCACTTTGATCATGATTCATTATGCAGAAAACTGGAAGCCAAAAGTAGATTATTTTAGAAAGGGTTCGGACTAAGCTCC
>NC_051410.1:31707370-31707690 GCF_015228065.2 Penaeus monodon
AAGACTGAGAGTCTCCGAGTTGCATATATGACTGATGCGATTGATTGGAATAAGTCATTCTGCGACCTGGTTTTATGCTAATTGGAACGTTCCCATTAAGCAACAGCCGTTGTGTGACTGACGAAACCACAAATAGGTAGACAGATTGATAGATCGGGGGAAATTTAATGATAAACTATATATTGTGTTTACAATTATTGTAGTTTTCATTTGCCCGGGAAATACCGCCTTATCAAGTAAGCGTACTTGATTTTAAGAGAAATTAAGCTGACCAAGATTTCGGTCATAATAATTAGCAATTGGTGACAGCATAATGATAT
>NC_051410.1:31707727-31707980 GCF_015228065.2 Penaeus monodon
ATTTTTCAGGTTTTAGCAAAACATATATTCAGTGAAGTGCCTTTAACGAGTTTTAACTACTTACTTAGGATTATTTTCTGGTTTAAAGTTTTGTCATTAATTTTTTCGTGTTTAAAAGGCTACGAGTCAGAGCAAGATAAAGGAAAGGAAAGACGGTTATATATATTTAAACTCCATTATTCTCTTATGGGGAAATGCCGAGAAAAAAAAATTGATAATAATATGACTCGGAAAACTTGGATGATATTTTAAA
>NC_051410.1:31708165-31708623 GCF_015228065.2 Penaeus monodon
GCACTGACATTCCCGTCCATGCCACCCCCGCTGGGAGAGCTTGTCATGAGGCTGGCATTACTGAATTAGCGATGCATGTTGTGTCCGTCAGGGAATGAGCTAGGCGGAGGGCGTTTCTCGTTTAACACTTATTATGGACGTTGCTAGAGTTGAAAACAAATATTGCGGTTCGTTAAAAAAAGAAAAGAAAAAAGCATATGGGCGGTGCTATTCTTCCAGACAGAAATTGTTAGTGGAACAGATGCGCAAGACAAATACTGCGGGCGGCATTGGCATTGTCTAAGATCAAGGTGACAGACTTTTATAAGCTGAAGACATACTGGCATAAATGTTAATAGGAAACACAGCTGGCTCCTGCTGTAAAAAAAAACTAATTCTTCCAAAGGATATTTGATTGTCATAATTCTTGTAATATCAATGGGAATGAAGGTTAGTTTGTTTCACACACTTACTTATTT
>NC_051410.1:31708726-31709598 GCF_015228065.2 Penaeus monodon
CGTGTGTCAACGTTTCCACCAATGCCAATTTTTTTCCTGGATGTATTATTTAAAACAAAAATTTTCTGACTGATATTTACTTTAGTCAGTTCATAGTGAACAAGAAATATTTCAGTTTACTCTTAGGTATTGGCACATCTACTTTCAGGTCAGGTTATGAAAAAATGCGTTTGGCATGACACATGAGCTCGTCCTCTCGAATACCTATAGAAATGAATTAACCAAGCTTCTGTAAGCTGCATTACATTGTACTTGGTATGGTGGCCCAGTGTTATTTTAGAAGGTATGTTGCAGAATTAACACTTAGCATGTTCTGCCTGATCCTTGCCGGTAACCGAGAGCCAGAAATTGTTTTAGCTATCACGCCATCACATGTGTAACGGTGGTCTTATTATGAGTCGTAATGAGCAGCAGAGACCCAGTAAGTATAGTTAAGTCTAAGCCATTACTCACCACCCTGAATAACTTCTCAGCTGGGACCAAAGTGAATTATAGGTTTGGATATAACTCAGGGGTTACACTACATAGCATCTAATTATGCCCATATACAGTAGGCCTACCTGCCAAATTACCATTCAAACAGTAGTTATGCCGTAGCTTTGTCTCACTACATTGCACTCTCCGATCGCTTTGCTTTATGTGGTAGATTTGACGAATTTATGAGGTGGTGAGCGCATGCTTATTTTCAGTATTAGACTTTGTGAGATTTTTTGGATCTAGCGTGACGTAACCCCAGAAAATTGTCTCTGCTCTTGGGTACTCTGCGGCTAAGCGTATTGTACAGTATTGGGACTAATTAGACATACTATCAGGTTGCAGAGGAACCATGTGGACATAGTTTGTGTATGTTTTTAGGGTTTCCAAGCTGGCAA
>NC_051410.1:31710264-31710563 GCF_015228065.2 Penaeus monodon
CTGGCAAGTGCTCCAGGAGAATTCTATACATTGCTCGCTTATATTGAGGGTTTTCCTAGGTGACATGGGTCGCCATACATGACTTTGCATGTCATTATGTCATTGAGAGCCTTTTCTCTTTTTAACCGAGGCATGAATGTGGATTACTAAGTGGACTGTCATCCACACCTAGTTTAGTCTATCATTTGCCACCTGTTTTGGTTAGGCGTGGTTATGTTACAGAGGTAGTGTCACTACATCGCAGATCATGATAGATTAGAATATACTTAGGTATTACTGTGGCCTACTGTGAGGTGATG
>NC_051410.1:31710687-31710818 GCF_015228065.2 Penaeus monodon
CACTATATTTGCAGGTCACGAGATCGGGAGTGCATAAAATGACTTGAACCAATAAGAACTATGTAGCTATAATTATTCTTGTCAACTCACTATACGTAATGCTAGCCAAGTCATGATCATGATCCTCTCCC
>NC_051410.1:31711408-31711518 GCF_015228065.2 Penaeus monodon
TTACCACTTCTGTATGAAACACGATTGTCTGATACCGTAGAGTTGGGCTCTAACGTTGGGAGAAGTCTGAAAAACGAGCAGTAACTTTTCTATTTTCTTCCTTCCTCCCA
>NC_051410.1:31711617-31711740 GCF_015228065.2 Penaeus monodon
CCCCTCTCCCTCCCTTCCTCCCTCCCTTCCTCCCTCCCTTCCTCCCTCCCTCCCTTCCTCCCTCCCTTCCTCCCTCCCTTCCCTCCCTTGTATTTTTACCATTAGGCCTATTTATGGGTCGGG
>NC_051410.1:31711965-31712097 GCF_015228065.2 Penaeus monodon
GGAGTAAAGTGCTAGTATTGCATTAATGTTTTATATTTTAGCTGTGGGTACTGTTAGAATACTGTTTTTTAATAACTTTTTAATAACTTTGCAAGAATCATAAATCTGAAGTTGATATATCATAGTTGTGTG
>NC_051410.1:31714491-31714827 GCF_015228065.2 Penaeus monodon
GATAATGAAAATAATTCCCACTCATATAAAAGGAATGGCTAGGTTGGAGGTTGGTGACGCGAAGGTGTCTGTGGAGGGAGGAAGGTGCACGATCAAGGTCAGAATATTGTTCCCGCTTAATTGTAGGCCCTCGACAGACGCTTCTGGCCTTACCTGTCAATTACGTAGGTATCTGGAGGCTAATTTATGTATTGTCATATCTGTTGATCCTTCTTACGTTCGACTCCTGTCTGTCCCCCCGCCCCCGCTACCTGGATCCCATGTCTTCTTGGTCACACTAGTGGGATTTGATATTGACTGATTTTCCATCGCATTTGGTTGTTAAACTCTTTAGCC
>NC_051410.1:31715042-31715212 GCF_015228065.2 Penaeus monodon
TTCGTCATAAACTTTTACATATCTGCTTTCGTTTACTTTCACGTGATATTACAAACTTGATATTTAACATCTGACCTGAACATTTGTCTTTGTTCGTTCATACACGGACTCCCCTCCCTCTAAACCTGCCCACCTTTCCCTTTCTGCTTCCCCCTCCACTCCCCTTTTCT
>NC_051410.1:31715276-31715590 GCF_015228065.2 Penaeus monodon
GTGGGTGGATGCTCCCAGCTGGAGCGCGCCACGAGGCCCGTGTATGCCTGCTCGGAACAGCGCGACGACCCTCCGTCTGTCGCCGTACGTTTCTGCGAGGGATTCCGCTGACGCATTCGCCGCTCTTACATTACTTCCTTTCCTTGTCCTACCTTGCCTTAGATGCGCAGATTTTTTTGGGCACTTTTTGAAAATGTGAGAATAGGAGGCGGTAAAAGAGAGGAGGTAGTGGAGAGGAAGAAAAGGGGTAGAGAGAATGTGTGAAAAGAGTGAGATAGGGGCAAAACGGATGAAGAGAAGGACGGAGGGCGGCA
>NC_051410.1:31715665-31716106 GCF_015228065.2 Penaeus monodon
AAGCAGGGAAGAAAGAAAGAAAAACGTAAGACATAGCTGTATGCATACAAACAGGGACAGAGAAACCGGCACACCTGCATACATACATGCGTACCTTCATACGTATGACACACGCAGAGACAAAGAGACATCAGCATGGTCGTAAGCATGTCGAGGGGCGTGTCAGCCTCTGCTCGCGTGGGATGGGAATTGGACGTCTGCCTTGAGAAGTATTTTGAATATGCTAATGATGTAGGTGTGACTTCGCCAACGAGCTTTTGTTGCTTGTATGAGGGGGATTACACGCTGATTATTCTGTTAAATGGGTATCTTTCTGTCCTTAAAATTTTATGTATTTCGTTTAGTATCGTGGGGAAACAGAGGAGGCAATGTGAAGAGACAGAAGGAAGAGCAGGGAAGAGATACCGGCTGGAAGGAGAAAAGAAAATAAGGATTGTATTT
>NC_051410.1:31716246-31716480 GCF_015228065.2 Penaeus monodon
TATACCCCACGTACCCATATACTCTGTTATTCTGTTTTTTCTCTCTTTCCCTCTTCCATCGAACTCCCATCTCCCCCGTGTATCCGCGTGTAGGCTATATGCAGTCAGACTCAACAGGTCATAGTCCGAAAATGTGGGCGTGTGAAGCTGTTTGGATAAATGATGTGTGTGAGACATTATTACGACACGGGCGGGGCTGAGGATGATAAAATAAGAAAGTAATGGGGAACGTTA
>NC_051410.1:31716783-31717011 GCF_015228065.2 Penaeus monodon
TTTATTATTGGATTGACCTTTCGCTTGTGCATGTTGTAACGTGGTGACTTTATTCTCGTTTATTTATTTCGTAATGATTTCTGAACGGAGGATATGTGTTTGAGGAATAGGATTACGCGGGTGAGACCGACAGGAGCAACAGCCTCTCGCTCGTTTTCCCTTACTCATGCTTCGTGTTATCATGAGGGTATTAAATACATTTCAAAATATCACGTGGCCCTCTTTTCG
>NC_051410.1:31717060-31717243 GCF_015228065.2 Penaeus monodon
ATTATTATTTCCCGATGCACAGCGATGCAACGTGACGGAAGCTGCCCTCGGTTCCTTCTTTGCCACCTTGGAGACCCAACGGCCGCTGGAGAGGCGAGAGTGAAGGGGTACGCCTTCTCTGTCTTGAGTGGCAGGCATCAATCAGATTTATGGCAGAAAACGTTATTTTATGGTTGTGGACTG
>NC_051410.1:31718534-31719367 GCF_015228065.2 Penaeus monodon
CAGCCTACCGATCAGTAACTACTTGGGGTTCAAACTATGTTCTCAATACGCGTGTTTTCCTTTAAAGCATTTCTGATTCTACACTTTCTACTAACAGATTACCCTCACTGTTTCTCATTGTATGTTGTAAGAGAGTCAGTTTTATAGTTTCATATGACAGTATATAGATAGTGTAAGTGACCCGGAGAATTGGGAATAATACGTTTAACTGGGTTGTAGAAACGAGGCTAACTTTATAAGAAGTTGACAGAATGTTGTAGAGATGAGCATGCACTGTAGAGTGTGAAAATATTGACCCGAAGTTACCCCGCACTCACGATTTTTTAATAGCGTGTCGCTGTTAAATGAAGATATCTGGAGGTCATTTCATGGAAGACCTGTAATATAGGAAAGTCGAGCGATTGGGTTGAAAACATTTTGATTTTTTTATGCGCATTTCGAAAGAAAGAGAATCGCAGAAACGGGTTAATGCATAATAACGCGCCTAGTAGAAGTATCCCAGTTATTTTCCGGTCGAAGCTACCATTTTCCGTAGGCCATTATTGCGCCAACCTGGTCGTTATAAAACAGTTAAGTTACCGGTACAAAGCGCGGGGTTATAACAGAAAACGGTAAGTGGTGGGGGTGGGGGTGGGGAGAGGGGATAGGAGCAGAAGAGGTGAATGACAGAAACATTACTCTTTGTTAGTGCCAGATTACTCACATCGATTAAGAAAATTCCTCTGAACATGATGAGATATTTTTACTTAGTTCACTACATAATAAAAATTCAATTATTATATAATCGTATGAATATGAGATGCTGTAGCAGTTTCTTATATCACTACACCCAG
>NC_051410.1:31719824-31720714 GCF_015228065.2 Penaeus monodon
TTGCTATTTCGGCCAAAGTGCAAGTCATTCCAATGCCAAACTGATGACGACGCAACAAAACTGAGTAAAAATTATAGTGTGGAACTCTTTCTTATCTCCCAAAGCCGTCACTTTCGGCGGGTCAGAAGGCCAGTTGAACTCTCCTCCTCCTCGGACTGCTGTCCAGAACCTGCCTCCTAATCGTGTCGCGTGATTCCCTGTATAAAATCTAATACATTCCTTATGTAGATCACCTTGACAGGCGGTTGTATTCCTTTTAACACCAAGCTTCCAATCCTAACTGAACCGACCCACCCAATCCTCCACGAGTCTTATTGTGAAGAGCTATCCTCTTCTCTGTCACCAAGCCCTCCTTGGGGCATGCACAGGCCGTCACGCCTTCTGAACCTCATTCGTCAGTGTCCTGCCTCCTCCCGTTCGTTCGCTGTCCTTTTGATGAAGTATTTAAATATTCTTTTTTTATTTTACAAGTACATCAAAACTCTTTGGTACCTTAATAAAACCAGTGTTTTTTTTGATACTGATAATTCCAGTGCAAACCTCATTGCTAGAACGACCTATGAAGAGGCTATCATTTTCCTTCGTCAGCAGTTACACGCATTGGAGCATGCACCGCTACGCAATGTCCCATGAAACATGAATTTTTTCAAAATGTGTATATCCCTTATATACTCTTATTTTTAGTATGTATTTAAGTATAATTTTTTTTCTTTTACATAGTAATCAGATATCTTCGATAATATAATAATATATATATTTTTTATTTATGTATTAATTTAACTGCAAACACAGCACAGCAACACCACAAGAGGAAATTACCCTCCAACACGTAACAACAACACAATTAGCACACTGACCCATAAATGAATTATATTTTAAAAAATGTGATA
>NC_051410.1:31720957-31721478 GCF_015228065.2 Penaeus monodon
ATTTAGAGAATTCCTGGAAACCAGGTAATGTAAACTCCATTTTGGGAACTAAATAGTTTGTGGGAAAGTTTACACCTCAGAATTGCCTCACTAAAAACACCAAATATGACGCGTAAATGAACATAAGGTGCACGCTTTAGTTTTAAGAACAGTTGTAATTAGGAATCGGGTCGAAAACAGTTATCAAAATCAGTTGTATGCAAATGATTTTTGGTACATTTTGAAATGCGGACCTTTCCAAGTCTTGTAGGCACTCCTATGGCCCCCTGGGTCGTTGCTAGCCGGGCACGGGGAGGTCTGGCCGCGGATACCTTATGAGGAAAAACAAACAGTAACTTGGCCAAACATCCCCCACTCCACCAACGACGTGCGTGTGTTTGCTGCTTGTAGCTCGCATCTCGCCTCGCTCTCTGGCTGCAAGATGCGGATGTTTACATCATTTTTCCAAACAGTTTGCTTCTGTTTACATGAGGCTGGAGGAAAGGTTGTTTGGTTTAAACTGACCAGTTGCATGTTCAAAC
>NC_051410.1:31722120-31722218 GCF_015228065.2 Penaeus monodon
TGTGGATGGGTGTCTGTGTGTGAATCCGTGTACAACTATGCATACGTGTTGTTTGTCTGTTAAGTATAAATGGATAGTGTGTATTTTGTTACATCCAG
>NC_051410.1:31722313-31722439 GCF_015228065.2 Penaeus monodon
GAGGGGAAGGGGGGGGGGTTACCGAAAACACCGTTGCGAGATCTTCGCCTCCTGTCAGGACTATCTGGATGGTCCATTCTTCTCGATTATTTTTTCTTTGCCAACTTGTGTCGCTAATCATCCACT
>NC_051410.1:31722463-31723249 GCF_015228065.2 Penaeus monodon
ACTCCTCGCGGGCCGGCCGGCAACAACAATACCATATTGTGTTTGGTCTGACTCCATGCAAGGCAGGGGGCGGGGGTAGAGCGAGTGTTAGGCAAGGGAAGTCTACAATACCGCGTTGTATTTGATTTAACTCTGTGAGGGTCGGCGGGGGAGGAGGGAGGGAGAAGGGAATCCAGTGATTGAGAATGGAGGTAGGTTTTATATCTGTGGGTTTCGTCACCGACTTCCTCCATGCCTTTTTGAGCGCTTCGTTTTTGGGAATTGAAAAAAAAATATGATGGTATTGTTTTTGCCTTTATGGGGATTTATATGAGCTTTTTTTTGTATCTTAATTTCCTCGGCCTTGTTGTTGCGAGCCTTTTGGGAGGCTCGGGAGAGATTTTTCTTCTCAACAGCCCCGAAGACATGGTTTTATTAATCGCCTATTGTGGGGTTAACCTGGCAGCTGTACCAGACCATTAAACAGTTTTGCTCCTCAGAAAAGTGCACACTCAGTCACTTGATTTATCATTTTTAAGCGACTACAGGGAGTTTCGGCCATAAAGCTCGGCGTGGCGCTACCATCATTGCCGCTGCCGAGCGCCGTCCTGTGCTCAAGACAGACTTATTTGGTAACTTGCTTCCCAGGGCACGTCACTCTCTTTGTTGGCTGATCGGAAAAGTAAAAGGGCGTCAAGGAGAAATATTCTCAAAGAGATGGGGACGGAACGCTAACAATGGGACATGATCTGCGTACTTTCAAATGGTGTTCACTTCTCCTATCCTACGCGAACGAAAAATCGGACA
>NC_051410.1:31723480-31724475 GCF_015228065.2 Penaeus monodon
AGTTCTTTTGTGCGTTTGCAAAACCTTTTTATTCCTTCCACTTCACTTCCGCGCTCTCCCCGCACCCTCTGTGCCGTACTGCCGAAACAAGCACGCCACCAGGTAAACCCACAAGCGTACGTGCGGCGCACCTGCATCACGACATGTGAATAAATTTTCAACGAAAGCAAAGGTGTTGCGTACACGACCCTTACGTAGCCTTACCTTTTTCGCCTTCTTGACCTCCGACTCTTGACCTTTCCCATTCAGCGTCTTCAGGGTGACTATGTGTTGATAAACCAAAAATATCATTGAGGAAATATCAAACAGGTTTCGGAGGTCAATCAGTCAACCATTCAAGGGACTGGGTGTTTGGGATAACCAGTTTTATCATCCTCCATATTACTATCGTGTGATATCTTTTCCATGAATTACACGTCCAAGAATTTTCAGTCTTTCTCTGCCGAGTCCACTGATCCCGCTTTCCAACATGTCGGATAAAGACGCATGTACACAAAATTTTATAAAGATTCTTTGTTTTGGTTTTTAATCTCAGAAAGTAGTGATATGTATATGCGCATATACGTAAATGTACTTAGTGATAAGCGTATGGAGACATAGGTTTGAGTTCGTGTATATACATGCTTGGGTTCAATCATTATTTATGGTACCATGGTGTTAGTCCCGAAGGTTCCCTCCTAGCGCTGCACTTCATTAACAGGTATTCACGTACTCTATTCTGCGATCCATCATGATTACCCGATGAAAAAACGTGTTATTTGCCGATACTTTTATTCTTGCGTAAAGCGAGTGGGCTGACCGCGAGCTTAACTTTTTTTTTATTCACAAAAGATAGATGTTTTCATGTGTTCATATTGAGGAGCGGCTGTGTGATGCTGAGAATGCTTTAGTGCAGTGATAAGAGAGAAATGATAACGAAATAACTCAGTATGCAATATTATCATCATAAAATGTTTTTCATTCTCCTCCCCGCCACTCTCGCTCATTCTTCCCAT
>NC_051410.1:31724766-31724911 GCF_015228065.2 Penaeus monodon
TTAAGTTGTAATACCTGCATCCGTTTTTTACAGATTCATGACGAAATGACGTTGCAAGTTTGTTGATCAAATTTATTATTTTTCCGATTTGTAAATGAAGCTGATCTCAAGTTGCTTTATATTCACACAGGTTGTTGTAGACCCT
>NC_051410.1:31724948-31725012 GCF_015228065.2 Penaeus monodon
CGTGGAATTATCCTAATTACAGTATTTACGGGTGTATCCATGTACGTGTGCCATGGACGAGCGA
>NC_051410.1:31725054-31725341 GCF_015228065.2 Penaeus monodon
GTACCCGTGTGCTGAAAGGTTATCGTCCTGTATTGTGTTCTGTAGCAGCACGTATTTTGCATGATAGACCCACCCTTCGTGCATGATCGCACTCCGTCCAGACTCTTTTGTGTCCTCCATTCAGAACTGCCTCTTTTTTCGTCAAAGTGCAACAATAGAATGTATTCCTGGGTGTAAATAGTCCTTTGTGGTACATAATTCAATGTTCTCTATTAACGTTGAGTCATTCACCCGCCTTGAGTTGTTCGAGAAGGCGAGCGAAAGGGAAACAGAAATGTTTACGTAGA
>NC_051410.1:31725380-31726051 GCF_015228065.2 Penaeus monodon
CAGGAAACACGATTATAATCACGGAAAAAGATACTCAGATTTATGATCGACCTTAATGAAGCGGCGAAAGGGACGAAGAGCATAAAGAAGGGAGGCAAGTCCTGGAACGAATGTAATCGATTTTCTAAGTTTCTGCGACGCCGCAGATGACAGCCTTCATGCATGATTGCGCGCGGTAATGAACTCGTCTGAGTGAGTGTGACAATGCTACTCTAAACCCTTCGGTGTTTTCCTGCGATGCACTTGCCACGTCGGCGCACTGAGGCTGCTGTTGACGGAGGTTCTGCCACGCTTCGACGCCGGGGATGCGCAGCTGGCTGGGGAAAGCAGCGGATAACAATGATCAACGAAGGAATAAAGTTTAATTGGTAGAGCTACGGGAGGCTGAAGGCGAGGCTGAAGGCTAGATCGGGCGGGCTTTGGACTGGGGTCTTGATTGGCGGAGTCAGACCAGGTTGTTAGATGGGATTTGGCCTGAAGCTTGTTTGATACTACGTCATAAGCTTCGGTGGCTGCCTTGTAATTATATCTTAAATCAAGTCTAGTTTTCATGCTTTTAATCACGTGGGGTTGAGGTGGAAGACAACCGTTCGTAAAGCCAGATAACCACGAAGGGATCGACGTACAGCATGTGGTGTAGGTGGTCGTCGTATATCTGACTATATTACTTG
>NC_051410.1:31726169-31726800 GCF_015228065.2 Penaeus monodon
TACATACATATATACTACAAGACTGCTTCAGAATTTAAAAAAAGGTCGACCATTTGTATATTTCACAGTAACATTTATCTAGTTGTAATCGCACTCCTCGCTAGAGCTGATGGCACAGACCTTGATTCCGACACGGTGATCAATGTGGCCAAGCCTTAAGGACGTCCAAGGTGCTACGCTCCGCTGACCAGACCCATATCGCCGAGCTCCCCTTAACCTTATATGAAGCCTGACCATATGACGGCCGTTCCCAAGTGTCAACTAAGGTCGGGGGCGGGGGAGGACGAACGCCAACGGGAGGCACAGTTCTTCCACATGGACGCTTAAAGGGATAGAGATAAAGATAGATAGCTGGAAAGGATGGAAATTAACAGCAAGACGGAAGGAAAGAGATGAAATTCAAGACAAATTTTCAGTTGTATAATGGCAATATTCGGGTTATGCAACTACAAGGACTTATATGTGATTTCCATGTGTGATGAGAGAATATAAGGTGGAGAAAATTAACAGCACTCACCGAGAACAACAAGTTATGAAATAAATGCCAGCTGATGTGGAAGGGCAATGAAAATAACACTGAATTCTTAAAGACAGTCAACTTGCACTTATATATGGTTGGATATGTACATTT
>NC_051410.1:31726986-31728318 GCF_015228065.2 Penaeus monodon
AAAGGAAAGGGTTGATTAGTGAACAGAATCTCCTCCTCGTCCTTAGAGTACTGCCCTGATGTACACACCTTTACGTCCATTAGCATTGCTTCTTAAATGGAAACAGGATGTTTTGTTAGTCGCCAACTTACTGGGGCTCCTATTGATATTCAGGACACGACCGCACATAAAACGTAGCAGTGTAAATAAGGACGTACCCTTTACCTTATAGCGTAGTGTCCATACATGAGATGATCCCATATGTTAGGTGCCTTCAGTTCGTCGCAGGTATCAGAAGGGCCATTTTTGCTTATACAGAATGGAATGGTCCGAAGGGTATAAAAGAGCTTACTAATTGGGTGAAAGGGAAAAAAAGGGGGAAGAGGAAGAGGAAAGGGTATGTAATCATCCAAGCATATAAGCATCTGTGAATCTAATCTTGTTTTTATAAGGCAGATATTTATTGTAGAGGTGATAGTAGATTGTTGTTTGTATGACTCCCAATCTTATTATCGTTTTATCATAATGAAAGCATCAAAATTTGATATATGACTATATTCAGTGATTGTATATTAATAGGAATCTCCTTTTTTCAGGTATGGCATTTGATTCCCGTATAAGATACTTGAAATCGCAGCATCATGTATGGGTTACAGTAAGTGCCGAAGGAAAGCATTTTAAAGGAGTAGCTCTTTTAATCACTAACTATGAGGTTAACAACGAGATGGTCCAGTCTACAAATGGTTTTGCAGTCCTACACAAACTTCTTTTCTGGTCTTTTTGTTGACCACTTCATTTATGTAACACTTAAGTAAAATCACAAACTCGCTCCATCCACCACTGTTACTTTGCAAGATTTTATGGTAATTATTTACTGCAAAAATATTCGCTATGTACAGAGATGAAAAAGGACAACTATTTCACCCTATCTTATAACAAGATTGGTGCTAATGGAAAACAAAAACAGAAAAATGAAATAGTCACTCTGCTCACAAGGAAGATAAGATCTGTCGTGTCACTCTACGAAGGGAAAGAAAACGGAGAAAATTTAAAATTTCAAAATCCCGTAACGGTTCGTATCGCAGAACTCACTGGACCGTAGACTCTGTAGTAGATTCGGCAGTCATGCGCTTGTTTGTTGTCGCTGTATAGAAAAAAAAGAGTACTATGATTGATAAAAAAAATGTAACAAAAAATAAACAAATCTTGTGGTACATTACATCCCTGACGTGTGAATGAAAGGGTGAATTTCCATAACAGTACTTTCAGGTTATTTTTTCCACACAAAGGGTGTAAAAATTGCACTATTACAAGTAATGGTATGTGATTCAGCAGTGTATTCTATCGGATATT
>NC_051410.1:31728497-31729002 GCF_015228065.2 Penaeus monodon
TTAAATTCAATTATTTTCAATGGATCAAACATAAACGCACTTCCCTGTATATCCACTTTAATTGAAAAAGCTCTCTCGAAGTATACATATCAAGCATCACGCCATGGAATATTTTTCACAGGTCGTTTGCAGGTTGAAAATGGTATTGTAACATGTTGAAAAAATAATAAATGAGGAAGTAAGAAAAAACAAAGGTAAAATGTCGATCGCACACCGCTGAAGGCCGACGTGCGAGGCTGCAGCGAGAGGAGGTCGAACAGGGTCGTCGCGAATGACAGGAAGAAGGAAGAACATCGGCGTCAACACGAGGCTGTTCAATGGCGCTAGTTTATTCCCAGAGAGCAGAATATGTTGTGCAATTTGACTGTGATCATCCCCTCGTCATGACCCGCGGTTAGCTCTGGCACATGATATGGTGCTTTGTGGGCTGTAGAATTTGGATCCCGTCGTTTGTGTGGCGAGGCGTGACAGAAGGCTGTGGATGGCTCGTGGGAAATTGTGGGTG
>NC_051410.1:31729920-31730079 GCF_015228065.2 Penaeus monodon
TTCATCATCCAGGAACAAAGACCCGAGCTCGGGGGTGAAACTCTCGCGTCCGCTGCGCCGCCCGTCAGGTCATGCAGAAACACGAACCCAGGGGGACATGTCGACAACATCTCCCGAGGAACGTCCCTGTAATTTTTCTCCGAATATTGTGTGCGTTGA
>NC_051410.1:31730389-31731097 GCF_015228065.2 Penaeus monodon
ACGGTAACTCCACGTGTGAGTATGCACAGGCGCCGAAAGTCTTCATCACCCCCTTGCACAGAGCGGGTCAGAAGCTGGAGGCCAAAATTAGAAGTGATCCTGATTAAGGCCGACTTAGTGAAAGTCCACGGGAGGGAATTCTCGGCGGGCGATTGAGAGCCGAATCCAGCGGGTGAAGGCTGCATCCAGCGGAACAAAGATCGAAATCTCATTGAACGAAGGTTGGATTGGAAATATTTAAGTTTGTATCTGACAGGACGAAGGTTAGGTATGAGGGATTAACCTGCTTTTATCTCGCTGCAACGAGCTTGTTGCAGACGGTATCAGGACCGAGCGGAAGACTAATGAAAGCCGAAAATGAAGTCCGCTCGGGTGAAGTTGAGGGGGCGTGAGGGCGGAGAGCTGGCCGCGGCCGAGCCATGTGGGAAAGTGAAATTTCCGGTTTAAGGAATTGTGTCAGTCCTGTATTGTCCCCCAGTGTTTCGCTGTCTTCTTATCCACCAATCCTGTGTGTATGTCTGTCTTTAGGGACGCGTTTATTTGAATATTGATTTTTTCTTCTTCTTCGAAGTGTCTCTGTATGAGCGTCATTCATTAAATGGATATGTAATCGTGATGCGGAGAATAGGGAACTGCACTGGAGCTAATGCTGTTTGGGTTCTCGCCGTTACTCCGAGGATTGATACTGGATCCCACCCTGGGCAGAGG
>NC_051410.1:31731301-31731624 GCF_015228065.2 Penaeus monodon
AGAGTAGACAGCAAGAGAGACATAAATGATATTCGATTTGAAGGAGTAAAATTTCAGCATGTTTGTTTCTTACTTTCACATCTCATTAACATATCCTTGTTATATTTGATCCTATCATTACCATGCTGTGTTATCGACAACATTCTCGCGCTAGGAGCCACGTTAAATACTTTCATTTTTGCGATAATAAAGTGAAAATTTAATTGGCTGCAATCATGTGGGAAAAGAAAACATTGAAGTGTATAACATGGTGAGAAAATACCAGAGGGAATGTAAGTAGGATTTGAGGAAAATATTGTTATCTAGAAAATCAAGAAAAAGTA
>NC_051410.1:31732102-31732376 GCF_015228065.2 Penaeus monodon
TCACAAAGTCACAGAAGGACGTGGCACCAAAAATGATGTTCTTTGTGCTCAGCTGGATGTGTTGTTGAATGGGTCTTTAACGCTCCATCTGCCTACAAGTTCCTGACTGAGGATTACCATTGTTCGATGTTCCTGTGTAGAATTGGCCTTTTTATTGCATGACTGTCTGTTGCTTGGAGAGTGGGGATGGTATCAGCTGTATTGGGAAAGTCACACTTCAGTTATTCTCTTTGTGTCTCTGTTTACCTGCTATTCTTATCTGCATGTCGTTTCG
>NC_051410.1:31732637-31732867 GCF_015228065.2 Penaeus monodon
TTTTCATTACGCCATCTTACCAATCTTTTCACGCTTATATCTTTTTACTCGTTGATCAGCGGGGCAGAACAATGCAACATCTGTGTTAATGGAAAGGGAAAGTTTGCTCGGAAAAATGTTCAAACAAAGAGCGATTCCTGGCGCACAGTAAAGCATACCCACAGTCTCTTTGGGCCGTGGGAGATAGCGAGAGGGATTTATGAGGAGGAAGAAAGGCGGTTGGAAGGGAT
>NC_051410.1:31733083-31733183 GCF_015228065.2 Penaeus monodon
ATCCGTTAGTCAGACAGATAGAACAAATGTTAAGACAGATAGGCCTAAACAGGAATACAGTTGAAGAATTTTTATATAGAATATTTTTTAAACAAATACT
>NC_051410.1:31733248-31734223 GCF_015228065.2 Penaeus monodon
TTAATGGCTGATGGACAGAATGAGAATAGTCAAAATACAACATATGTCTTTCTTGAAAATGAGTAATGAGAACATGCGGTAAAAACATTAGTCAACTCGGAAAAAAATATGGTTGAGGATTTGGTAGGAGCAGATTGACGACGTTTCAGAACACGTGGCAAAAAGTTTTGATGATTATTATTATATATTTTTTTACCCCTCGTGTCCGTGTGTCATGACTGAAGCATTAGTCACAAGCACCTACTCATCCTTTCACCCGCCGACGTAGCCACATGCCAACGCTGCACTCCTTGGAACGCACTGCCGCCTGTGCCAAAACGTGTGGTGTAAACACTGGAAAGGGTGGTTGGTAACTTACAACTACAGCTCACAACTACAACTCACAAATACAACTCACAAATACAACTCACAAATACAGCTCACAGCTACAGCTCACAATTATAACACAGCTACAGTACACAACTATAACTCGCAAATAGAGCTCACATCTACAGCTCACAACTACAGCTCAAAACTATAACACGGCTACAGCTCAAAACTACAACTCACAATAATAACTCACAACTACAGCTAACAACTATAACTCACAACTATAATTCACGGCTACAACTCACAGCTACCGCCGATGCAGTTGTACCTACGAGGTTACCTGACGGAGAGAGAAGGTTCCTAAAAGCAAAATGCAGAAGAGAGCGAACGAGAGCGTGATAGCGATCTCCCTGGGGCACGAAGCGCAATCGGTCGTGGTCATTAAATTAGAAAAGTCAATAAGATGATTATTACAACCGTGAACAAGAAGCTATAATTATACTGATTATGAGCGAAAGATCCACATCCCGCGCGTGTTCGATCGCATTACCTACCTATAAGCGATGCAGTCATTACTGCGGGGAGAATCATTTTTAAATTCTGCTTTTAGTTATTAATTGTTTATCAGATGTAGGCATAATTTCTTAGTCTAATCACTCTTAGCGT
>NC_051410.1:31734378-31734631 GCF_015228065.2 Penaeus monodon
CAAGTCGGCCCCTGTCTAGGAATCGGTTTATATGGTTGACAGTTGTGTTAATATTGAAATTCGGTTAAAGAACTTCACCATGAAATAATTATATAGGTCTTGGGTGTGCCGTAAGCTTATCATACTCGTGTGACAGATAAGGGTGGCATATAAATCTACGTAGCTATTAGGCTGCAAAATTTTTACTGCATTTATCAGTGGACGGATTAGCTATGGCTTTGAAATTATGACTGTTGTTGCTGTTGCTCAGTCA
>NC_051410.1:31734724-31736388 GCF_015228065.2 Penaeus monodon
CTGTTTCGATAGTATCGATGATAATTAAACTTTTGTGTTCATAAACAGGTAATACCGGTACCACAATACACTTCATAGTCTTGTTGTTACCTGCAGTCCTTTGTTCTTGCGTGCACACTTTTGCAATTTCCTCAGCAGCGGAAATATGAACTGAAGGGTCAGCGAGACAAGGTTGTGTCCTTGACGTTGTTATTTTTTCGTATGTGACTGTAACAAGATTCTCAGGCACGAAATTGCATGCCTGGAAACGCGCAAGATATACGAAATTGATCTGGAATATTGATCTCATAAAAATAATCTTTTTATGTGAAGTTTCTTGACGGATATTGCTTGTGGTTTTGCATTTAACTTTTTTGAATGTAGATGATAGGATAATGGCACAAGCACGTCATGTACTTTACCCAGGTGCAATACAAGTACCCCTTTTGCTATGCTTCGCAAGGTGCATCGACGGCCATCAGTAATGCATGGAGGAGACGCTTTCCACTGTGACCCTGACCCGGCCACTTCCTGTCCTGGTGTGCCGCTCCCTCCCGCGAGACCAGGGGATAGGTATCTAGGCAAAGCGAGATCGCAAACAAATAGAGAGTGAGGTGAAGAGGGTGAAAGGGATTTTATATTTGATGTTATAGGCAGGAACTTATTTTGCTCGGCAGAAAGGGAGTAAATTCAGATTTCTAAGAATGTTTTCGAGGTCGAGGCCATTATTGCGAGGCTGCTATTTGAGGTCGAGCGGGAATGCGAAAGTGAATTGGTCACTTATTCTTGGGTCGAGCTGGTGGAAGGTCAAGGAAGGGAATGCGATTCCTTTCATCAGTGAACTGGGAGCGCCCTGTTTCGGAAATAGGTGTTGCTAGACATTCGCTCACTGTGGCCTATGCTTAGCTATAGCTTTTTATTATGATTTAATTACTTAGGCAATTTTGATTGGGATTTCAGGGGCCGATTCAACCCCTCGCACCATCGCCGGTATGTACATGCAGCTGTCGAAGCTTATGCAGAACAGATTCCGAAGTGCTTTGGCATCCCAGTCACGGCTGTGCTTGTGCACGCACCGTATTCATTAAGTGCTGGAACTTGTTGTCGGACACGCAGGACACGTAGGACAATAGGAGAAAAATCAGCCGTAACCGAATGAGGAGTGTTCTCTGCCATGGGGTGTTCATCTTAGTGAATCCTGTGCTGGGGCCTTGCTAATTATTCCCGCAGCGACACGAGTCCCGATATAGAGTTTGCCCGCTGGAACTTGCAACCGTTTCTACGATGGGGGGTTTTCACCGCCGTTCTCTATCTCCGTGTGTCTGGTCATGATTTATGCGCTCGCCATACATAGCGCTTAGTTCAAAGCCGCCCCCACTCACCCTTTGGCTCGCATAGTCACTCCCTCACAAAGTTCATTTGCGCGGTAGGTCTTAGCGAGGCGAGTAGTCGCGCGGCCCATGCATCCCCGTCTTGGCCGCTTCTTCAGGACGACAGGGCTTTGGGAAGATGAATTTCCGGAGGCCCGACGAATCACTCGGACCCCGGCGCAGCTTGAGGCTCATCCGTCAGCCAGCCCGGGCGCGTCCTGACAAATGAGCCGGAGTTTTATCATGTAATGTCAGCATGCCACTTGTAGGAGCTGACGGCACTCGTGGAGATCTTCCCTTGTGCTTGGGATGCTG
>NC_051410.1:31736448-31736818 GCF_015228065.2 Penaeus monodon
CCTCCCCCGTCATCCGGGCTAGACTTCGCTTGATAAATGAACTCGGGATAAATCTTGGATTTTTTTCTTGTCGGGAATAATAGTATTTGTACTGCTTCCTTCTGGTATTCTGGTACTAGCGGAGGAGAGGATGCTGCGAGGTTTCATCATTTTTATTATATATTTTTTCGTTTCTAATCCCATGTAAATGCGGATATTGATGTGTATGATAAGCCCAGGCAGTCTGCAGTGAGGCTCATCAACCTTTTGGGTTTAAGGGAAAGGCTTTGCGCTTCTTGAAATCCACTGGTGCATGAAAAGCCCTGAGCCTTGTGGGCAAGGTCGGTTGCGTCGATAGTCGTGCTTGCAGAGTTCTTGTGGTCTGCGTCGG
>NC_051410.1:31738059-31738267 GCF_015228065.2 Penaeus monodon
GAAAATGGAATGGAGAAAGAAGCAAAGAGATAAGTATCAGTTTTTGGGCACTTAATAAATCATCTCCTGTAGTGTTATACGGCACTTCACTTCAGGTTTACAGTGCGAACCGCTACGTTACTTCGCCCTGTTGTAGACTGGTAGGCAACTTGTTCTGAACGAAAAATTGTGATCTGTGTATGAATTTAAGCACACGCACGCACGCACG
>NC_051410.1:31738461-31738542 GCF_015228065.2 Penaeus monodon
AAAGGCTGACATTTTGAACTGAAACAGCGCAAAAGCTAAGAGTGACCACTGGAGAACTATCCGTATTCCTTCTTCGCATTG
>NC_051410.1:31738576-31738759 GCF_015228065.2 Penaeus monodon
TGCTTATACAATATATCTTGGTACTCCTGTTTTGGCAACAACTAAGAACTCAAGTGGCTTCTTCAGCTGAGTTAACCTTCCTGGAAGCAAGACGTTAACGCAGCATAATCCCATTTCTAGCAACTTGAGTTGTCATAGTCAACTAGTAAGCGTCAGCTATATTCAGGTTATCCCTAGTTTAAA
>NC_051410.1:31739085-31740416 GCF_015228065.2 Penaeus monodon
TTATTTTCATTTAAAGACACAAGAGTTGTGACGAGATGTGTCGAGGGGCGGGAAGGCGATGGTTATTATGCCAGCACTGTAGGTGTGGCGTGCGGCGCCGTGTCCCCAGCCTCGACCACACGCATCTTCACAATACATGACTTGCTCTCCACGCCGGCATCGACGCTTTAGGAGGACTTCTTTTCGATAGCATCTACAGTGCTGTCGTGGCAGTAAAAGTCGGAGAGGCATGAGAAGATTTGGAGTTCCGTCCATATGTGTATAATGTAATTCCTTGAGACCTCCGCGTACAGAATGTGCGGCTATGACGTGCGTGGTTTCTTATCCGGTCAATCTCCGCTTTTTCTTATTCGGAACTAAAAAGGGAGCACGTGTGCCGGGTCAGTGGGTCGCGTGCACCCATATGATATGAAGCCTTTCACACGGTCTGCTCATTTTAAGATCACGTTTTGCGGTCATGATGTAGGGTACGCGGGGGAACAAGGGAGGGAGCGGGCTGCCTGGACATTCAATGCCGACCCAAGTAGTGATCAGCGAAAGTTGGCAGGTGGCACTTTTACTTTCGCGACCTTTTCTATTGTAATGGTTATTAACAGTTGAGATTGAAGTTGTTGCAGTTTCACTTATTAGTAATGGTGGTGCATTCTGATTAATTGCTGTAAATATCATCGTTGCATTGTAGATATTGATTATCGACGCTGATAAAAGCCTTAATGATGTTGACACGTCAGCACGCGAGGCTGGTTTTTTCTGGTCGGAGCAGGGCTATTGTTCTCCTTACTTACTCCTTAATTGAGCGCACCTGATCCACCTGTAGCGCTTCTGCAGGCACATCCCGGAGGTCACCTTGCTTTCCTTCTTGCGAGAATCGGGTCTGCACGCCCTCACTCTTATTCGTGCATATATATATATATCCAAGCAAGAACGTTTTTCTTGTCCACATATATACGTGTAACTACATAAACATTTTCACTTAGACACACGCGGACACACAGAGTGAGGTTGTGACTGGGAGGTTCAAAGTTTAATTGGCGTCGAGATAAACATCATTGTTGTGGCCCTGCGTTGCGGAGTGTGCAGAGTTATGGCGTCTGAAGCCTGGTAAGGGAGCGTCACTTTCTCTCGCAACAGGAGTACCACTTGCTAGCCGCTCTTTGTTTCACATGGTACTTAGCTCGGCCTGGTGTTTTTCATTAGGTTCCTCCGCGATTCCTCTCGCTCGCTCCCCGCTGCATCTGATAGCGTGGCGTGAAGAAGCACTGGCTCGGAGGTGGTCGTGGTATACATAATGAACGCGAGACGAGGATCCACAGGGCAGCATCCCGCGGGTG
>NC_051410.1:31740494-31741240 GCF_015228065.2 Penaeus monodon
GGAGAAATTCTAAGAAAGACGGCAGCTGACATGTTTTGATGTGCAGGCTACAACAGCTTGGCATCTCCACGTCCCCGTCACATCTCCTATGAGGCGTATCTGGCTCGTTGTGATGTCAGAGGCATTAACAACAAAGGGCCGTACATGATGAGCCTCGGGGAAATAGTTTGGCCGTTTTTTTCTACATCAACATTATGTTCACAGGGTACGGTTATTGGTAGGAGCATGTTTACCTTTATGCTACTTTTAATGAAGGGTTATTATATTATGATGACGTTGTAAAGGCTGTCGGTGCAGTATTTTTTATAGCCTTGTCTTCTCCATAAATGTTGTATACCCCAGAAAAAGAAATCAAAACAATGAAGTTAAGATTTTTTTTTTAACCATTAAACGAGAACGTGAACAAATGACCGAAGAAAAGAGGGAGAGTTGGTCGATGTAAAGTAACAAAAACGATAATAGCAATAAAACAGATAAGATACATGAAGATACAGTAACCCGTACATTAGGCAATCGAATACATAATGTACCGCTCAATACGAAATAAATAGACCGGACAGACACTTGAAATGCTGCCCCGGCTGTGGAGTCCCGTCGCGCGGACTCTAATACCGGGGGCCCGCTGACATTCCGAAGAGAATCGAGTGAATGATGAGGACATAAACTAAATAAAAAAAAAGATATATATAGAGAGAAGTGAGAATGTTATGATCGGCCGGCGATTGCCATTCCAATAGCGATACTAA
>NC_051410.1:31741751-31743461 GCF_015228065.2 Penaeus monodon
TGAGATCATTAGACCCGCTGGCATAACTGTATTATTAGCGTTACTGCTGCAGATATTGTAATTCTTATTCTTCTGCACATACATAATATAAAAAAATGGACACGGCAGTGTGGGAACCGGTGGACATCCGCCTGATCGCTAATTCACTCAGCATCGCTCGTTACCTCCTGTCGGTCCGCGCAGCCTCGCTCAGCCCATCAATGTCAAGGGTACGCCGTAGGGGCAGGGGGAGGGGGGGGAGCCCCGCGTGCCATCTCGTCTTCCCGGGCCAGACGTCGTTGTCGGTTTTATTGTCCGCGTTCGCATCCGTTGGTTTGAAACTTCTTTGCACTGTATAAAGGTGGTTTGGATTCAGAAAAACTTGTCGGAGACGTGTAGGGTACTGGCTTGGTTAACATCCTCTAATTGATTTTAATTTTGTGGATTAGATTACAGTTCGTTATCACGAGACACATTCACACGAAATATTTTCAGGGGGGATGGACGTGAACGTGAACACATCCCGATTGAACATGACCCACGACGCCATACTCGAAGGCATGTACAGGTGGGGGTGGGGGTGCTGCGGGATGGGGCATGAACGGGTGAGAGAATAAGTAGTCTAGGCGCACTTATTGATGAGGGTCGACCGTCTGGGGCCCAGGTATGGCACGCATAGTAAGTGACTATTCCACGCTGTCAAGGGATGCTTCTGCAATGCCAGCCTCTCGGTGGATGCGGCGTTGCGTGAGTCCGTGCATTCGTATCAGCGGATAATTTGTGTTCTACTCATTTGTCTGCGATGCGTGTCTTGTAAAAGGCGTACATAGGTGCATGTTATACGCATTACTGACTGTTCTAAAACTGCGGCGAAATTGAATGCTGGAATGAAGTGAGACAGCGTGTGCTTGCTAACAGGAATCGTTTTTGTTCAAGAGTCCCACTGGCAAATGAACTGCATGCGGCCACAAGTAATGTCGCCCGTTATTGCCCAACAGGTTTAGATAAGCTACCAGTGATGTACTACACAAGCCAGGTCATGCCAGGGCTTTATCTGTAAGTGCCGACCTGCTTCCTTGATATTCAAGTTTTTATGCTCTTGAAACTAAAGTAGGCGATAAAAATTGTATTTCTATAAGAACTGGCGAGACATCCTCCGTCTGTCTTTTACCACCTTTCGTGCAGACAGTTGATTATACCGATTGGAGGTATTCAGTATCCGATCGTCAATCTGATTCTCATTTTCTATGGAATATTTGGGAACAGAGTCTTTATTATAATGTTTTATCTTGTATGAAATTTAGCACAATTATTTGCTTTATTTGGATCGGCGTGATTGTGGCAAAAATGGAGTATGACAGTTCAGTGCTCCTTCAAGGGACTCTCCTTATCTCGTATCTTGTGAAATCAAACTTGTTTCTCAGATTAAAGTCAAATTTCATCAGCAGCAGGACAGGCTTTTGTTCTGGTCTGATCCACGCGGCTGAGCTGATTTACAACTCTGAAGATCAGGATTTCTCCAGCTTGGTTTACTAGCTTGGGTTTATTACGTATGGCATATTGGACACCGCTTAGATAATGAACACTGTCTACTGTCTGTATTGTCCACGTTGTAACCTTTGTTGTATTTATGTTAGTGGTGTAAAACATTGGCCAGTCATCACTGGCTAAGTTGCAAAACAAGTACTCTTTATTGCCTATTTACACACACGCACATCATTATCCCCACAG
>NC_051410.1:31743641-31744520 GCF_015228065.2 Penaeus monodon
ACACACACAAAAAAAAATCGTGTCACGACATCATTCTCCGAGTCACCATCTTACCGCACAGATCAGGGTGATGCAAAGACTTGCCTTTTTGGGGAGAGAAACGCGAAAGTAAAACAATGCAAGCAATTATCTCATTCTTAACGAGGTACGAGAGTAATTGGGCTTGTGGTGATCTTGATCCGTAATTATAAGGTGGGACATATTGAGGTCAAAGGGCAAGTTAGCGTCGAGCCTTCGCGATGTCAGATAATGCAAATTATTGCGACATGTTCCTAGGCGCCCGAGCTAAGCGGGTTGTAAGGAGCCGGGATGCCTGGTTGTTATATTTTAAAGTACTTGTACATCACTCCCATTTATCAAGGATCTTTGCTATTTATTGTTCGGATAATAACCGGATTAATATTCGAGGGTACATTAAAGTATGGCAATTAGGATGACTCATTATCATATTTTCCCCTGCAGAGTACATCGAGCACAGGCCAAAACTTGCCGAAGTTACTTGAACTGGATTTTTTTCTGTGCATGCGAGTCAACTTTCAGTCGTGGATAATTAGATTTTATGGCCTGCCATTCACGCATCACTAGCACGAATTAGTCACCTTTTCTTGTGTTATATCATGTGTACATGTATTATCATAGTATAACTGACACGCAAATCTTTGTGTTACTAAAATGTAACTGAGTATAGTATGTCTATGAATAGTGAGTGATTCTAAAATGCAGTTAACTAGTTTATATAAAATTCCTACTCCGCGTTTGTTCACTGACCAGGTTCAATTTTAAAATCTTATTTTACCCATTTCTGTGTGTGTGGTACGATGGCTCCAGGTCTGTAAATGTTGCCTTTTAAAATGTATGCACATAAATACATACAAACAC
>NC_051410.1:31744877-31745527 GCF_015228065.2 Penaeus monodon
GATAGTGACAAAGAGAGACAGAAAAAAATCAGATGTACACATTTCAACTAAATCAGTAGAACGACGCATAACTGAGTATTTCCCAGTTTTTTTCTAGTTAGAACGGCACATTTCGATTAGATTTAATGCCTAGAATTTCTGAAGTGACATTTTCTTCGATTTCAGCGTCTCTGATGGTTATTTTTTGGACTTGAAACAAGTGACTTGCAAGAGTTCGTTTCAGAGAGTTATGCTTGTAACTCGGCATTTCATAAATGTTCCAGTGCCTTTGCACTGACCTTTACTCAAGAAAAGAAAAGTGAAATTATCAGCAATGACGTGAGTATGTAAGACCGGAATATCCATACCTGTCTATATAATTACCATTCTTCCTGTGTCATAATCAACGGGGAGCGAAAGCCTGAGAAAGAACAAAGAAAATACAACAGAGAGAGAGAGAGAACACACGAAAGCGGACGAACGGGGCCTTGCGAGTGGTGTGACATTAATCACCCGCAGACGTAACACACGACCGTTGATAGGATACCTGTCTCGATATTGTTTCCTCGTGAGGCGCACATTAACGCTGAAGTGGAGAACTAAGGGGCGGCTGTGTTCCGATGACGCGAGGGCCGACGCGATCTGTGTTTGCCGTGACGGTCGTAATGCTC
>NC_051410.1:31745766-31745867 GCF_015228065.2 Penaeus monodon
GCTACTTACACTCCTCCGACACGAGGATGGTGATGGACTGACTTTCGGAAACTGATCAGAGATGTATTGTTGTATTTTACGCCTGTGAAAAGTTAAAAGGC
>NC_051410.1:31745996-31746548 GCF_015228065.2 Penaeus monodon
GATTGATCCCGCACAAGAATAAAATAAGGGTATCACGGTCCCCATGGCGGGAGGGCGAGCGCGCAAACATCAGTAAAGGTGTCAGGTTTATGATGTAGAGAAGATACCTGGTCTTATTTATAGAGTCCGGAGTGTGAGGTTTGTGCGGCGCCCAACCCGGCGGTGATGCGGCCGCGGTGGGGCGCCTTTGTTTTTTTTTCGCGCCAGTCTGCATGTTTTGTGAAAGTCATGCGGGATCCGTTGGTTTATTGCATGTAAGGTTAACAGTCGCTATGGGAGGTTACTCACCCCTACCGTGGGCTGGGTATGGGATGGGTATGAGTGTATGGCGGACTAAAAAGAGAGATTACTACAGGCGAATCTCAGTGTTGCGTGCAATTCTGACAACGGAGGCACGGGAACGCAATTATGAGGCGTGAGACAGCACGCTGACACCTCTTTTAAAGATATCGTTACACAACTTAAGGCAGATCGTGCTGGCGCACCCGACAGAAATGACACAGTTTTTAATATATTCTGTGTAATGGTGATAGCATCTGAAACATTTCACTG
>NC_051410.1:31746935-31747118 GCF_015228065.2 Penaeus monodon
CAGTGGTAGCAACAGAGGGTTCGCGGAGATATTATTAGAAAATGGTCCTTTGTCGGCGGTTTAATGGTGCTATCATCGTGGTTATATATACTGGACAATGTCTCGCAGACGTCTGGCGGGGAAAGAAAACATCTGCAGCCTCGATGTATTTTCAGGCACGAAGCTCGAGGAAATACTGCAGAA
>NC_051410.1:31747620-31747779 GCF_015228065.2 Penaeus monodon
ATGGACGCTCTCGAGGATGAATCAGCGACCGAGCCAGAAAGATTATGTCTTAGATAAGTGACTAAAATAGAAACCAAAGGAAAGGGGTGAGAAAGCATTTCATCAAGTGCTTATCTGTTACAATCTGAATACGTAAAAAACTTTTGTATGGTTGCACAA
>NC_051410.1:31748207-31749283 GCF_015228065.2 Penaeus monodon
TACCTTTGCCCCTCTCTCCCTCCCCTCTATCTCTCACATCCTTTTCATTCGCTCATCGTTTTTTTTTTTTCCTTTTATCTCCTTTCCTCCCTTTCTCTCTCATTTTAATCCCCTCTTCCCGCTCTGCTTGAATGTCCCTCTCTCTGTGTCTAGCCAGACCTCTTTGGGACATTATCTTGGCGTGTTTAGGACCCCCCGCCTCTGCTCTTCCCTTTACCTTCCCTCTCAGCTTTCAGTGTCGCTTTCTCTTCTGGTGGAATGCCTGACGCCTGAGTGCACCGGGCTCGTGATTAATACTATGCGTAAATGTAAGAGCTTTTATCTCCATTAGAGTAGATGGGCTTTTTAATTTAATGATTTTTTTTTTTCGTAGCTTGTACAGTAAAATGAATGTCGCTATTAAATTTCAGTATGTTGGAACACGATCAGATCTTTACATGAGGGAGAAAGTAGTATGGTTTTAGAGCGTTTCATGTTTGTACGTTTCCAAGGCGCACAGTGGCTGTCCTACAGGGATTCCAAAGCTCATAATCGTTCATAGTTGGTGAAGGTCCAGTGTCCCTGATTGAGTTTGCTATGCCATTCTTTGTTGCTGGGCAAATGGCAGCGTTTAACCTTTTGGCAATGGCATTATACCCCGGAATGTGTTTCAGGACTCGCTTAGGAAATGAGATGATAAACTTGTGTCTGTTGAATGGACGGCATATCTAATAAGAAATGAGATGCCAAACTTGTGTCTGTTGAGTGGAGGGCATATCTAATCGGGTATTGCAGAATATGCTATCGTTCTGCAAGAAGGGTTTTTACTATATCTGCTTCTATAGTGTATATGTATGGCTACCCCGGAGAGACCCCCTTTCGTACCCACGGGGGAATGCGTACCCTGGGCAGTGCTAGACGAGCAGGCGGCGCTTCCCACGTCGCCAGGCATGTTTATGTCCCAGCAACTCGACTGCGTTGGGAAGCAAGGTTCCTTTTGTGACTACTTAATGGCATCGGCCTTGGAGTTTTATTCACATACTCAAGCTCCCCAGTGTTCTTCGATTTTCATGGACGGAGATGTTCCTACTACTCAG
>NC_051410.1:31749457-31749550 GCF_015228065.2 Penaeus monodon
GATCTTTCTCGTTTTCCGATGCATTTTGTTTCATTCCTGTGATCTTGTTGGCCTCTAGACCTTTCGTTTTGGCCGCGTCATTGTTTTTATTTG
>NC_051410.1:31749603-31751055 GCF_015228065.2 Penaeus monodon
TTTCCCCAATATCTCTTTCCTATTAACATTCAGGAAAAGGTCTCGGCATATGTTGGGATTACACCAAATTCTGTATCTTGTCATTCGGACGAGTAAAGAAAAAAGAAACATATTTCAGCAAAGGTTGTCTCCCTCTCTTCGCCAGCGTATCCTGCTCTTCCTGTCCCTCCCGCAGATCCCCCCGTGCCTCCTCCTGGTGTTGGTTGTATATTATGTCACTCTCCGTTCGATATGCGCGAGGCGCTGTACTCCTAAGTGGCATCTAGTAAGAATAACGTAGGAAAATATTTCACCGTCTTGTTTTTTTTTTTGTAGCATTGGAAAAGCTTAGGCATCATATGCACACGAGTGAATGCCCTTTATCTGTGGTTTCTCGAGTATACTATGTCTATGCAGGATGGCAGTGAACAACTGCAATCGGGCTGCTCATCGTAAGGACTCGTTGTGAAAGGCGGACGGAGCTGCTACACTCCACCCATCCTTGAAGATGCAACCGCCTACATTCCTCACCCTTTCCATTAGGGCCGTACCTGTCTGGCCAGGACTGTCCCCCGCATTGCCTGTCTCTGCCAACCCGTTCTTAATCACTTTGAGTAATACTCGGTTATAGCAACTTCGTGCGAGCAAACCCGTCCCTGATAACAAAGGCCAGTACTCTCCGAACAAACGCTTGCAGGCCTGGATTGTGCCTCTGAGTCTCTCCAGAAATATAAGTCACACGTCTTGTTATGCTTTGACTGTAAGTTGTGGTGTAGAACTTTTGCATTGTCATAATGCGTTTCGTCATATTAACACCAGTAAGTGGTGTTACTGACTTCCTAATACAATGACTTCATAGGGCATAAGACCATAAATTCTTTGCACGTTCCGAGGGGCAGTATTTGTTTACAGATAAAATGACAAAACTTTACTTTAAAGCAAGTCAAACATAAATTGTACTTGCGCAGTAAAAATGCGATATCTAACCTGGTAAAGTTTTTCCGCATCATTCTTCTTGAAGCCATAAATGCTTATTTCAATTTTGTTTACGATTGAACCCGGGTCTTGACCTCGACAATAATCCACATACCTAATATTGCAATCCTCTGCTGTGTCTGGCTTGACCGCGGTCGCCTTTCCTGCTGAGCCTTGGAGCAAGCACAACCTGTTTTTGTTCAAATTAACCCCCGCGATCTCCGATTTACTTGTGGAGGCGGGCCACCCTCAGGGGCAGGAGGGAGGCGCCCCCCGTGCGCCTCGCTGTCCATGTGGCCAACGTGACCTCGGAGCAGCGCCGCCGACCGCGTCCAGCGCAAACCGGGAACCTGTCCCTGAAGATCAGACTTCGATCCCGCCTTTATGCTGACCTTATCTCGCGCCGCTCGCAGGAGATGACCCTCGCTGACCTCATCGACTGTGTTCTCCGTAATGAAAGCTTATTCGCTGTTTAACAGGGACGATCGAATAGATATT
>NC_051410.1:31751371-31752724 GCF_015228065.2 Penaeus monodon
CGTATTAATTACAAAACATGTATTTTGTTTTTGAAGAGTTTGATACGAAATACCTCTTGTCGTTCAAACTTAAGTCAACTCTTAGATAATTGAACTTTTTATCTCCTTTTCTTTGTTAAGTTTGCAGTGCCGATTGAGTTGACCTCCAGGCTCCTGACGTACGACCTATCCTGTTCAGGCAAACCAGAATGCGATGTTGGCACGCTTCATTAGACATACTGTCTCATATTGTCAAATTAGGCAGATATATTGGTCTGCCTTACATGCAGTATTCTTACTTCTGAATTCATCTTAAAAATGGGAAAGAACGCCAGAAAATAATTGTTTATGGAAGAGCATCTTTTGAAGTTTAATGAAGGGGAGACTAGACGTGTGACCAGAGGTGGATCCTGCCATAAGCTCTTTTGTGATTCTTGGAAAGCTTTTAAGGGTTAAGAAGACGTATCTTCAGCTGAGTAATGTTCACTAATATGAATTCCTCCCATAATTAAGGTCGCCATGTAAACTGAATTCATAGCGCGGACAAATTTAAAGAATTAAAATATTCGCGTGGCGTATATTAACGTCGAATATATTTTGACAGTAAAAGCAGATAGGGTTAGGCTTTCTTTTATGAGGCAATAAGCCAGCAAGATGAATAGATTTCGGTAACAAAGGTTCATTATTCGCTGGAGTCGAGACGTCCTTGCAACCCCCAGGGATAGGCTAAGGCGTGCGCTCGGCCAGTGGGATGGTAACGTTTACGAAAGTCTTGCCCCAAAACGTTCGCTCACTCGCCTTTCGTTCCGCTTTGTCACTCCGTCTAGCGTCTGTCCTATTGCGCATTGTTGATTCCACGTGCGTAATTGCAATAAAACATTAGAACGTGATGTTTCAAGTAAAACTGACTTCTTTACCGACCAACGCAAAAAACAACGTCTGTGTTTCATCTGTTTATTTATTCTACCGCTGCGTTGTTTTTTAGTGATTGTAAATACTACGATTTGTCCACGTGAAGTCTAACAAGAGTATCCTCCTCCTCGAACAGAAGTACAGAGAAAAATTGACAAGAGAAAATTAACAGAAGTGATAATTGGAAGGCCTAAGGAGGAAAAGAAAATATAGCTTGAAATAACCAAGCGAGGAAACAGCAAAGGAAGTAGAAAAGAAAGTAAGGAGGTATGGAAAATGGGTAAAAAACAAGCGAAATGAAAAGGGAAATAAGTATGAAATAACGGTGACAGTTAATGGAAGATAAATAGGGATTGTTATGAAGTAAGAAAAGGCAAAGCCAAAGAAATAAGAGAAACAGAAAAAAATAACAAAGGGATGTTGAAAAGAGAAATAATCCACGACAACGACTTTTAGGAGGGG
>NC_051410.1:31752809-31753168 GCF_015228065.2 Penaeus monodon
TCTCTGAACAGTCATTAATCAGTTTCGTTGTTAATTGTTCCTTGCCTTTATGCTGCTCTCCGCTGATCTCGACGGCCGATCGTTTCGTAGATTCGCACATGCAAATTACGCGCCGCCCCATTGTCTCCCGTGTCATTTTGTTTGATTCATAGGGTTATAAATGTAAATATCGAAGTGGTTTATTGTGTGGCTTTTATGGATTGGGGATGAGTTCGTAGCGATTACGTCGGCTTTTTCCTTGAATCGAAATGATTTATCGATTTGTTTTCAGCAAAGCACCGCCAATTAGGTTCGGAAATGACTGGTTGCGCAGTGGAAGAGCATCAAGAGGACAGGTCAGCTAGACATGGTTCCACAAG
>NC_051410.1:31753903-31754308 GCF_015228065.2 Penaeus monodon
AGGGTAAGTCTGTGTATAGCAAAGGGGGCACGTGCTATTTTTGTAGAAACGTAATTTCGGTGCACAATAACACAAACCGGATCTGAAATATTTAATGTCTTAAAAAAAGAGAGAATTAAGGGTTACAAATTGACATGACGTTAATTATTGCTAACAAACCTCCCACAATTAGCAGAACACATGTGTAATTAATTTTCCCATGAGGTGAACAGTCTGTGGGCCTCATTAGTACCCAGCGAGTGGCATGGGAGGCGTGTCAGATTATGCAGCGATGAGCCACGAGGGAAACGGGCAGCGCCGGCGATGGGCCGAGGGGAGGCATGGGTTGCGTCCCTGGCCCTCTCATGGCCAGGGACGCGTCTATTTGTTCTTTTTAATTCTCTCTTTCGGTCGTTATTAACTGGC
>NC_051410.1:31754486-31754672 GCF_015228065.2 Penaeus monodon
AATTCTACACAAATTTCCAAATGTCTTCTAGATCTGGGATACCCGCCAGAGAAGCATAATGCAGCAGGACAAGACTGGGTGCAAGGACCGGATGACCTAACCTGTCTTGACCCTTGCAGCATATCGGGTCAGGTGATGGCAGGGGAGGGCAAGATGCGAGAGGATTGAGGAAGTAATGTTTATACT
>NC_051410.1:31754929-31755247 GCF_015228065.2 Penaeus monodon
ACTGCTTGCTCATAAGTTATATTAGTTAGCAATACATTCTCTTAATTACAGCTAGTTTAATTACCACTTTGTTCTTAAATGCCAGATGTCTCTAACAGTAACGTTTTCGGACGAGTAATAGAGTAATTCTCGAGAAGTCACATGAAGTGTTATAAATCCGTAAAAAAAATTTAAAAATCCTAATTTAAGGAGCATTTTCGGTTCTCCTCCCGTCCCCCTGCGGTCAAAGACGTGGAAACCTCGTGGCCTGGAAGTGCTTCCCCGCGGGGCTCTCACATCGTAAGACAGAAGAACGCCTCGCAAATAAAGCTGACGAGG
>NC_051410.1:31755282-31755584 GCF_015228065.2 Penaeus monodon
CCCTCTCTCCTTCTCTTCCTCTCTCCCTTTCTCTCTCTCATTCTATCTCTTAGTCTTTGTGATAAGAGTAATTTTTTTTATTATGATGTAATGGCTCTGTTTGTAAATATTTAGAATTTTACTGCGGTTATATAATTCGCCACGAAATGTATATTTTCATGCTGACGATAACTGATGGGACTAATAAGTATGACACTGCTTTTGATTTAATGACTGTGCAATTGGCATTAATGGTGTCATAACAAAAATGAAGTGTTTATATCTAATTACACTAACAGAGAGACGCAATTGTCACTCGCTTG
>NC_051410.1:31755618-31755756 GCF_015228065.2 Penaeus monodon
CGAATAGTAATTACAAGCCGTGACATTAGCTGTATTATTATGTTACTAGTATAATGTGATTTATACATTGATATTCATGAAGTAAGAAGGACTAGTTTTTCACATACAACCACAAGTGAATTGAGAAGTTCCAAGGGG
>NC_051410.1:31755783-31755950 GCF_015228065.2 Penaeus monodon
GTGGCTCCATAATCGGATGATAGAAATGGCGCAAGAAAATATAAATATTGTCGTGTGTAGATTAAAACACGCGACCGTCCTTGGCTTTGCCTTTGTGCCCAGCCCTCTCTGCTTTCTCCTCGTATGATGCAGCATTCTCTTAACACTCCTTTAAAGAATTGTTTTCT
>NC_051410.1:31756335-31756597 GCF_015228065.2 Penaeus monodon
GGATTTGTTCGTGTCTCTCCTCCGATCACTTAGACGACCTCGCTTTTATTTCATTATGCAGGCGATTAGGGCCGCGACCCTTCTTGGCCCAGCTCTTGGGAGAGGAGCCGTATAAGGGCGCCTTTTTACGAGAAGTCCCCAAGGTGGCTCGCTCATGGGAGGCGACGGCCCTTATGCGCCCTGTGAATTATTAATGACTGTCGCTCTCGCACAGCAGATGTTCTTTGGCGGAGGGGGCGAGGGAGGGGGGGAAGCGGTATGG
>NC_051410.1:31757052-31757455 GCF_015228065.2 Penaeus monodon
CGTTACTTGTTGAGTTTTTTTTATTTATAGCTTCCTCATCTCCGCGGCAGAGTCCACGCAAAGAAATTTGATATGAAAAAAAAAGTTTTAAAACGCAATTTACGGGTCATTAGGCTCATCCCTTTAAATGGCGGCGCTGATGTGCATGTGTGACGGAATGCCGTTTCCGCTGCACACGGCCTGCGCCCTCGCCACCTGCGTCGCCGCCGTCGGCCGCCGGGTGTGCGAGGAGGAGGTTTTATCGCGTACTTATCTCATCACTGACTTTTATTTACGTCGCGGATGATATAAGCGCCATGCGGCAGAAGGCTGCGATTAGTATCGTAGGTGTTAATGTCTGGGGATGAAATCCATAGCACATTGATTGCCGGCTTTTGCATGACGGGCAGGGGCATTTTCGGGT
>NC_051410.1:31757692-31758035 GCF_015228065.2 Penaeus monodon
TCAATGTGATGACATGGAACATTTCTAGTTGCTTTATACTCTTACATTCTCTGGGAAGGCGTTGTAAGAATAAGCTGGACTTACCTAGTAATTTCTGTGTCGCGTGTTCAAGGTTAGGAATGAGACATGCAGTCGTGAACAATAATTATTTTTTTCGGATTTATAGAAAATACTGTTTGCTCAAGTCACTGGTACATGGGTGTGTCCCGATGTCCTTTTTGGACACTGACGAGGTTTTGACACATTTCCTATTCCGGAGATAATGGATTTTCCACGGGTCGCAGATGCCTTTTTGTGTGCATTTGATTCACGTTTCGCTGGCAGCTGCGGAAAGGGTGATGGA
>NC_051410.1:31758681-31759238 GCF_015228065.2 Penaeus monodon
CACAATGAATGCCAACTATATTTACTTATATCGTAAAGTCTTGTCTTCCTATCTGTCACTAAATGTGAGTGTGTTTATTATATCACTTACGACATTTTTAAAGGAGCGCATTTTTGACGATATGGATGATTGAAAAAAAAAAAAACATTAATAAAGTTATCGTCATTAAGGGTGAATGTGCTTTGTGAATAATCTTACTAATCATCAGTATCACCTTGAACAGGTATTTACCGTAGTCTCTACACGAATAAATCTTCATTAATTCCGTTGTCTAGATAGATTAAGGTATATTTATATCAGTCACCCTTGCCATTATCAGGAGCTTAAGTACCAAAACCAATTTGTACCTGTATGGCCTTAATCATATGGAGAAAAATGTAAATGATGTAAAAGGCGTTTTAGGAGTGTGAGGAGGCTGATAGGAATATCTGTAAAGGATTTGTAATTTTCATCTTAAGGAATGAAAATTTGTAAGAAGACAGAAACTAATAAAGAAAGAGTAAAACTTCAGGTGGAAGGGGAAAGTAATCAAAGAAGGTAAGAAAAAAGCTGGAAAA
>NC_051410.1:31759655-31760006 GCF_015228065.2 Penaeus monodon
CTTTATATACCGGCCAGCCGGCCAGCCACGTTACGGCCGCCGTACTACGAGGCCAAGTGGCCGAGGCGACGGCGGGGGCAGCGCACCCGAGGAGATTACCCGGCAAAGCCCATTATGAGCTTTGTTTTTTACCCCTCATCTAGTATCTCCCCCATCTTAATTTCCAAATAAGTGCAGTGGTCACAAGGCCGGAATGGAGGGGCGTGGGGAGGCGAGAGACAAAGAGGGTTGGAGAAGGGGGGGGGGTGATGGGGGAGGAGGAAGAGAAGAACTAAAGAAAAAAAACTTAGGAGGATAATCAGGAATGTTAAGAGGAGGAGAAGAGGTAGTGGAGGATGATAAGTGGAAGTT
>NC_051410.1:31760214-31760468 GCF_015228065.2 Penaeus monodon
GTCAGGCTTCTTAACCTCGCCACAGAAGCTGGTGTGGTGCTATGAGAGTCTTTACCTTGAGAGATAAGGCCTCGGCTGGAGTGCTGGGTAGCTGTTTTGTTTCGAGTTGTAAAAGGCGGAGAGATACTGTGTTGGTTTCTTGGGATACTGCATTCCTTCTCTCTTGGTCGTTATCTTTTATTTTCCTGAATTAAAGCAGACGTGTAGAGGAAAATGTCTCTATGTCTCTCATTTTTTTTTAATACTTTTGATCA
>NC_051410.1:31760700-31761942 GCF_015228065.2 Penaeus monodon
CGCTTACCTAACTGGGTCGCTAGACGAACACAGACGGTTTGCTGCCACTCCGGACAGTCTCTTGAGTTCAGTGTTGTCTATTTGCATGCCATTTGCATGTCTATTCGCATATGTACCGATTTTTACAGGATTTGGTAACGTATATAACTGATACCTTTTATTAAATGTGTAACATAATTTCAAATTTTACTTTTATGTATTTTTTCCCTATGTGGGTGTGTTGGGATTCCACTTGTGCATAAATTGTATATAAATATTTTTTGTATAAATGATTACTTACACCTAGTAGACATGATACGGAAGAATGCGTGTTACTCTGTAAGTACGTCTGTGATATCCTATGGATCCCAGAACATTGAGCACCAAGGTTATGTTTCCGCTGATATTCTTATCACGCGGAAATTACACTGGAAGGCCGATCAGTTTTTTCGCACCTTTTTAACTTACGGATCACGAAGAAAAGCCATGTCGCATATATAAGACGGAGGCTTCTCGTAATAAGGTCTTTCCTGGAAATTATGGGAAGTAGAGGCTAAAATCGGTTCTGGCTTACTGAGCAATCGTACTCAGATGAGAAGAAATAGGTCTGAGTTGGTAACAGGGTGGAGATCGTGCCCCGACGTCTGTTGTGTGTTGGGGTATGGCTGGGGGTAACGCAGACAAAACATGAATATTTGTGTTGGGCACCGGGCTTTGGTCGAAACCTTTCCCTCTGAAAAAAGAAAGGGAGAGATCATCAGAATACAAAGGAATGGAGAAGAGAGAAGGAAGAGATGAGGAAGAACGCAGAAACGCCGATAAACAGAAAGAAAGGCAGATAGAGAGAGCAGGCGCGAGTATAGTTTCCCACACTGCGAGGCAGATCACCGGGGCAAGAATATCACGACGAGGAGACTCGGTAGAGATAAATAATCTCCGGGAAGAGAATTATAGTGAACGCGATCGCGAATAAATATCGGCGAGGCGGCGGTGTTGTCGAGGCTAGGTATTGGGCGAGGCCGATGCCACGGGAGATACGGCGAGGGGAGATAATCCGTGATATTGCGGAGGGAGGGAAGTGACTTGGACACCGAGAGAAGAATAGGCAAAGGTGTGTGATGAAAGGCGTGTAGCAAGTTGTTAGGGAAGAGTCTAGCGCCTGTGGGTCTTCCCGTATGAGGGAGGACGGGACACGGGGGCGCGGAGTGAGCGAGCGGCGGCGGTCGTGTCGGGGCGAAAGGGACGCTCGGTGGTCCGATGGTT
>NC_051410.1:31762562-31763136 GCF_015228065.2 Penaeus monodon
AAGAAAATGTGATTATTGTTAGGCTTGACAACTTTGGCCCAAGAGAAAAAGCGTATAAATCAGTTTTGCTCATAGAATTCTCCTCTAAAAGCATCGGAATTGCAGAGTGATTGATCTTTGCGATGATCTAGCCAATGCACGTGATGGCATGCATTGTCACAGGCGAATATATACTCAAAGTCGGAACATTAGATTGGATGCATTGTGTAGAAATCATCGGTCTGCCTTATCCAAAAGGTTGAGTGCCGTGTGGGGCCAGTGGTGTGAAGGTTGACTTGTTGAAAAGAGACGTCCTTGCTTGTCGATCAGTTAAGGGGCCAAGATTGACGCCTGTAGTGATGTCAGACAGCGAATGGCAAGGACTAATGATGTTGGGAAGAGTATAAGGTATATGGTATTGTTGTTTTCATGCAACGGGGTGGGGGGGGGGTATGCCAGGCAATGATATGGATCACTTCTGCAGTTTAGACACGGATGTGCTAGGTTGACATGAAAATAGTGTAGCATGAAACCCAAGGAACGTCAATGAAAATGGCCTGATAGAGTTTAGTGAACAACCAGAAAGGAATACGAG
>NC_051410.1:31763365-31763544 GCF_015228065.2 Penaeus monodon
CTGTGTGTGTGCTTATTTGTGTATGTATTTCAAATTGTGATATGTAAATAAAAGGATTTGGAGCACCAGAAGAAGCGAGGAAGGGTGAGACAATGAGAAACCGAGAGGAGTGGAGGGATAGAGAAGAGAAGAAGGACAGGGTGGGGAGCGAACGAGAAGAGGGTGTGGGAGAGACTGAA
>NC_051410.1:31763561-31763922 GCF_015228065.2 Penaeus monodon
AATGAAAATATCCCTTTACTCGGGGGAAACGAGTCTTAAGTTCCCTCTTCGCCGGCTTGCATTCCCACGGCTCGTGGGAGGACCTGAGGTGAGCACAAGAGAGAAATAACACTGCTGTTGGAGCCCGTCAGTTATCATCGAAAGGTCATGATGGAAGATAGCCAATTTCACCACTCCTAAATAGGACGGACAGTGATTTTCTAAGATTCTTTCACCTCAAACTGAATTTCATGCACGCAAGAGCCGTCATAAACAATAATTCAGAGAGGCTGCTTATTTTCTTGTTTCAAACTTTCCATATTTGATTCTAAAATTGTGTATTTTTCAGACTGCAATTGAAAAGTTATAGTAAAGTATCTCC
>NC_051410.1:31764066-31764613 GCF_015228065.2 Penaeus monodon
TACTTATCACGTGGAAATTGTATTTGCTCAACACAGCGAAATGAAAAGAAATACAGATGTTGAACTTCGTTGCACCGAGATCCACCCGGAGACCAGACGCGAGGAGACTGACTCCGCCGGGACCGTCGACTCCCGCTCAGGAATGCTCCGTCAGGCGTATGAAAGATCTATGACATGCTTGGTATGTGAGCCGTGTGTGTCCTGTGTCGTCCTTGCCCGGTGTCCGCTGCTCGGAGGGAACAGGGACGCGTTGCCTCTTTCTTTTCGGCCTTTTTTGGTTTTGTGTTCGGGTTACAGGGAAGGTGGCGGCGGTACTCGATGCCCTGTTATTGTCATTCTGTGTATTTTTCCTGAGAAGTGGGCACTGTTCACGGGTAGGCACATCGGAATATCTGTGGTTGGTGGTATTTTCGATGCTGGTGTTCCCTGGATTTTGGCTTTTCGGCTTAGAGGCTTCGGTGATCAGTTGCTGTAAGATTTCGTGTCATCCGGATCACTTCCTTGTTTTATCTCTGGTTTTCTCTTCTTTTTCTATACTCTTTCTCCT
>NC_051410.1:31764877-31765004 GCF_015228065.2 Penaeus monodon
ACTGTACCTCCCTCTCTCTACATCTGGCCCTGCCTTCCTGTCTCCCTCCCATATATCTAGCTATCCATTTATTTTTTCCAGTTCGCTCTCGCAATATTGTTTTTAAACTTCAGTCAAGACTGCTTTA
>NC_051410.1:31766207-31766481 GCF_015228065.2 Penaeus monodon
CGCTCCTACAAATAGCTGGCTGAGTACCGTCTTGCTAAGACTTTGACAAGACTATTGTTCGTGCGTGTGTGATGGGGTGGGATAAGATTTACAGTCTGTCTCGTAAATTTGACCAAATAAATAAGACACGCACATATACTGTTGTATGATTAGTTATTGTTTGTTCTTTGATATACTAACGAAATGTAGTCAATATCCCGGGGGCTGATTGAATGTGAATAAAGTAACTTTTGTAAGTCTAATAAAGGAGCCTTAATAGTTATTTTCTTTTGTG
>NC_051410.1:31766580-31766779 GCF_015228065.2 Penaeus monodon
AAAGGTGCAGAAACTAACGCATTATCAAAAGAGTGGATCAAAAGAAGCGATTTTTTTCTCGCAGGTTAAAACTTTGTTTACTTGACTCAGTAGCGTATAAGGGCAGGCCATTCTAGAAATGACAGACTTCATATAGAGCGACGCAAAGCTACTCAATAAGATTCTTAATGTACTGTTTTTCCTCTTCTTTCCCCCTTTT
>NC_051410.1:31767007-31767354 GCF_015228065.2 Penaeus monodon
TTTTTTGTATGTGGTTTTATGCATTGGCCACGGTCTGTGTAAACTAAATCTTTAAACTTACTACTGTGGGTTTACGAAAGTAATTATGTTCTAACGTCTTATCGCTACACGTTACGCTTCATTTGCTTCGCTTGGACAGGTCGAAGTCGGAGCTTGAACATGAGTCTGTTACAAGGTTCCCTGCTTATCCTGCTTGGGGGAGGGGGGTGAGTGGAAGAGGGAGGGGTAATATTCAGACAGACTGGTAGCAGCTGTGTTGTTATCTTTGGTTGAGGTAGATTTGTTGTGGTCTGATATGAACCACACCGTTTTACCATTCAGACTTGCCTCGCCTACGTATTTCAATT
>NC_051410.1:31767573-31768526 GCF_015228065.2 Penaeus monodon
TCTTGTTTTCTGTTGTGCGTATGTGCGTGCATACGTTGGTGCCTGCGTGCTGGTGTTGGCATTCATGTGTGTAGCTTTTCCTGCAGGAAGGCTTGCCCCCTCACGCACTCCCCGGGGGTTCCCAGGCCTGCACGACCCATCCTGATCCTGATGTGAACCGTGATGACAGCGGTTGATGTGTCAGTTACGGATGATGCTTCGTGAGGAGTGTGATGTGGCCGGAGCTGGATGGACTACCAGTTGGGTGATGAAGTAGTAGGTGATGAGGCTACGTGATGAAGCGCCCGGCGAGGCAGATGCTTGATGAAGCACCCGGTGAAAAGTGCCTGATAAAGTAATAGGTGGAGAGAATGCTTGTTATTGGCAAGGTTGCGTGGAAACCGGTAATGGTGGCCAATGAAGGAACTATTTTTAGAAGTTACATACACAAGCACTCTACCGCAGCTAGTATTACCGTACTCGCCTCAGTGATTATTTAAGGAAGGAAGGGAGGCGAGAGCTTAAAGCGAAGATTATTGAAAGATAAGGTGGGGAAGGCATATAAGAGAGGGGAAATATTATAGCGAATAAAAACAGAAAGTTGTTGAAGGAAGGACATAGAAGGAAAGGGGAAAGATGTTAATCTGACAGTAATAACTCTTCCACTCTTCGATTATATTCATATCTTGCGGATGGACGGAGATAGCAACAAGCGGAAGATAGCATCTGAGGAAAAAACAGGTTAGAATGAATATACTTCACCAAAACGAAACGTAGCAGAGTTTAAGGAGGAGATAAAAGTCGAAGGTTAAAATAGTCGGAAAATAAACTCGCATGTTTTCGGATAAACATAGAAAAAAGAAAGATATCTTGAAAACGGCGACCCATTGATGAACGCTGCAATATTGCTAAATCAACAGGCGTAGGTGCAGGTGGTGTCTGCGCCGATCCTTCAGTGGAAAGATGGAGCTGAT
>NC_051410.1:31768784-31768859 GCF_015228065.2 Penaeus monodon
AAAGCAGCAGGTGCTATAGTCAAGGTGGCCACAAAGACGTAGTGTTGGTATTATCCCGGTATCGCAGAACTTCAA
>NC_051410.1:31768898-31769487 GCF_015228065.2 Penaeus monodon
AATCGCAATAATAGGAATAGTTTTGTCTTTTGTATTATATTCTTTGTATTCTTAATTTTACCAGTGGTAGTGTTGCTTACTACCCTCTTTGTTATCTTTCTCATTGTTATTGTCATTATTATGATAAGTATTATCAGGTGCATTGTAATAACAGATGATTATTTAATGTTTTTATTTCTTTCGATGATGTCGTTTTTGTTCCACTGTAATTGTTTTTGTTGCTGATATATCCATGTAACTATTTTTATTGTAATTATAATTGCCATTTATATTTTTGTTATGATCAATATCACTACATATTTGTGGTTAAAACTACAGCTACTCTTACCAGCAACTTTTGATAATAAATGCTGGCAAGAGAAGAGTGATATTAATACTACCGACACAGATTTTTTTGCTTGAGTGTATGTCCTTAGCTGTGCATTCGAGTGATGCTCAGTCTTGCACACTGGCGCTTCGACCCTGTATGAATCGGCGTCGGATCAGCATGCAGGACAGACAACATCCTTCGACCTTGGCAGTGAAACGAGACGAGCGACCCGATGCGGGACGTGCCTCGGGTGGGTCGCCGTCACTCCACCGATGGGAC
>NC_051410.1:31769506-31770255 GCF_015228065.2 Penaeus monodon
CCCTGGGGACTGGTGCGTGCCCGGGCGTGGCCATGTCATCGCCACCCGTGACCTGGGTACGCCACGTGACACCATCCTCCACGCGGCAGCTGGTGTTTACGTGATGATCATGTCGATGGGATTGACTCCAGGGTTGTAGCTTGGCAACTTAATGCAAATGTGATAACCCGTCAGTATAATCCCCAAGCCTTTTCCTAGCATTTTTGAGACTTCTGGAATGGGTATCAAATTTTGTCGGTGGGATTTGCTCCAAAGTGTTTTGACGCAAAGGCATGCTGTGATTAGCGTGTCGAGTGTGCACATCCCTCTTGATTAGCCATTAACAATTTTTTTTCTTCTCATTTGCAGGTAAATGTGAATGCGATTTTATAACCTCCGCCGCAGGACTGGTATTTGTGCATGGTTAAGGTATGTTCTTATGCGTGCTCAGTATAAGATATCATAAATGCCAATATTATCTCCAGAATTTTATGATAGTGTTTAAGAAAGCTGTAACATCGCTGGGTATGTAAGAATTTGTGCTCGGAATAAGCAGCCATGACAAGAAATACCTAACGTGCCCCGTTGTTTACGATGCGTCTTTGGCCGAGTGTAATACGCCTGGTACTAAACTGTGCTGCTGATGTTCGAAGAAACTGTTGCTCTGGCCGGAATATGTAGTGCGTCGTGGTACACTGACCGATGCACTGTAAAGTAGCAGGTACATGGCATGGCACTGTGCATGGCAGGTTACACGGCAGAGCGGCAGT
>NC_051410.1:31770287-31770401 GCF_015228065.2 Penaeus monodon
AGGGATTCTGAGCATGGAGCGGCGAGAGGAGGGTGACCGGTCAGGCATGGCGCGTTTGGCAGGAGCTCGGGGAGGTGAACATTTCCTTGCAGTCGTAACTGCAGAAAACTTGTA
>NC_051410.1:31770488-31770858 GCF_015228065.2 Penaeus monodon
TAAGCTTTGCGCTGAAGGTGGGATAAAGCTGGCTTGTGGAATCCTGGGTGAATTCTGGGTAAGAGAGCAGCACTATCTTCATAGCGCGTATGACTTATAGAAATTAAGACACATTAAAAAGGATATTTAAGAATCGGCTTCGTTAAGCTCACTTGCTGTAAATAACGCACGATTCGGAATTTCCCGGGAAGTGAAAGCGGCGAGCCCAGGCACAGCATCATCAGTGTTGTAGTCACGCAGCACAGCACCGCCGTAACTAACCAATTTACGAGCCCATATCGCCGGCGGCCTGTTTGCCCGAGACGCCGCTTAACTGCCGTAAACGATGGCCGCCAGGGAGGAGTTGTAAGGCAGAAGGAACTCGATGTGC
>NC_051410.1:31771230-31771339 GCF_015228065.2 Penaeus monodon
GGGGAATTTAAGGTGATGGAAAGAGAAATAAATGAAATATGATTATAAAAAATGGCGAAAGAATGAAGAAGGACTCGTATGCAGTAAAATGCTTACTTGTTTCAGTGAC
>NC_051410.1:31771879-31772333 GCF_015228065.2 Penaeus monodon
ACATAGCACATGCTTCGATCGATCTCCTCCGTGTGGACAGACTGTGCATTCATATCAACATCCAAACGAGGTTAAGCGGTACAAGGAAAGGACGGCGAGTGAGTTACGCTTCAAGGAGTAACTCGAGACACCCGGATCCTCGAGCCTTCCCTGACCCCTATTCCACGAGGCCCCTGGGAGAACGGAGGGGAGGGGGGGGCGGTTACACGGTTAGTGGACGACCTATTATCAAGTGACAAATCATTTAGTTAAGTGGCATTTTCCGGGGGTATTTAAATATGCCTGCTATGTGTCGGGATTATTGGGTGGGTGTTTTTGGCGTAAAGGTTAGTGTCGGTTACGTTGGTTACTTGTTGCATGTGTAAGAACAGTCGATTTTAAAGATATTCTGTTTTGACAAGTTTATCAGACTCCCACTCCACTTATGGCACCGCGGTCACAGTCACGCCTCCTG
>NC_051410.1:31772867-31773345 GCF_015228065.2 Penaeus monodon
GGATGCTAGTTGGCAAGCAAACTACAATAATGATAGCAGAATTCTCAGGTACTAACTTTCTTTTTATTTATACCCTCCTCCTTTGTTTAACTTTCTCTCGGCTGTTCACGTGCCCGCAAGTTTACCTCATCTTCGCAACTTACCCCCCACCCCCACCTAACTCCATCTTTCTTGAACACTTTACCGCACCCTCCTTGCACAACGCAATATATCAACAACATGTGATTCCTCCACCTTTCCCTTCTCGCCCGCCGCCGTCCCCCGTCCCCCTACGTTTCCCATTTCTCCAACCGCTAATGAATACTTGTTCTTCTCGTGGCGATCGTAGCACAGGCCAGGGCGCGAGGTGAGTGCTCGGCCGTGTGAGAAGTAGGGAACGGCAGAGTGTGCAAGTTTATATTGGCTGAAAGTTGCGCCCTCGGCACTCTTTCGAAATGGCGTCTTGTAGTTGGAATAAGTTTCAGTTGCTGTTGCGGTC
>NC_051410.1:31773886-31774405 GCF_015228065.2 Penaeus monodon
AGCTCATACGTCACGCGCTTTGACGCAGGGTTCCGGGCATCGGCCGAGCCAGCGCCTATCAGGCGAGCGATCAGAGCAGGCTGAGAGTGTGTGCAACAAGTGCCGCTTCTCCTGGCGCCCTCTCCTCTTCCTTTCCCCTTATCCAGCCGCGCCATCGCCACCAACGCCCCGAGGCCGCGCGCCCATACGCCCGCCCGCCCATCGGTTAAGTTCCTTTCCACGGGTGTCAGACCCTCATCAACCTTCGCTCGTATCGGCTCCATCGGTGGGAAACCTTTCTCACCCACGTCGAGGATTTGCCTTTTTTTTTTGCAACGTGTGTTCTTTGTTTCACGTTCGATGTGTTTACAAAGCAGCACACTTCGGACAGCCATTCATCATTTCTCTGCTCTTGGGCCCGCAGGAACTAGAACGCTTGTTAAACATGTAAATGCACACGCAAACACACCCGCCATCTGTTCGCACTTGCGCGCACAAATATAAAAAACAACAGAAAAACACAGACTCAATCAGTCAATC
>NC_051410.1:31775371-31775520 GCF_015228065.2 Penaeus monodon
CGTTTCACGCTCACTGTTGCATAGACAATTATTCAAAGTAAAATGCCACGTTAAGAACTAGATAGCTATGATCCAGTATGTGCCAGACGCATAATACACATCTTTTTATAGCATGAAATGACGATTACTTACAATGTGACAGTTTATTC
>NC_051410.1:31775723-31776004 GCF_015228065.2 Penaeus monodon
CCCATAAATCGTGCCTCTCCCTTATTGGGAGATCGGTCGTGGCATCAGTGCCGCAGCGTGGCCTTCTCCCACGCTCCATTTTCCGCCCCTGCAGCGCCGCACACGCTCGGGCGCGGGCCTGTTGCGCGGTGCTCTCCTACGCCGGGAATGACAGAGAAAGTTGTAGCGGGAATGGAGGCGGCAGAGTGGATCGGCTTCGGCACGGTGAGTTGTGGGGAATGACTGACTTAATGCATTTATTTTAAGCTCGTTTCGCAAATCGGTTGCGATTATCTTGTATC
>NC_051410.1:31776279-31776647 GCF_015228065.2 Penaeus monodon
TTCCTTTGGTACGTTACGATAATCCTGGGTGAATTCCTGCAGTGCTGCGGCATACTTAAGGTACAAGAAAGGCCCCGAGGATCGTGGAAGGTGAGCTGCAGGGGGGAGGGCACGGAGGGTATGGTTTAAAGTAAAATTAGTTTGGTTCTACAAGCGGGCGATGGCATGATCGCAGAAAGCGCTGGGTCGCGGCGCTCGTGAGGGCTGCGCGCCGAGACCCGTAAGTCGGGGACGGCTCGGAAAGTACCCAGAGATATCCGAGCCCCGGATGAGATACTCGAGACCCTCACAGCCGTTGCTTTGCATAGCCAGTGCTAGAGTCAACCGTTGTGGCACGGCCGCTGTCTCGCCTCGTTCGTTTCTCGCTT
>NC_051410.1:31776805-31780048 GCF_015228065.2 Penaeus monodon
GCTCACAGAAATATATCTCAAGAAATTCTTAATTAATAATATGTTCTTATACGATTATGCGTTCTTATATGTCCGTGTATATACACGTGTATTCATTCACTTGTGCACAATACACACATGTACTATGCATCCACTGTTGTACACGGCGCATATACATAGATGCACATTCTTGCAAACGCGCAAGAACATGCACTCTTACAAATATGGGTGTATGATACATCATAGGAATGATAATTCTTTGCGCCTTTACATTATGCGTGTGATATAAAGTTCCTTACTTAGATTTTATTGCCCCGAACCTCCCAGGCTCTGTCTTGTAATCCAAATGAATCGAGCCTAAAGCCGGCGCATTTCGAATTCCCCTTTCCCTCTTTCCCTTAATAACATAATTGAAGCTCGTAAAAGCTTTGCTTGCGGGCCCTCACACCCCGCACACAACGGGCGAGTGGAGGGAATACTGCGAGGCGCCTCTATAGAACCTGTTTGTGTGTCGGCCGCGTATAATGTCTTGTAAAACGGAGCTAATGCCTATTAAACGGACGTAAAGCTAACCCAAATGGACGGCCCACGAAGCCTGGAGGGAGCGCAGAGGGTGTGGCGGGGCAGAGGAGACTCCGGTGGGTGAGTGTGGGGCAGGGGAGGGTGTGGCGGGTCATGCAGAGAGGTTTCACGGGGCAAGTGCAGGAGGGGCAGGAGATGCGCCGTGGCCCTTCCTCCTGTGCAGTGTGGACATAGATTAAGCTTAAGAAACCCTGACCATGGCGAGCTGATGGCGAGACCTACGCGACGGCCTCGGTAAACATTACATGATATAAAGTGGACGATTACGTATAGGGTGAAGGGTTATGCATTTGCGATAGTCACTAGAAAATTGAGAAACAAGTCAGGCGCGGTTTGCAGTATGCGTCGATATTTTAGTAAGAGAATCAGGCGTAGGAAAATCCCAGAATTACGATGAATTGGCAGGGGGAAGAAACAGGAGAAGAGTGTGATAGGAGGCTGATCACGACAAGCAAATATATGTTGGTCGTGTCGGTAGTTGCCACACGGACGTACTCGTGACTCAGTAGAATTGGGGCTCTGTAATGCCCAAATACTACATGTCGTATAATGTATGTAATCCAATTTTCTGGTCGTGAAATGGGTTCAGCATTTAGCTGTCGCAAGCTAACTTTTTACGTGGGATTAATGGAAGCAAGGAATTTGTCAAAACGTTAGAGATGTATTATTTGACGACAGGAAAAAAAATATTTTTTTGTGTGTGTGGTTCTCTTTACTCTTATCATTATACTACAGTACAGTGATATTGGGAGAGTTTCAGTACATTAGTAAGTGAATGTGGACTACTAGTTGTAGATGTTCTTAGAAGTATTTACCCTTGCTCCCATTCCCCTTTGGGCTCTCATTTCACATTATTCATGGAGCCAGCATATTGTGGCTGCCTTGATTTGCGTAACATATTTCTGTTTCCTCTTCTATTTATACGAAAGTAATGACACCGAGCCTGGTACGTGAATACATCTGCTCAACCTGTTTGCTCTTCCCAGAACCCTGTAAGGCCGTGGAGGCCTGTTCTCTCGATCGCCTGCGAATTCCTCAGCCGCGAGGCGCTCCGACGAAGGTTGCCCCCCCCCCCTCCCCCACTAATGGTTTCCTCGGTGAAATATGGTAGCTAATCCACTACGCGAAGTAGTCGGCGAGACAGCATGTATAAGCGATGAGATTAAAGGGATCTGTTAAGCCGCTCATGATGGTCGTTTATACAGCGAGTACCGCGCAACCGCCGTCATCATTTGACTTGCAAACCTACCCCGCCCGACGCCATGACTGATGGCACTCACCGTGGGAAGACGCCCCGGCCGCCCTCGGCCTCATGGAAGCCGGCCTGGGAAGTGCTCGTTTGCCATTTTTTTTCTTCATCTTTACTTATCTCTGTTACCGTTAGTACGTTTCCTCTTTTTATCGCGTTTAAGCTGTTGTTGCCTGCTCATGGATTCCTCTTGCGGAATTATTTAAATACAGAGAGGAGTGAGAATTACGTAGGCGTTTAATTTTCCGATCAATTTGAGTCCACGGTATTGGCAAAGCCCCGCCTTCTCCTTCTGCGACGGCGGATCCACAGTTCAAGCATCATACTCCAACCCACGGCCTGCCTTACTCGCTGCCGTGACCTCCAGGTTGAGTGCTCGAGTGTGCTGCACCGAGCTCTCACCTCGCGAATTAACGGTCCTTTTATACCCGTGTGACACCTGGCACGATGAGGACACCGGTAGCGCAAGGCCATTAATGTGGTAATTGCAGTACTAAGAACGAATAATGACCCTTAAAGACATTTATTAAGCTGGCGTTGTGTGAATCGCCCCCTCAGCCATCCCACATGCCTTAAGTCTGCTCCCCCTGGAATGGTGGCCGGCCAGGGAGTGGCGCGATACGGCCAGATAAACCATCATTTTTTGATCCCGGTAACTGTCCGATAACAAGCTTTAACGAGCGAGTGATGACCGTTAATGCGTGCTGTAAAGGCCCGGTACCCGGGCGAGAATATAGTGTCCGTGATACGTCTGGCATGATAAGCACGGCAGGCCTGGATGTGTCCTGCTGCTTGTGGTGAAGTCTCGCGTGTCTCTTAACTCTACCAGGAAGAGGTGACGCCTAATGAACTCCAGGCGGCGATGATGTCACTTAGACCATCATGTCGCGGGGAATCTCGCTGAGTTACGGGTTAGTTATGTTGCCGCCTTGTTAGCCAGATGAAGTACCGAGTCGTCAAACGAAGATGATGATTTGAAAAGCAAGTGGCTGAGCCGAGGTCGTCTCCCAATAGCACTTTTTAGCCTGTGCAGGAGCAGAGGTCGCGGACGAGAGAAAGTTGAAGCGCTATCTCCTTATTTTTTACGCCTTGATACGTTATCTCTATTTAACCTTTGTGCTTCGTAAGGGAATGGGGCTTGCAATCTCGTAGAACGTTGAGATTTCCAGGTTTTTATTATTTCTGAGTAATTTTGTTGCTAAAACTGTAATGCTTGTGGTCATAGTCTTTTCTAGTTTCATTTTTTTCTACAGTGTCATCATTAAGAATCCCATTTCTGACTATAACATAAGTAGGTGTGATTAAAGAATTGTTTTGATAAGCATGACATTAAATATATGTATTATTTTAACCTGTCACCAACATTATCTGTTTAAATAGTGATGATGGCGATAATGATGATAATGGGTTATAGTATCGCTTTTATTATGAGA
>NC_051410.1:31780098-31781085 GCF_015228065.2 Penaeus monodon
TTCAATGCCTTCCTCCTCCTCAACATACAAGTCTTTGTTCGTCACTGACTTCCTTCACTATAAGCTATAGTGACAGTGTACCGATATGCAGCTATTTTCCATTGCACTTGATTTTGCAACCATTTTCTTTCGACTCTGCCTTTCACTACCGATTCACAATATACGCAGAGCACTTTCTTCCTCTGAGGAAACAGGTTATGCCCTGGGCGCTCCTTCCCTTCATCAAACATGTTATACTTGTTTCACTTTCCTTCCTTGTTCTACACGCATTACGCGGGTCACTTGTTGGCCCCATTATTCCCGTTCAGCTTGTGTTTCTTGCTTGACCTCCCGTTATGCTGGCCAGGGATCTGGGTTGCAGATGTATACACAATAACTCTTTGTGGCTTATTCGCTTACTTTTTCATTTACGCCAGAACCACGGGTATGGGAACTGAAATTTAAGTTATATTTAAGTTCAAATCAAGGCTGCGTTTACGGCCTTGATTCGGATACTTTATAGGACGGAGGTAATTAGCTTTTAGTTCTCGCATGAAAAATTGTTCTAATTTGGGTCCGGCTGTGATACGAGAGGCACGAAGTTATGTCTCGAAAATTTCTTGATTAGAGGTTTGTGGCTCCTCTGTATTGTACAAGAAATCTAGACTTTCTCGGTCACTCGCGCGGCTCTTGGACCAGTCGTGAGGCGAGTCGTGCAGCACTTTTTATGTTGATTAATTAGATGAATGTATTTTTTCCTTGAGGCGGACCAGCGGTGCCTGTATTAGCGCACGGCGAGAGCGGGTAAGCAAGGACCCAAGCATCCCTATGCTTTGTGAAGGAGCGAATTTATGAGGCTCACTAAGAGGTTTCGAACCTGGCCGGGGATTGGGAGAGATTTTCGGGTGGGGTTATGGTGTGATCTGCGACAGAGCTCTTGCACTTTGTGTGAACGCAAGTGAAGTGTGTACATGAGTGTGCGCGGGCGTGAGATTTAGGTGGTTGGCC
>NC_051410.1:31781116-31782168 GCF_015228065.2 Penaeus monodon
CGCACACACACGGAACAGGATTCAAGAGAGGCTTGTGAAGAATCCTAGAGCGGGGATAAACAATGCAGTGTCGGGGAAAGATGGAGCCTCGTAGGTATTGGAACTCTTGTCTGGCTTTATCTTTATATTAGTCCTGTTCTTTGTCGGCGTCTCTTCTCATTCCTTTATTTACGGTTTCGTGTCTCCGTCTGGTGGATCGTTCGAAGTCGTCATTTGATAACTTGGCCGTAACTGATGTCAGCGCATTCTCTCTCAATGCCACATATGCCGCGTCCTCCTGCATAAGGCTTCGTTCATTATGTCTACTCATTGTCTCATCAGAAGACCCATTGTTGCGGGAGCGAGTTCTGGAGCTTATCCATCTCTGCTGATGGTCGGGTGTTTAGCCAACTCAGCACTGCCCTACTAATTTGGCCAAGTCGCAGTGAATGCTGACAAATCGCGCTGCAGCTCCTCGAGAGGGTCGTCTCGGTGACACGGGCCGTATCGGATGCTGGTGCCGGAGCCCCGCGGCGTGGCAGATCCGGCAGGCGAGTTCGACGATCAGAGAGCAGTAGCGAAGGTCGCGCTCCGCTGCTGCCTGATGCTATCAACCCGTATACGCTACTCATTCTGGCTCGGGTTTTCTTCTGGAAACTTCTCGTCACGCTTCATATACCACGGGGTTATGTCTCCTTCGTGGCGGTGTGACGTTTTTATTGTAAAATTCCCGTCATGATTGCCAAGTTAAGGCAGCGAACTCTCCAACTTCACCTGTTATAAGGGGCGTAGTCGCGGCATGCGTTGGAGTTGTTCTTCTGGTGGTGTTCCCTGGAGCATTATACGGCTATTTACGGACGGCATTTTCCCGCGCAGGAGGTGCTCTGTTTTACGGCGGTCTCGCGGTCAAATCATCGTCCATTTTATTAGCCAGCGTTTCCCTTTTTTCGTTTGTTTCTTTGGCTTCTCGCCCATTCTTGCACCGTCATTTGCCAGCATGTTTCTTCGTCGGTTCACCGCTGTGCACATACTTTACGTTTAAGCATTGTGTTTCGTATTCAAATTCTTTACTA
>NC_051410.1:31782268-31784000 GCF_015228065.2 Penaeus monodon
ACCAGTGTTATTATTACTGATATATTGCCCTTGTTTTTTCGTTCTTTGCTCTCCTTTGATACAGGACTCTTACATATCGCCATTAAAGCTCACTGTGTCATTACCTTGTTGCAGATGTGTTTAGCGATGTCCTACTTGAGACATTTGAGACTGTTGGCAAGTGTGGCAAGGTCATTCAGCGTACATCTTGTTTATATTGCTGGGAGAAATAAACCCGATATGTTCACCCGATGCGAATACTCTTGCTCTGCTGTTTTTAGTTTACTCATCCGTTTTTTGTTTTTTTTTGTCGGTGTTTAAGGCTAACGAGGTCGCGACTCTATTTCACATTTCGTATTGTGTCACGTGAATGTTTACAGTGACGACCGCCGATAGTCGTCAGTGGACGTCGTTTTTCCCTCGTCAGATGGTCCCAACGACTCGCCTTGGCCGACGCCCTCGCAATTCGCTCCCCTCCGAACCGCCTCGATTTCTTCCGAAAGCACTGCAGTTCAGGCGAGCATCATGCTGTGGGTAACGTGAGCATGAAGGCCAAGTGCGCTTCCCTGATGATTTGCTGATGTCTAGCGTATTTGCATAATAGATGTTACCTTCAGCGTTCTCTTTTTTTTGTTTATGGTAATGATAATATTGACGATTGCTGAAGTTGCTTCAGTAGTTATATAAGATACTGTTCTTCATACAATCATTTATTTTACCAGTGATGTTGCTCGTGTTTTTGTCTGTGATTATGATTCGGTGAATTATTTTCCGTTCATCTTTTTTTTCAAATACATGTTTCTAATATTTAAGCCGAAAGAATGTTATATATTTGTGAGAAAATTTATAATGAATCTAAAATAAATAACTTCAATTTCATTATCACCTAATCTGTATGATAGAAATCCCTCCTGTTGCATCCTGACACCCGAGCAGGAGTGAAGACGTCATGATGAATGTTGCAATTACCCGCCTCCCCCGAGAGCCGCGGCGGGGCAACAAAGGCGCCGCCGAAGCTATCTCCTCCATCGCTTGATACCTGGTGATAACGGGGCGGAGTCGCTTCGGTAACGTGGCTGCTGCTACTGTTTACACAAGGGGGATGCTCGTATTGATGTAGATTTATATGGGAATGTCTTTTACGACAGGTTGAAGGAGGGCGCTCGACTGCGAGGCAAAACGTAGGTGGATTTCGAGAGGAGAATATTTAATTCTTAGTCGGATCTTCATGTTATAACTGGTGTTTCTATATCTTGCTTCTGATTATACACATGTACACAAAAGAATACGCTATTTCTCACCCTCGTGGCTCTGATATTTACTCTGGAATCTGTGAAGAAAAAGATGATTCCTTTATAAAAGAAATCAGTCAGTCTTCGGAAAAGGTATCCAAATAAGATAAAACGGGAGAGAACGTGATGTCAATAAAACGGAACAAAGAGAGGAAGGGTCGATCGTGATTAGTAAATGAAGTTTATTCTGTTTTTTTTTTCATATAACTTTTATTTCTGTCTAATATCAAAAAAGGAAAAACCTTCAACAAAATCACTGGCCATATTTGCCAGAATTATGATGAAAAAATTATTTTGTAAATTACTAGGTTTATATGGCTGCTTCCCAAATTAACGTTTGTTTTGATACGCCTTAGTAATTTTTGGTTAATTATGTACAGGAGACCGAATTCTAGAATATGAAACATGAAGAAAGAGTCATTATTCCCTGTATATTTCTGTCGTGAAAACTGCTCGATTGC
>NC_051410.1:31784304-31786173 GCF_015228065.2 Penaeus monodon
TAGAAAGAAGCAAGCGGATGAGGAAAAAACTACCGTATTCTACATCGTGCCAAATCCCACCGCAGCACGACCCCGAGTGGCACCGAGAGCCGTGATAGAGTCTTCGGTGTTGTTAAACCGGGAGAAGCGTCCTGAGGAAGGGAAGGAGGCAGGCGAGTGCGAGAACAAAGAGCTCGCCCAAGGGAAGCTATGTAGACGACCTGATGCCGCGCCTGATACCGTGGCTCGGAGGGCGCTTTAGGGGAAGCACGAGAATAATGGGACGGTTGTGTGTATAGCGAAGGGAAGGAGATACAGGTGTTGGGTGGTGTATGGCCGTGTATCTCTTTATACTGAAGAGATTGCGCGTCGTCCAGGAATGTAAATGTGTATGAATTTCTGATGCGGCAGGCGGGTTTGAATAGGAAATGTTACGGTTTTGCGGATAAGATCGCTACTGAGTAAACGGCTGAGGCCCAGCAAAAGTTATGATCAGATAGCTGTCAGTCAACGTTTATCAAAGAGGCAGTTTGTTAATCTGAGCGTGCGAGGCAGTTTACAAAATGAAAGTCTCTGCTACATCATGTGGCCAGGGCATGTGAGTAAATATGTTGACCCTGCCACGGCACTGGCTCCCCATATTTCATCATTTCAGCGTGTGTTCTACGCAGGGGTATATTAGAGGCCCTGGCAGGCGGTGAGTGATTAACATCGGTCGAGTCATCAGGTCCTTCAGGTGACTCAAGAAGGAAGACAGGTGCGGCCTATCGCCACCAACACTTAGAGGAGTGTTAGGGTTAGGCGTTTCTTGTAACTAGCTATAAACCATCCCTATAGGAGCAAAGCATAATGAGAATATTAATTGATCAAACACTTGAGTAAACCGACGTGCAAAGGAAAGGGAAGATAAGAGGCAGTTTCGGTCTGTTACTCAGCAGAAGTCAAGTCGAGCTAGATTTTACACAGGCATCAGAGGAGGAGAAAGATGATAGTGATAATGTTGGTGCAGTAGGAGGAAGAGAAGCGAGTAATATGCAGGTGACTGAAGATATTAAGTACATCAGTAGATAAACAGGAACCGGCAGATACTGTTTAGGGGATAATCCACCAAAAATAATGTGATGTTGTCAGGTAAATACCATAAGAGTTGAAGGTGTCTTGCAGATGAGAAAGGAGATAGAGGGAGAGAAAAGGAATAAAAGGGAAGGTTTCGGCAAGGCAACTGGCAGCCAATGATCATATCTGTAAGCATTTCAAATTGGATGGAAATGGGACGTGGAGAGGCAGCGTTTTTATCCGGCCGGGACAGCAGTTTTTATATTACTAAAATGCGAAAAAAAACATATTTATTTTAGATATGGATGGTAATTTATTGCTTAGCTGATTGTTTTTCTCTCTTAAATGTATTGATAAGCATAGAGTAAATTTTATCCGCTCCTATACCGAATATGATCGGTGTTGCAATGATTCTCCCACTTCGTCACCCTTTCTTTCGGCCCAGCCCCCTCTCCGAGCCTCCCCCCCCCCTTACCCAATCGTGTAATGATCCCCGCAGGTGGTAACAATCAGTAATTTCCCTGGTGATAAATCCGGGCCTTGTTCTCCGTCGACGTCCCCACCGGACCCTTCGCCCGTTATGGCGCCATGGGGGTAAATGGGAGGCTTCTCCACCGCGTGAGAACCTATGGGCTGAAGAGGCCCATCTCCACCCACGTGTGCACACCCTCAAGTTGTAGACACATGCCAGTCGGAAAAGGGAAGGGCCTCCTCCACACGTCCGCGATTCCCTTCGGATTACGAGGAGCAAATAATAGTCTGCGGCGGTAGTTCTCGACATGATCAGCACTCACGAGCCTTCGCCTTTGTCGTCATGAACCTCCAAGCTGTCAA
>NC_051410.1:31786623-31786879 GCF_015228065.2 Penaeus monodon
AGCTGTTTGTTGATCCATAATCCTTACTGGATTTTCCTTCCATAGAAAATGCACCGTCATGAATTGCAATGACACCGGCTGCATTGAAACAACCAAAGTGAAACTGTGATTTCTATATTTGGTAATGATAGTCGTAAGTCTGTACAAAGCATGTTGATATTCACTGTTGCAATAAGAGGGTGGTATATGTTACAACTGTGTAACTGTGACTACCAGTCGTAGCTTTGAAACAGAAATGAGATGAATTTAAAACAGC
>NC_051410.1:31787465-31787622 GCF_015228065.2 Penaeus monodon
AAATCCTCATCACCATGCCGGTTGATTGTTCTCACACCTGCCTCTCTCTCCGTAGTCAGCAGGTAACACTCGGCGTTCATGCCGTGTGTGGCTAAGTGAGCCATTCTCAAGTGGCTCATGTGTGAGAACCCTCACTCGCCCGTACTGTTTGCATCTT
>NC_051410.1:31787693-31787806 GCF_015228065.2 Penaeus monodon
AACAGCCCTTCCCTCTTCACCCGCAGCTACCCTCCTACCTTCCTCCCCGGGTTCCCTTCCGAGGCGCACAGGAGTTTGTTGAGTGCTGTCTGTGAGGTTCATAGCCCGTTCAT
>NC_051410.1:31787864-31788865 GCF_015228065.2 Penaeus monodon
TCTGTTCGAGAAGGAGGCGAAGACGGGTTCCTTCGCGCTGGCTGAAGGATGCAAGGGGAGGTAGCGAGGTTGCAGCCGTGGTTGATACTTCTTAATTCCGCAGGATTACCAGTCGTGATGTAAAGTTTTCCTTTTTAGTATTGTTGCATTGTTTATATCCTTCGGAAAGCTTTTGCGTTTACAAGTATTAGAATTTGTGTATCCTGTGTGTATTTTAAATTGATTAAGATAGTATAAATGTTTCGTTTCTCCATTTTAAGTTCTTATTTTATTGTAGTACAGCTTGGTAATGTAAACATTCTTTCATAAAGATGTTTACTATTATGTTCGTCTTTCAGAAAAGGAATCATATTTACAAGTATTGAAACGATCTTGTAAAATCAATGTTGAAAAATTATATATATGAAAAGTGAGTAAAAAGGCACAAAGGAATAATTATACTGTTACAGGTCGACTTTTTTTTGTTAATTAATGAGATTTTCAAATGATTTAAAATTGAGAATTGGTGCAAGATTAACAGTTAGTGACCAACGTGCATTTCAGCGACATTACCATAAATGAACTCTTAATTCCGACACACGATGTACATAATCAGAACCCAGCCCTTATAATTTCATCACATTCTTTCATGAATAAATATGTTAAGACCGAAATTAGGAAGAGAAGTTTCCGAGTTGATGGTAAAGCGGCATTGCAACCCTCTTAGACAGTAGCAAAAATCCCTTATTCATGCTTTCATCTGTTTATTCTATATGACACTAAAACTCGCAATTTGATATAAATTGGGGGCGCAGTGCATGGAAGTGTGTTTACATCGTCTGTAACACCTGCAGGTCGGTAATTGCTGGTCACTACTACCGGATCTCGAAAGCCTTAAGTAATTTTCACGCTCTCATGGAGATTATTGCGTTGTTAAACTTGCACAGCTCAGTTACTGAGACATGCTTTTATTAGGAGGAGGTTTTTGAGATGGTAATTGATACACGTTGGGATATTTTTGC
>NC_051410.1:31788977-31789678 GCF_015228065.2 Penaeus monodon
TATGTAACAAATCAATAATAAAAAATGCAGGAATGGAAGAGGAGCTGACACGTATCCCCCTCCGCTCGTTACTGTTAGACAGATTACCGAACGGCAGGAAAGTACAGCGAGGCAGTGTTTACCCAACTAGCACCAAAGCACATGCAGTAAGCGCAGGTCACTGACCTTCGTGTTCGCAGCGCTGAAGTTGAAGCTAATGAAGGATGCGCGGAAGGCGGGGGATTCGGCAAAGTGGAATGAAGGAATTTGCTGGCGAGTGAAAGTGGATGGGTGACATTTGGTTGACTGGTAGAAAGTTGCCACGTGATTATCTCCTGATCACGAGTCTTCGCAAAATTAATAAGCGATATGACATCATCATGCTGCAGGGTGAAACACGCATTTGACTCGATATTGGTGAGGTTTCTTGTGCCAAGTTATGTGCATATCCGTGAAAGGTTTGTAACCAACGAGGAGAGAGACGTGTGTACTGTACAGTATGAGACAAACAGTCGTATGGTTTATAATTATTCAACATTCATTACCAAGTAACGAGAGGCAGCAGGGTTCAGCGCTGGGGTTCACGGCCAGGGATGGGTTCTTGGCGCCCGTCTCGCCTTGAACATCTTAGGTTGTTTGTTGATGGTTACCTTCACTAACCATGACTGACGCACCGACAGCAGTGCATGTCGGTGCTTCGTGTTCGGTAACACTGTTTACAT
>NC_051410.1:31790051-31790143 GCF_015228065.2 Penaeus monodon
GTGTGTGTGGGGGATGGGTGTATCTGCTTGAGAAGAGAGCGCTAACATGCAATGGCCGTTACAGGACTCAAGTGATGGAGTTTGCTGAAACG
>NC_051410.1:31790266-31791618 GCF_015228065.2 Penaeus monodon
GTAACAGAAAGGAATGATGGAAGAAGCAATTAAAAAAAAGGGAGTGGTATGAAAAACAGCTTTCAGAACAACTCACTGTTAGAAAAATTCTCTTAGCAATATCGATTGTCGCTGAGGTGGAGGGGAAAAGGACACGGCCCTGGGCTCGGTGGGTGAAATCTTAATGGCCGGCGGAGCAGCAGACGGCCGGCACACAGAGCCTCCCTTGTTCTCCAGGACGGTCTGAAGCCAGTTGCGGGGGGAGGTGGGAAGGGGGGGCGGTGCTTACACAGAGTGGCACTCTCTTATGATTTTTCTATTTTCATCTCGAAAATATAGTTTCTCCTGTATGTAAGACTGATTGTGATTGTGTGTGATTTTCTTTGCCGCCGCGGGACACGCGAATCGTGATTTCCGAGGCATTGCATTTGTCTTTGCGAAAGGAGTTCCTGAGCAATTGATTATCAAAAGGATCATGTAGTGAGTGGTCGGTCTAACAAAGTAGCGCGCGAGGCGGTAATACAGCCAGTCAGTGGTGAGAGGGCAAGTGAAGGTGCCACTGGGGTGGCACTCATGTCCTGGTGTGATAGCACAAGCAGTGGCGATGTGGCCGAAGTGAATATACGTTGTGGTAGTAATAATAGGTATTACTTAGTGTGGTCCTTCCAGCTTCAAGAACATTTAATAAGTTGGCAGAAAAAAGTTTGATTTGCATCTTTTCATTAAACATCCTCATATAATGATACACAGAACAGGTGAGAAGTGTGATAGAAAGCCGGAGACGGAAAACAGATATCGCCAACAGTCGCAAATTTACGGGCGAAATTAATTTCACGGTGGAGGTTAAAGAGCCAAGTGAGCCGTATATATTGGATAATAAGATTGATTAGCCAATCGACATAGCCGGTGAACCGTAGCAGCTTTCAATAATACCCAGAGTCACTGATGCGTCTCATATATTACTGATGTAATAGGTAGAACGTGATGCAGATGATCAGGGTTATTAACAATGTTTACTCTCCTTCTTATCGTAGGAATAGTAGTGCGATCAGTTTAGGCCTATGCTGTTTTCTCGCTGTATTAAAGGCTGCAAACGTAGCTATACCTGTAACGATAGTAATATATATTTTTTTGTTTGGTCTACTGTAGCGAGAAATCATAGCCAGTAACCCAGCCCATGGTACATCTGTAATATCGCCATAAATACCAGGTTCTTATAACCTGCCGAGTTAAGGGTAATTCCGGATACAATTACGACAAAGGCCACGGACCCTCTCCTTCACTGCACCGTCAGCGTACCGGCTCCGATTCAAGGCCGGATGCAGTGGCACTACCGTCGGTCATTTCCTCTTCAGCGGCTACCTTGGTTCAGC
>NC_051410.1:31791669-31791771 GCF_015228065.2 Penaeus monodon
CGGGATGTGTTTTAAAGCGTTTATTTGATGTTTTTATGAAGGTGAAATGTATTTTACGGTGTTGTCAGTGTGTCTGTTTTGTTATTATTGTTGTTTTGCATT
>NC_051410.1:31792621-31795913 GCF_015228065.2 Penaeus monodon
AAATCTCGTGAATGGGACACTGCTGTTAATGTCGGGCCATAATTTCAGAATGAAAATATGTGACTGACACAATTTTCCTCGTGATTCTTTCATCTTCACAATATTGGGTCTCTTTCTCCAGAATAGTCAGTCAACACTGTCATATGGCGATTGCAATTTTTGTTAGTAGTTTGGGGACTGCTGCTGCCCATGTTATTTTGGTTGCATTATCAACATTATTGTTCTTATTGCCGTTTTATTAGCAATGATAGAATCTTTACGGCAAGCATTAATATTAACATTGTAATAATTTTCATTTTCGAATTATCATCACAATACCCATTATCTCTTCAACTGGGCGGAGACTGTCTTTCCTCATTTTTATGTAAATATGCAAATATCGGCCAGACTGGCTGATCATCTTCAGGCGGGGAAGAGATGAGTCTCGGAGGTTCTGTCTGTACTGTGTAGAGGGCGCACAGGTCGGGGGATCGTCCTCGGCATACCTGGGTAATTATCCCGCCACTCAACTAATGACTGCTTATTTAGATGACTTGCATATCAGGCTATTATCTCTGCCCAGTTCACGCCCCTTCTACTTCTGCCTCCTTCCCTCCGTTCTCTTCCCTTCCTTCCGTCCCTTTCCGTCTCCTTCTCCTCTTTCTCCGCCCCAACTTCCCTCCGTTTCTTGCCCCTCTTTCCGTCTATCCTGTCTCCCTCTCCTTCTCCACCTCTCCCTGTCTCCGTCCCTTCTTCCATTCCTTATTCTCTCCCTCCTTCCACATATCTTCCCTCCCTTCCTCCCCTCCTCTCTCCCTTCTTCCCCCCCTCCCCCCCCATGTCCGCGCCAGTGCTGCATCCGCACCTTCGCTTGGGGATGCCTGCCTCTTTGTTTTCCCCTTTTGATTCTTCTTCATCGTGCCTGACGTGGGTGGTCTCTCTTGGTCGCCGTCTTTGTTTTGGCGTCCGGATCGGGGTCAAGGCAGTTGTCCTGTTCGAGACTGGTTTATGCTATCATTGCCCTTTTTATAGAAGAGTATATCACTACTTATAATCGTGTGATTTATTTTATTGGGTATCGGAGAGCAATATGCTTCTAATTATCTGCCGATGAGTCGTCGTAGAGTAGAATGTGTCGATCGTCGACTGAGCTAATGCATTTTCCATGTGTGTCATTGTTTTTCGTTTATTTTTTTTTTACTGATTCACGTTAAATTCACGCTCCGCTTACTTGAGTGATAAAAACAGACCATGGGTTTCGTATTGGAGTTTAATTTTTTAAAATGTCTATTATCCGATGCGTGCTATAGAACAGGAGTGCCGACCACCAGGGTGATAGATAAAAGCTCGAATAACAGATAAAAATGATAAGAGCAGTCATTTGTTTGGACATAGAGATCCGTATCGGGCACGAGCGCGAGGTGGAGCCTTCATAAAGTGTTACGGCGCCCCACGCCATGCCGTCTGCAGTCGGAGCTTTCAACAAATGTTTCAATAAAGACTTAACGGGACCCTTCATTGCCCTTAACGACTGCCATTATCGGCCTCGTCGATTCGATTACTGGTTCATCGGTCGAAATTAAACGGGGTTTATCGTGCGCGCATAAAACGCTGCACACTTTACGATGGTTGCCACTTATATGAAAGAATAGTATCGATTCACTTTGCTCGAAATTTATTCCCTCATTCCACCTTCCACCTCTCCCATTTTCTTTGTCCCACGCCTTTGTTGAGATCTTGGACACGGAGCCATTATGAATGCAGAGATGGGAAGGACATGTCAGACAGCGCGGCAAGAGACGGGTCGTCATGCTCTTCCTCTCTAACTGCTAGACATTAATTCAAAAGAAACTGTTGAATTGTGCGTGCACAACGGCCAATGTTCAGATATTCAGTTGCGCTAATTCTGTATCGCCATTCACGGTCACAGAATTAATAGGATCAACAGGAGAACGCCAGAGACCTTGGTGAGGATGTGCTTGTGCTTTCCAAAGCATTCGTGACCCGACGCAGGTGTAGTCTCGCGTCCGTCGCTTGTTCGCTCCACTTGAGGCGCCCATTCGCTTTCGAGGAACATCGCCAGTGCTATGTCCGGCGTTACCCGCTGCTGGGGGCTGGACTGCGCCAGGAGGGAAGAGGGCGAGCGCCGCCGCGACTGCAGGTAAGGGACGCTCGGGGGAACGCCTGGAAGAGTAATTCCATTTTCATGCTAATGTTGCATCGCTCTTACTTATATCCCACTGTGGTGATGATTACTCTTCGTGAACCTTTAAAAGTGTTCGTGTCTCCTACTAAAGCTACATTTATTAAGCAGGAACAAATTGTCTGTTGCATATGCAGAAGTATCTTTCAATCTGATAATTATAGAAACGCCCCTTTGTAGGTATACGCAATGCTATATACCTGTTTACAGGTATGGCTATAGGTGGATTCCCTAAGTATTGTTGTTATTAAAACATATGAACACATATTTAATAGACTTGATCACTCACGGTAGAAAAAAATGAATGAAGCACTTTAATTCAGGTAGATGAGCATTGAAAATGAAGTGCAGGCACGGCTTGTAATTTATATTTAATGCATCATATATCATACAGCTTTTTATACTGAATATATTTTATTGCATATAGCTCAATATTAGACACATTTTATAGCATTTAAGTGCTTTATAGAGTATATAACCCAGTGTGTTAAGTGCATCTTATATATTAAATGCATATTAAATCGCGCGGCAAAACATTTTACTCAGCCTTTAAAAGTGTATTTAATTTTCTATCCTTTTAAGGGATGAAAGTTTAATTACACGCATTCCTCCTGTGACACATCCTCAGCAATTATTCACTCGCGTATATCCTGCGATCAATCATTCCCGCAACACTCTGCAGTTGCTCGAATGTTGCTGGCGGTCATACGGTAATGTTTCTGCCCATTTCATTTATCCAGTTAATTCTAGACAGCGTTTGACTTTCTCTGCAGACCTCCCACCCGGCCTGATCCCCTGACGTCGCTTTTAGCTTCGTCTGAAAATTTGACGTCACACATTTAATTGTTTTTCTGACGCCTGGACTTCGTTTGGGCTGTGCTCGCTCCTCTGGTATCTAGATCTAACCTGAACAATTATTATTTCATTTTAGACTTTTCTAGCATCCCTCATTTATACAGCATCAAACTAACACAACGTATCGTTTTAAGAGCGTTTTCAATATATGCGGCTCAGGAAGCTCGTCATATATCATTGATTAATGTATATTCTTATCATTGCCTGCATGTGATTCAACTTTAGAAGTGTATATGAAGGTCTTTAATGTAATAG
>NC_051410.1:31795991-31796396 GCF_015228065.2 Penaeus monodon
AGAGAATGGGACGGATCATTTGTTTGTTATTTATGTAAAGGAAATCTTGACCTATCTTGCTTCTTATATTAAGCTGATTTGCCCGTGTTCAAATCCCGAATCTCCTTGTGCTTCCATATATGCATTGACTATTATAAAACAAATAATATTCCAATGCGTATGCAAAACACCAACGGAAGAGAAATGTAATTAAGAAAGATGACTGCTTTTGTCTCTGCGAAGGGTGATTATTGGCTTTCTCCTCTTGCCGTGCGCCTCCCATTCGTTAGCCGAAGCAGCTACACAGCTTATCGTCCGGCAGATATTGCATCTTTCCTTCTTAGAAGATTAGGTGCCTTGGAGAGCGTCTTGGGGTGCAGGGGAGGCGGGACTCTCACTCTAACCAAATGTTGCCTTTCCCGTTGG
>NC_051410.1:31796781-31796911 GCF_015228065.2 Penaeus monodon
ACTGTGAACCTTAATGGGACTGTGTGGGATCGAGAATAAAATCACTAATGATAAGATATATACGTGTAGTTTAAGCTGTCTGTCACTTTCTGTTTAATTTCTTGCATATTTGCAAAGGTAATGCGAACCC
>NC_051410.1:31797089-31797338 GCF_015228065.2 Penaeus monodon
CCAAAGACGATTTGTGCAAGATTTATTTATGAGCGGAGAGTCACGCTCCTCCCTCGGGAAGCCCCCTCCCTGCCCATCCTCTCGGGTCAATAGATGAAATAAAGATAGCGCCGCATGTGTCTTCCTCCTCCACTCCACAGCGCCGCCGCCACCTCACTGTCCCTAGGTCGGTCGTTGTGGCAATGGCTGGACTCCTTCCTTGCAGTCACTGGACACTTTCTTGAAGTGGGTTTTCGCTATTGCAATGGA
>NC_051410.1:31797584-31798107 GCF_015228065.2 Penaeus monodon
CTGGGATTCTGATTTGCCTACAACGATGCGATCGTCTGAAATACTAAGGGGCATGCACGCTTTCTCTTGACCAAGCGATATGTTATAATTTTTTCATCTCCTTTGCATTTCCTGCCCTTGTCCTCAATTCTGCTTCTCCTTTGTCGCGTGCATCCCCGTTGTAATCATGCATTCCCACCCTTAACTGTATGCCCTGCTTTCTATTTTTGCATCTGAAGTCCTTGCTTCATTTCAGTTCTTTGTCCACTCTACTTTCTTTAATTCAGCTTTCTACATCCTCCTTTATTTTTTTTTATAAACCTTTCCTTTTTTTTATCTACATCTCCCTTTAAGCCAGGTTTCTCTTTCATTTAAGTCCGTTCTTTATCTATATCTACTCCGTGAAGTTCATTATCCACCTCTTCCTCTTTTAAGTCAGTTTTTCTCACTCGTTTAAATCAGTTGCTTCTTTCACTGGTCAGTTTATAATCCACCTACCCATCTTTCAAGTAATTTCCTTCCTTCTTTTAAGTCAACTCTCTAT
>NC_051410.1:31798144-31798712 GCF_015228065.2 Penaeus monodon
TGATAGCTGCATGCGTGTCCACCATACGGCGCGTCCGGGAACGACATTACCTCATGACAAAGTGCAGATCTTATCCGACGCCTATCATTACCGAGTCATTAGTGAGTGGTTACAACCCCTACGCCTCTTTTCTGCTCTGAGGGCGTTGTTTTTATTGTTCAAGAGCGGAAGCATTTGTTGCTGTTGAAGAAAAAGATAGATTGTGCTTTAACTTGTTGGTGAGGAATCACTCTTCAAAGGCATATGGCAACTGTATATATTGAACGTGCAACTGAGAAGAAAAAATATTGTAACATTAGAGTTGTATAGTGCATGATGGTGGTCCTGAATGGTGTAGTAAAGACATAAACACTGAATTATCTGATTACACAGGTATATATTTACTTTTGTTTCATATTTTTCTCTATGTTTTTTTTTCCTTCTGAATGCATTATCAACACCACATAATTCTCGTCCTCTGTTTTCCAGGTACGTAAGGCAGCGAGCATTACAGATGGCACATGGCTCTCCTAACTGCACATCTCTTGGGTATGTTGCTGACCGTTTGCATGCTGGCATCTAGATCACT
>NC_051410.1:31799089-31799497 GCF_015228065.2 Penaeus monodon
AGAGGCTATAGGGGCGCAATTCGCGCGTGTTTTGACCGCGTGATGTCAGCAATTGAGTTATCGAGCCCTTGTACCTCTTCGAGCTTACGACCAGCATTATCTGTAGCAGACTTTCACTTCACTCAGGGGGGTCTGAGTCCACGCTGTCTTTACGGGGGTGGCGAGAGTGGGGGCCAGGAAGGAGAGAGATGTGAGGAAAGGGAAAGAGAGATATTTAGAATAGAAAGACTGAGGAGAAGGGAGAAATGTTGAAAGTAAAGGGTGAAAGAAGAAAGGGAAGGAGAGATAAAGGATGGTAGAGAAAGAAGAGAAAGAAAGAGGGTGAAGGCTGACAAAGAAATAAGAGATGATATAGTGAAGAAGCAAGGGAGGAAGGAATGAGAAAGATGGTGCAATAAGGGAAGGGGG
>NC_051410.1:31799548-31799670 GCF_015228065.2 Penaeus monodon
TAATGGAGACATGGGAGGTTTTGGATGCCAGACAAATATAGAGAGAAACGAGCTATCCATATATAGAGAGACGGGTAAAGAAAAGATTGAGGAGAGAGGAAAGAAATGAGACAGGTTGGGTG
>NC_051410.1:31799703-31801561 GCF_015228065.2 Penaeus monodon
ATAAACGTCATTTTTGTAATTTTTGTTTTTACGTTATTTAAGTACTAGATATATTCATCAGTTATCATTAGGTATGATGGTATAAAGAGAGGCTGTTCGTCAGATGCCAGCAGGTTCGTGGAATTTAAAAGTTTTCTTCTCGTCATAATGCTTGCCACGTAAACAGTTGATATTTGCCTTCGACTGAAATCAGCCTGACGCAAAAAGCAATCCTTCTTTTCGTGGATCTCGTCGTAATTACCGCCTCATGTCTCCATTCGTTCCTCGGATTAGTTGTTTGCGTCAGTGGAATTGACAACGTATGCAAGACCGTGCATTATCGAGCGGAGGTCACAGAGTTCATTTGGTCAGAAGAGAGCGGAGCGGGCCTGACCTCCTTCACCCGCTGCCTGGGGTCACAGGGACGCCCCGGCATCCTTGCGGTACAAACTCCTTCCCTTCAGTTAATTGATGTCCTTCCTAAAGTTCCTTCTCCTCTGTCTCTATTATTTATGTTCTTATCATCCCCCATAATTAATGCCGCTTATTATCTGCTTCGCTATCTCTCCTCCTCGCCGTCCTTCGTCCACGCTCCCATTGCCCCTAATTTACCTTGTCTCCCTTCCCCTTCCTTTCACTCCCTTCGTTCCCTCCCTCAGCCCTGCTTCCCCCTACATGGGCGTTGTTGACATGCCGCTGAATGGCCGCGGCTTCTGATTAGACCGGATGAAAAGGATTTACATTTTTATGCTGTACAGATTTGGATCTCCGGCCTTTTTAGGAGAAGTGTTGGTATGCCTGCGTGTAAATTATGTTGAAGGAATGAATCCTCTTTTATCACGTGTAATCGGGGCAGGCATCATGGTTTTTATATCTAAGAAACCTAAAGAAAATCGAAGTCTGCAGCCCTTGGTGGGATATTTTGATCATGTGTGTGGGCTTAAGATACAGATAATGCTTCGGAAAGGGGTTCGAGGGAGAGCGTATTGTTTGGGACTCAGTTTCCCTCAGGATGACCTTTGACCTGGCTACACTCGGGATGTATCGCTATATTGTTGTTCTCAGGCATACTTTCGGTCTCCTAATCTCAACGTTTTATTCAGTTATTTATTTGATGTCTATATTCACTACCTTATCGGTTTTGTTGTATGTGCGTTCTATAATACATGCTTAAGCTAAATATAGCTCTCCGTAAATTGGCACAGGTTTCTTTTATATAAATGTTAACAGCTTGAAATTGTCCGCTTGTTTGACAAGATGCAAATAACGCAAAGATAGGATTGTTTGCAATGTTTATAGAACGATCCTTGGCTTGAGATAGTGTTGTGTTAGAGTTGCAGCACAAATTTGTTCTCCCGGTTAAGGTCCGTGGCCAATGTCAGTTCCATACGACGGCTGGAACTCGGCCGTGCAAATAACTCGCCATTTTTTCTCGCCGCTGACGGATATGCGCGCAGTAGTGAGCAGACGAAACTTTATATCTTTGAATTCGCTTTCGACGATTTTATTTGGGGTGCGAAGAGGATGGGAGAGGCGGGGAGAGGCTGCGGTGATAAAGAAACTTGGTTGTGATGATAATAGCCTTACGGGTTATTAGGACGGTATGGTGAGATTTAGGTGGTGGTGAGGGTAGCTGTGGTATTAACGACAATGCATTAATAATTTAGGTTTGTGTTGAGAATGGCTTGACGTTAGTAAATAAGGTATATATAAAGATCGTAGTCGTTATGATCGTAGCCATTATGATTATATTATTAAGGATTATAAAGGTGAAAGCAATCAGAACGACGACGTAGTAGGGCTGTTGTAGTTGTTGAAGAAACAATTGCTAAATTGTATGGTTATAACAAATTAAGCAACTGAAAATGAAGGCAATGAA
>NC_051410.1:31801852-31802206 GCF_015228065.2 Penaeus monodon
TTGCCATTTCTTATTTAATTATTTCTTCTTCATCTTCCTCCATCTGTTCCTTCTTCTTCGCTCCTTCCTCCCTTTCCTTTCGTCTTCGCCATCTTTTCCTTTTTACTCCTTCATCTTCATCCTTTTATTCTTCCTTCTCCTTTATCGCCTCCCCTTTCTTCATTTCTCTCTTTTTCCTCTTCTCTTCCGTTCTTGTCTTAGTTTTTCTGATATGGTAAAGAAGGTGTCGGTGTGACTGACGAACATTTATAACACTTGTGGCGCTTGCTAATGATTTCAACATTGCGTCTATGAAATGCTTATTTTTAACCCTTTTCAATAACAGGAAGGCGGGGAGTATGAATGGGCAAGTGC
>NC_051410.1:31802239-31802896 GCF_015228065.2 Penaeus monodon
AAGCGATTGAGAAACGAGTCTTTAATGAATAAACACACAAGAATATCTTGGAGGTTTAAAAAAGAGAGAAAATTCGTGGAATCGAAAGAATATTGGAGAAATGGATATAAAGACTGGACTCACGTATGTAGTCCATATCATAGGGTCTTTTATGAGGAAGCCATATTTGATGACATGACTTTTGATGACTAGGTTTCCTTACAGATTTCATAAAGATGAATGAGAAATGGGAAAGAATCCTGACTCCGGGAAATGAAATGGACATATTTCTGGACTAGTTCCATGATCGACTGCGAGGCGGTACGAGGGTGAGGGAGAGGGCGAGGGAGATTAAAGGCTGATTTAACGCCGCGTCGAGTGTACAGCCAAAGTAATCGTGTTTCGGATACTTATTAGCCGCGCCGCCATGATTTAGAGCGGGGAGGACGTGACGCGTTCTCCAATGGAGCCGCAGCCATCATCTTCTCGGCGGCGACGGCAGGACCACCACCGGGGGCATTTCAACTTTCAGATTTCGGCGAAGGCTTGATAGATCTCCAGATAACCTTTCGTCAGCTGATGCCTCTGATAAACTCGTCTGAGAAACACTGCGTAATGAGTACTCACTTCGACATAGAGGACCTCGCATATGGTTTTATTTTCCTGGGTTTTTGCTGT
>NC_051410.1:31802990-31803211 GCF_015228065.2 Penaeus monodon
CCATGATCTTTACAGCCCTCTTGACCTGCTCTACATGTGCCTGGATCGTCCTGCTCTTGCTCAGTGCTTGCCCCTCCGACCTGTTTCCGATCCGCTTTTCTCTTGCCCTTCCCTCGGCTGCCCTTTGGCTTCGGAACTGGTAGCCCTACACCGTCGCCTTCGACACGTGCATACTAAGTGCAATTTTCTTGATTTTTTCTTCAACGAATTTGGTTCTTACG
>NC_051410.1:31803234-31803754 GCF_015228065.2 Penaeus monodon
CCGCTCATTGTTATCTCTAGGTACGGAATATCGTCATTGTTTACATTTGTGCAGTATATGAAATCCCTCAAGGAATTTTCTTTCCGATATTCGGAGTTCATTTAAGGAATTTCCTTACACGTACAACTCGCCATTTTGGAAGGGTTGAGGACTTTACTTTTTGGCCGAGGAAAAGCAAAGAAAAATGATGGTCTCCACGGAACATAATCATTACATGTGGACAAACACGCTTTCCCGTTCTTGCCCTTTCTCTCCGTGTCCTTTTATTGTATTTTTTTTGCGAATATGCATTTCATAGAGATTGGTGGTAAAAGGGTTTTTATTCAGACATGTTGGGTATATTTATTTAACATGCATTAATTCGAACATTTGGATTAAGGCGGACATTCGAACAACTTGGTCGTATGTATTTTTATGTATTCATTCGGACGTAGACACATTCGGATATGTAAATTTTTCTCGATCAAGGCGCATATCTTTCAGAGATCGCTAACCCAAGAAGTGCAACTTTGCGTCTATA
>NC_051410.1:31803777-31804331 GCF_015228065.2 Penaeus monodon
TATAATGTGTTTGTGGCTTTCCTTTCCTTTCTCCTTCCTCCCAGAATGACTTGGACTCTGGATCTGGTCGCCCGGGGTTTCTCCTTGTCTTTAGGGGAGAAGGCCAGAGGATTCGAAGCGAGAGACCGACTTTATGAACCTTTGATTATTATCATATCTTCCACCTCCCCTTTCTCTTCTTGCTTTCCCCCATCTCCCTATCTCTGTCTCCCTTCTCCCATGCGGACAAATTGAGCTATCAAGTTATCGGAACATCAGTCGCCATCGGGCATGTTTACTTGAACGATAATGTTGATAGATCATCTTGTCGGTTGCAGAAGGTATCCGGTCGAACTGTTGCGAGATTAATTACTTAGACCGAGTTTGCAATCGCGAAATGCAGCCCCAACTGCCACGCCCTTGTCCTGAGTGACCTTAAGGCATAAGGGCGCAAGTGGCATAAGGCTTGGTTAAGAGGTCTCGCGGCGGTTCCCGCGGTCCTATCAAGGTTCTTGTTATGTTGTGTATGAAATTAACGGTATCCGGACATCGAATATATCATTATTATCTTTTCT
>NC_051410.1:31804414-31804744 GCF_015228065.2 Penaeus monodon
ATAGCTAGGTGATATACCTTTATCAAGCTGTCTGTAACAATGTTTTTCTTAGCGGGCGCGATCCAGCTTATCCAGTATCTCTCGTCACTCTCGTCCGCCAGTGCCACGATGCTCAGCGATGTAAACATGTTAATATCACTTACTGGTCACAGCGAACATCGTGGGCGTGGTGGGTCATGGGGACGATGCTGGGTGCGTCATCCCACTAAGTATGGGCGCTGATTGATTAGTGTTGCCCATTGCGGGAATTTTGCAGTTCGTAAAGATTTGTCTTCGTCTTGATAGTGGTAGATACTGTTTTACACACCCATATGCTGTGAACCGTCTTTC
>NC_051410.1:31806002-31806848 GCF_015228065.2 Penaeus monodon
AACCTTAGCAGTCTTACGTGTAAGTGATATGGGATTAGTCTGTGTTAACATATGCAAGTATGTAACACGCATTTGTACCCAAGATAAGCGGAGCCCATACCCGGCCCCTCAGCCCGCCACGACCCCGGCAGCGCGAGAGGGAGACGCCGGGGGCACCGGAGCAACGCGAACGACCGAGCTAACATGGCAGTTAACACCTCCTGCGTGGCGCTACTGTCCGCTCTTAACCGAACGCCCGTCAACCATCCAGATATTTGCATATATTTAAGTGCTCACGAACCATAGCGGATGTTTCATGCGATGAGAAAAAGAGTGCACGCCCTCCCTGGGTGAGAGTGGCCAATACCTTAGGGCAGTTTAGGTGTCCAGCGGGTTTACCATAAAATGGCAGAGGTACAATTGGTTGGAGTCATTGCGGATTCGAAGTCATCGCGGATTCGAAGTCATCGCAAAGTCGAAGATACGAAACCGTCGCGGATTTGTTGAAGTCACCGCGGACGTGATGATACGCTTTGTGCCTTATCTCTCTCCCCTTTCAGACGTCCTCTCGTACAACTTGCATTTAGTCAACCGCTTTTCGTTTTCATTCTTCCGCTGGCTACGTCATCCACTTACTGTCGCTATAATCTAAGATCTGAAAGCCTGGTCTCATGTGTTACCTACTTTGTTTTCGTCTCTTCGTCCGCGTCATAAAAGTTGCCGTTTGCCGTATTTCCTCGTCTCCGTCCTCGCCCTCTCGCTCTATGGCCTCCAGTTGGCGGCTGAAACAGACTTCGCCGAGGGACTGGTTCCGTTCGTGCCAGGCGCCAGCGCAACGCGGCTCGGCCATCCTGATTTATCGACTTG
>NC_051410.1:31808137-31809814 GCF_015228065.2 Penaeus monodon
CACCTTACTCTTTGACCCCATACACATACCTGATCCATATACTTTTTTTTCTAATCAAAAGAAATAGATTTATGTAAAGGTAAACATACCCTGCTGTGTGGCGGTTATTGCAATTGAAAATGTTCGTCCGAGGAGTAAGTTGCGACGGCGCGGGACGGGAGGGACGTGTGGCCGCCACGCCCTTGTGGTATTTGAAGCAGAAGTAACACCAAGGCCAAGGGATCAGGACGTGATTCATGGGCATCAAGCGAAGGAAAAAAGGAATCGTCTTTTTTCAGCTCGGCGTAGAGGTTCTGAGGGTTCGAAGTCCTGCAAAGAACAGCGGAGGTTCAACTTTGAATTCGTTAGCAGTTTGCTTGGAACGTATGATGGAAACTTTGAGGGATGTTCGTGTTGTTAACGGGTTTGGCAGGTTGATATTCTCTAAAGCAGATTTGACATCAGTAGGCTCGTTATCTTGAGTATGATTTTGTTCGTGGCTTTGTCTGCAGTTTTCATTTCCAGAGGTTATGCGGAATGTTATGAAGATGCTATCGAAATGTATTTTTTTCTTTTTTCAAGAAGGGGAGGGGGATACAGAAAAAACGGATAAACATAAGGAAAAGGCGACAGTGAAAGAAATGCAATAGAAGAGATGCCCACAAACAGGTATAGCGAACGTTATAATGGCCAAAGCACTTTTGTGCTACCGTCTCCACAACAAGCAGATATAAACAAACGAATTAAAATATCAAGATATTATACAAGGAGCTTTTCGCTAATACGACGGCATTCTTTTCCATAAAGCCACAAGATAGTAGACGCTGTCATTTATCTTAATCGTGGTGTGGCTTCCTCTTGTGTTCCCCTCACTTAATGGTGATGGATTTAGGTCTAGAAGGTTCCGCTTATTAAGGCGCTCCGATGCTCAAGTCTTAACTACCGGTTGGGTCGCCAGGTTAGGCTGGGATTAGAAGGATTAAGGACATCGCTTATGTTAATCATTATACTATCCAAAATGAATTGTATTATAATCCGGGGGTTAGGCCGTAAATAGGTTGGAGTTAGTTTACCGGGATATAAATCTTTTCTTTTTCCTTTTTATATTTTTCCTCTTTTTTTGGTGGGGGGGGGGGAGGAGGGGTCATTTTTCAGAATTATCTATGACAGCATCTCCGCGGAAATAAATTGATAGAAAGATAACAACATAACGAGACGAGGATGCATAATTATGGCCTTCGCTCTTTGCCCTTCAGAATGCATTGTAATGACATGAATTCACTTTGAGTTTTATTGTATAACGAATTTATAGGCTTTTCAACTTTTCATTGGCGGTCGAGCGGTTCGAAGCCGAGAACGTGGCTTGAAGCGGCGTCCTGATGACAGATTTTCCAGATTTACACTCCGGCATCCGTTAACTCTTTTTTTTCTTGTCACGAGCACCATTCGTATACCTGAATCTACGCTACTGCAGTTTTATTTATTGCTGAACTAACCATTGCCATTATGCGGCTTAGGGGCTGTTGTATATTTCCCGTTGCAGATTTTCTCTTCTCGCCTTTTTTCGTGTTCTGACAAAAGCCGCAAGAAGCAAGGTTTTCATAAGCAGTTGGAACGCAGTAGTAAGTGTTAAACTGGAAGATTTAACGCACTCTTGCCCGGTGCTTCGCCTCCTGGATCCCACCCGTCCCGGCCATG
>NC_051410.1:31809984-31811576 GCF_015228065.2 Penaeus monodon
TTAAGTCTCCTCTTACACGCGGGGCTTCGGGTTCCGCGCTGAGTGCGCCCAAGGGTCCCGGGGATTGGCGACTTGGTCCGAGTACGACCAGTTTCTGAAAGCCGATCTGCAGGTGACCCTCGACCTGTCATTGACTCGTGATTGAAGTAGACTCCCGGTGTGAGACCCGCGGATATCACTGACCTCTGATTAAAATGACCTTTTGTCGCTGACCCGAGATGCAGGGTTCACGGCGCGCGCAGGTCTTCCAGAGGCTTTGATCAACCGAAAAATAGGCCTTTTAAGCGAGCAGTGATTGCCCTCGTGGAAGGCAGTGTGCAGGTGCGGCCATGCCATTGACCTTCCTAATACAACCTGCCAACTTGAGCCGAAACAACGCCGTGTGGCGATGTGTTTTTTTCCACTGTCGGGCTGATATAAATAATGTGCAGGAGGTGTAGCCATTCATAAAGATTTCATATAATGTTTAAAAACAGTTTAACCAGATCTTTACTGATTTTCAGTATCATTTTCCAGTATATATGTATATCCACATGGAATCCGATTGCGAAAGAACCATCAATTTTTTGAATAGCAGATTAGATGAATTCGATCCTCATGACAAGAGTGGCCTGTATCTGCATGGCTCAGAATCGTGCATGATATAAAATGTTAAATGTCGTGGCAACCCTTTCGCCCCCGCCCACCCGGACCTGGCGTCCCGGGCTCTAAAACAACGTTCGCTCACATCACACCCTATCAGAGTCATCAATCACACTCCGCCAAAAATTTGTCTCACGTTAAGTCCATCGAGAATCCCTTATTCTGTCCTCATCTGCCATTAAAAGCCCATTCTAGCCCCAACGGCCTCTCGCTCCACCCTTGCGTGCTGCTAGGACTCCGATAATCCCTTGTACGGAGCGCGTTAAGAAAGGAGAAAAACATCGGGTCATGCAGCATCCTAGGCGGCCCTAGACTCCCCCGCGGGTCGAGGAGGGGGCGGCCCTGGGGATGCTTACATGCGAGGAGAAGGGTTGTTGTAAGCTTTAAATAGGGGGTAATAGAGAGGTTGTGCTGGATGGGTGGGAAGGAAAGGACAAAAGCTAATAAAAAAGAAGGAAAATGAGAAGAAAAAGGAAAATGATGGTGATATAGCAGGCAAGACCCTCCATGAAATATGGTGATACGCGCTCCATCCTATTTTAGGTGTTGCTGAAATACTCACTTATCGTAAAACATATCTCTCGCATTTAACCTTACGGGGCTGCGTGTGGAGGGAGGGAAAACTGGGCGTGAGGAAGAGGGCGGCAGGAGGGCGGGGTGGGAGCGGGTGGATGTGGGTGAACGGTATATATGAAGTGTCTGTTGATGGAACACCTTTTATTTTAAAGCGTTGGTATGTGGCAGGGACGGGGTATACATGGCAAGGCCCTTGGTGACCCGTGGCAAAGGGAGGAGGTGGAGTGTGTAGTAGTTTTGTCTGGATCTTTGCTCTGTGTACCCGGAGGTATTGGAAGTTGAGCCTGCATTTAGATTGACTTCTAATTGTACATTTGATGTGTTAGTTCTCTGTAACGATGTTTTGATACGTGTTTCAGATCGAATTCAAAGAA
>NC_051410.1:31811615-31812305 GCF_015228065.2 Penaeus monodon
GGGCCTCTGTTATTCTGATTTACGTTGACTCCTCATTCCGTCTGCCTTTCACTGCATCAATCGGCGTGTGTGAGGCACCAGCTCATATTGGTCACGCGCTTCTTTGTGCCCGAGAGCTCACTCATTCACGCGTTAACCCTCTTCGCTTTTCATCTCCCCTCTCGCTCTCCCTTTTCACTTCCTTTTCTTAGAGTTACAAAACTTCTCACTTTCCCACGTGTTGTCATCATGGCGGGATCTTTTTAGTCGCGTAGATGACACAGCCTCCTCTAAGTTATCTTTTACTTATTTTTTCAGTTTTTGGATTCTCTTTGATTTGCTTGCGTTGTCTTTTTCAATCAGAATTGTTTAGTTATAGCGCATATTTTTTATCGTTCCGTTAGTTATGTTTTATACTTTCTCCCTTTCATGCCTTGTCTTCGTCATGTCTCCATTTTGAATTTATTTCTACTTTCCTTTTCTTCGTTCTTGGTCCTCACGATTTGTATTTTATATCACTCGTAAATTCTCCCCTCGTATATCTTGGGCTTACACTTCGGAGCTGTCTCACTCCCCTCGTTTCACTGCCAGTTCACTGTCATCCCATAATGCTCTCCCGCACATCCAATCTTGACGACGGGGGGAGGGGGGGGTGATAGATGTGCGCACAAAAGAATAAAAGCAGAATGAAAGCGATGATTCTCTTGTCCC
>NC_051410.1:31812480-31812969 GCF_015228065.2 Penaeus monodon
ATCTCCAAAGAAAACACAGAGAAAACCATTCGTATGCGAGCCAATTGATTTATATATAGAACGAACTAGAAATTGCATAACCCAAACGAAGAAAGTTTTTTTTGTGTGTGTGTGTTGATAGAAATATGAAAATGAAAAATAGATTTACAAGACACACCGCACTTACATTAGAATTTTGAAAGGATCTAATGCAACAGTGTAAATATATCATTTTACGGGGAAGTCGTCGTATCTTTTGAAGTTCAATTCTTTATCGTTCTGTGAAGGTGTAGGTAGAACGCGCCTTCCTTTAACGTTGAAATAAGAATAATAAAAGCGAAGAGGAACGGGAAAGGGTGGGGGGGTGGGGGGAGTGACGTCAATGATTGACGTTCAGATAAACATTGATTATATCTTTTCAAAGTTCAGGGAAGGGAGAAGGGAGGAAAAACAGATTGGCCGAGGAAAGATCGCTGGATTCGGGAAAACGCTTTTACTATATCAGTCTCG
>NC_051410.1:31813008-31813238 GCF_015228065.2 Penaeus monodon
TGAGGCTTTACGACAGAGTTGCATGTAGGGTCAGGGAAGGTCGTGGCTAAGCACACAGCGAGGAACTAAATACCGACATTGGTTAGATTACAGTAAAAACACGTTTCGTCGCCGGTAATTGTTTAGAAGCTGCGGTCATTGTGCGGCAGATAGTATCTGCTGCTTGCCGGTGCTTGCCTGGACGACCATGAACAGGACTCGCAGGCACGGACGGGAGAAACCACGGAAAC
>NC_051410.1:31814187-31814536 GCF_015228065.2 Penaeus monodon
CCTTGACGGGAAGGGATGGGCGCATTGGTCATGGGGGTGTCAAGCGGGGGGTTGCTGTCCTCTGCGCAGCCACGCCCTACATCACACCCTCACCTACACTCCCAGGGGAATGCGACCTCGTCAGAAACATGTACGTCGTAGCTATCCGGAGACGTCGGATCCTTTGGGTATCTCTTTTCCCCAAAGACTTACGCGTTGTCAGTGCAACATCATGCTTGGCCCAAGACTGCTTGCTATGTGTCCCCTTTTGGATATCTGTGCATGACAGCGTTGTGCAACTACAAGTTTGAATTTTGACCGTCTGTTCACAGACGGATTTCGCAAACTGTGTATTTGTGGGTTGGGAGTG
>NC_051410.1:31814868-31815057 GCF_015228065.2 Penaeus monodon
TTAGATAAAATACGGCAGATTATTGATAATAGTAGTATTGCTGGCACAGAGCTCTTACTAACAACAAAAACTACTGCTATTACTTTATGGTTAGCTCTTCTGCCGTTGCTCTTCTCTTATGAGGACTATCGCCTTTACTAACGTTTATTATACTTTGCCAATTAGCATAGATGGTATATTAGTATTCGA
>NC_051410.1:31815084-31815655 GCF_015228065.2 Penaeus monodon
ACTCATCCATTTCTTGCTTCGTCCTGGAGTGGCTTGCCTCATTTCCTCTCATTTTCCTGGCCTTCCCCAAAATGTCATGCCACCAGATTTACTGTGAAAATCCAATGTTTAATTCATACGCGCTGTTACGAGGGTCTCCACGGGGCGCCTAACTTGGTAAACAACTTCACTATCTCGGGAGCTGTCAGGATAGGATGTGTGATGGAAAGTGTACATGCTATTAGCAAGTTAATGGTTGAATGAACAAGTGATTAAGACTGGATGTATGTTGGGAAGATCTCGGGTTAGCAACCGGAGCCAAATATATATTTCTTGCCCCCCCCCCCCCCCGGTTGGCCCTGCTGGTATGAGCAACTAGCAGGGCTTCGTGCTAGAAAATGAACCTAGTAACCTAGTATGTGACCAAGTATTTGCAGGGACGATGACTCGTAACAACAAAGTGACATATTGGAGATTTTTTAAATAGTTTTTACAGTGTTACGACTTTTATTTCAGCCGAAAGGAGATATTGTTAACTGCCAAAGTTGGTGTTAAATAAAAGGGTAGGAGGCTGGAGAGTGAGTGAGTGATT
>NC_051410.1:31815731-31816182 GCF_015228065.2 Penaeus monodon
ATAGCAACTTTAGAGTTGTATAGTAAAGTGGAACATATACCTTGTCTTTGAATATCTTTTCGGCGTAGTGAGTTGGAACGATTATGTCTTAGACAAAATTAAGTGTATTTTTAGAAGGCGCTGGATGGAAAGTAAAAACAGAGAATTAGCGATGCGAAAGAAAAAGAGGACGTTAATGGTTGATCCAGTGATGCGAAAATATGAGAGAAATAACTGGAAAAGCTAAAAGATGATGCAAGCAGCCACGGGTAATGTCGACGGATAATGGTATAGCGTTGTGACAAGTGGGAATGTGTTCCATTATCTGTGGACACGACAAGAGGTTGCAGGGGGCGGGAAGGGCCGGAACGTTCACGTTTTCTCGCTGCGCCGAGATTGGGCTGTTGGGTGGCAAGGCGGCGGGCTTCAGGGCAAGGCTGGAAGCAGGGCTGGGGGTGCGGGGTGCCGATTG
>NC_051410.1:31816426-31816740 GCF_015228065.2 Penaeus monodon
AACCAAACATACAGAATATACATCCAAATACGCAAACGTGCAGATGCGTTGGACTGGGTCGAAAGGGCGAGATCGTGGGCAAAGGGCGCTAGGGGAAGCGTCAGTGGCAGGAGGCTGATATGTTGGGGCAGCGCGGGGCCCAACAAAGGAGCGGTTAGGGTCGCGACGGCATTGCTGTCAGTGATTCTCCTGTAGATGTGACAAGGAAGTCACGCCGACGCCCTAGTCGAAAAGGGCCGTTCTTGCCATGGGGGCGAGAGGGGGGGAGGCGGCGCCGGGACACGGGAATGGGGAAAGGCCGTCCTCAAGGAACG
>NC_051410.1:31819796-31819962 GCF_015228065.2 Penaeus monodon
GAGGAGCGGGTGGGCTTTCGTCCAAGCAGAGAGCCTTTTCGGCAGTGCTGGAGGTTTCCTGGACGTGAGGTGATGACCCCTGGCGGCCAAAGTCGTGTTCCATGTTTGCAGACGGCGCCTACTTGTATCTGCTTGTGGATCTCCCTTGCGATCAGCACAACGTTAA
>NC_051410.1:31820097-31820638 GCF_015228065.2 Penaeus monodon
ACCCCTCTCGAAAACGACCATTGTTCTTCTCTCCTACTATGCCACAGATACCATCAAGCTGCACCCCCATCTCTCCCTGTATCACATGTTCCATCTCCTCTCAGCCTGCTTTCCCGTGTTGCATCTTCGCCCAGCCTGCACCGCCATGTTGCACTATCCTCTCCAAGCCGTCGGTGTATCACGCCCCCTTCCCCGCAGCCTGCACAACCAGGTACCCCGCCGCATACCCGGAGGCGCCCACACTGCCCGGCACAAGAACGGACGCCCGCCTTGAAGACCTTGCCTCAGGGTCGGTGTTGGGGGTGGGGGGGGGGTGACGGCATAGCAAGCGAGGCAATTTAGGCCAGAAAGGAAACTAATTGCTAAATTTTGTTCGAGGCTCGATATTCAGGCATTGCAAAACTGGCTTGTCACGAAAAGCCGTTTTTGCCAAACGGTAGTGAAAAGGTTCCTCCAATTAGGTTTAGTAACCGCCGCTCACGTGTAAGTGGATTATTGCCTCATGGCCTCTCTGGTTTTGACGAGAGGGGGGGGGGGGCGA
>NC_051410.1:31820704-31821420 GCF_015228065.2 Penaeus monodon
GATTGGGAAAAAGGAAGAATGATTTCGTTTTATATGATTTTGTTCGTCGTATTTCAAATGTTCAATAAATATTTTCGCATGAAATGATGCCCGGGAATGTTTACAAGTACTAATCGTCATTTAAAAAATTAAATTTTAAATTCTCGCTACCTTTTCAGGATATTTCTTACAAGACGGAGGCCACGGAATGACATTTCAACCGATGCTAACATGGTCCTGTAAAGCCCATTAAACCATAGAAATGTCGGCGGGCATGACCCTTGTCTGACCACGCCTTAAGGTCGATGCCGCCGTCATGTTGCGTCCCTTCGCCTGTTGACGATCACCTTTCTTATTTCATATTAATGGTAGTGATAATAATGCGATCATTCAAAGCCGATTTTATACGGTTCGCTTAACCCAATAATATTTGCACTCAGGCCATTTTGCAGTTCATTTCGGCATCTATAAATTGAAAACATATCTCATATTTACAGGCATTCGCTTTTACTTCCTTGTCAGTTTATGCACGGAATATAGAGCTGTACAATCAGACAGTCTGAATAAACGTACGGAAAAACATTTTTTTTATTCAAACGACTAAATGAAATTAATTGGCAGGTACAAATTGAATGATACTTCCCCAAGAACATGTACTCTGCACAGGTAAGGTTTTACCTATTACTATGAATACAGGGTGCATTGTAGAATCAAATAAAAGTGCTGGTAATAAAGAA
>NC_051410.1:31821499-31822005 GCF_015228065.2 Penaeus monodon
CTGCTTATATGTTTGTGTGTGTATAGCTGATATTTATTTATTTTACTACATAGATTTATGTGTTCTGTAATGGACAGTGTAGATATAAATAAATGGCAAAGCCATGTTGTTCTCCCACTCAAGTGCGTGCTCCCCGCTGCGAAATGCCATGTTGAGTTGCAATGTGAGTTATCCGAAATCCATTATCACTGCTGTAGCCAGATAAACATCGCTTTTATTTCTTTGATTCCTATCTCCTTCTCCTCTCACGATCGAGATTAACCCACCCGGTCATTCGGTTTTTCAACGTAGTCGAGCTCTCTGCTGTGGACTGTTATCAAAGGCGATAATGTGATATTGAATTCGATTTAGAGGAGCCGCACAAAGGCCGAGGACGCTTTCGTGCCCCCTGCTGCAGCCGAGTGACCCGCCGGGGTAAGGTCACACGTAGACACACCTCATACATATGCCTGACATTTGCTTAGGGGCAAGGGAGGCAGGGAGGGGTACAGGGTTTGGTTCGCCAG
>NC_051410.1:31822404-31822663 GCF_015228065.2 Penaeus monodon
AATATCGTAGCGGAGGTTTATAAAGTTTAAGGTCGTGCTTCGGATGGGTGTAGTGGGGTGTGCCGCGACGCCTAGCATTGTATCTCTCGAGTCGGACCGCATCATGTTGGCTCTTTCTTGAGGGCGAAGCTTACAGACGCTCAGATCCCTTCGCCGCGCTGAGGAACCAGGACTCGTAATTATTCCGGTGTTCGATTTACGCCCATAATTTCGGATGCGATGTCTGGGGCTTTTGATGTAGGTGATTGATAAGTCGTGT
>NC_051410.1:31822953-31823830 GCF_015228065.2 Penaeus monodon
AATAAATGTGATTATTTTCTGACGGGGAATAAAACACCTTTTTTTGTCTTTTCCACATATCACTTGTGTTATTTTTTGTTTCGTTTTTTCCTCATTGCTAGAAGAGTTCGGTTAGTCATTGGTCACGACCTCAGCTTTAACTGTTTTAGAAAATTCCCTTGCATTTTTCGTGGAACTTAAAGGTCTGGTCGCGTAGGTGAAACGTAGGAGTAAGATGCCCAAGTAATGTATAATACATGTATTTTGTTTGGCTTTACCCGTTTTAGCTTCATCCTGTTGGGAAATCTAGTGTATGACAGTATTTCTACATGCTTTTCTAGAAAAAAAATTGCGTTCATCGGAAAGAGCACCTCATTGGCAGATTACGTTCAGGGAAAAAAAAAACTATTATTTTTTTTTTCCCAGTCATACTACATGAAACTTCGGTCACCATATTCACCTGGAAATGATAACTTAAAAACACGCATTATAAAAGCAAAAAAATATATATACATAGTACAAGGCCAGGAAACTCTTCAGCATTATGATATAAAAGGAGTTTCCTTGGCGCACGGAGCACACGAAGATCGGCCCGACCATCCCGTGTAGTTAGAACACCTGGAGTGAAGCTCGGGCCAGTGACCTGCGTGGACGGGCGTCGGCAAGGCCTAATAAATATTGAACGTGAAATCATTGAGGCTTGACAGTAAATGCATCCTAAATCAGACAGAGATTTGCAACATTTTGATTGTAAATAATTTCATTATTTTTTTCCCTCCCTCGTTGCATTCCGAATCAGATCAACTTTTCTTGATATGTAGATGATGTGAGTTTTCGTTGCCTTTGTGATAGTTAATGTCAAGTCCGAAGAAGGATGCTATAAAATGTTATTTTCATG
>NC_051410.1:31824049-31824224 GCF_015228065.2 Penaeus monodon
CCTCGTTCTCCCTATCCGAGTACATCTCTCGCTCGATTCGTTTAGCGTCGGGATCGTCTCGTGCGTGACGCAGTTTATTAAGAAAATAGAATGAGATTTTGATGCGCAAGTTAACACGAATAATCCTTATTTTCGTACGAGTTTGTATGAAAACGATGGGATTTTGAACGTTGAT
>NC_051410.1:31825181-31825465 GCF_015228065.2 Penaeus monodon
GTCTAGAACAAAGACTGCATTATCGGCAGCCATATGTTCCGGGGTGTCGCAAAGAGAAAGGTCGTGTCCACAACTTTCCTCTCGGTGTTCGCCATAAACGTCGCGTCGTTGCAGCTCTCCGTGCAGCCGCGGGTCGTGCCGTTGCTCTCACGACCGGCCCGTGAGCGGCGGCGAGGCTAGGTGGTGGTAGTGGTCGGCCGGGGAAACCTTCGACCAGACGACCGTCGCTGGAAAGGGTTTGGGATCGGATGCCTCAGAATGTAAACAAACGGGCGGATGTGAAG
>NC_051410.1:31825773-31826195 GCF_015228065.2 Penaeus monodon
CCCCGCTTGCCATTCCGCAAGGAATCTAATGTCGGGTCCGCGTTCACCTCCCGTCCCGCTGCGAGGTCACTTGTCCCGCGCGGGTTTATGCGCTCTCTCCTTCGTGCGCTCGCGAAAACCACTCGCGTCGACCCGCGTTTTTTTCGAGCTCCAAGAGGAACCAAACTGGGTAGATTTCTCAGCTTTTGGGGGGCTTGTCAGGCAGGTGGAGGTTGTTTGTGCGTTTTTGATACCGCCTTGGTAAAGGGAATTGTGTAGTGTGTTGGCGCGAATAAGCAGAGCCTTACTGAACTGCAAGAAAGGGCTCGGGGAACCTTTTTAAGAGAGTGATCATGGTATATCACTTTCCCCCAAGAGAAACATCTGTGAGACTATGCTGCTTGCCATTCGCGCTTTGAAGAGGATTAGTAGACAAGGCAGGA
>NC_051410.1:31826222-31829634 GCF_015228065.2 Penaeus monodon
CATGTATTGCTGGTGTCGGATGATGACAGATCGACAAACGGCTTTGCATGCTGATTGCAGGTTCGGCAATTTGTCTTTGGCCTCACGAAGTTTAATACATGATGACTTTATTGTTGTTGATTTTCTTTATCGCTTTTGTAACGTCTCCCTTCGCCGTTCTTGCATTCTATTAGGTGTTTACGAAAAGGAAAAATAATCGAATCGTTATGGTATATCTGTTTTGATGGAGACTTCTTGCATGGATGATTTAGTGATTGTGACGGTGCATGACTGGTTGACCATGCAGATGTTAATCTATCCATGATCCAGCATGATCCATCATGCGCCTGACTGATGATGAACGGGAGGTGCATGGAGGCAGATGTGTGGTCACGATCCGAGATGGTGCGTCATGCACTCCCAGGTGTCCGCGCATGACCTTGCTAATTCTCACATGAGTCAGTGTTGATGGTTGTCCGCGGGGGGTGAGTTGTGATAAGGGAGGGACCAGGGGAGAAGGGGAGAAGGGGAGGGGGCCGTGAGATGTTAAAGGCAGAGCCTGGGGGAGGGAGCATATTCATTTAGGCGAATCACCTGTGCAGCTGTTTTCTCAGCGTCAGCTGTGCCATCTTCGCGTTTTAAAAGCCCCATATTTCCCGCAATACAAAGCTGGCTAGTGTTATCGACGCACGCAGAGCTGAATGATAGTTGTGAGTTGTGAAAGGCCAGATGATTATAACAATAGCGATACTGTTGCTGTTTTAAAGATCTGGCTATAGTACTACACTGTAAACGTCCAAGTGATATGCTAGCGTTGTGCAAGACCCTGCTTATAATAGCGCCCTAGGGAAGCCGCTGTAAAAAGAGAGCCATACTATAAGGGTGCATTGTGAGGCGCCAGCGATTCTCCCGTTGCGGTGCGTGGAGGCAGGCTCGGTATGAAAGAAGGGGTTGCTCTCTGTGTTCGTTTTATACTTCAGTTCTCATTAAACAGTGGATTAGTTAATATTTGCTATTCTTTTTACTATGAAATTTTTAATGCGAATAATCATGGAACTCTGAATAACTTTTACATATGTATGATAACTAAAGACTTGCATGTCATGCACATTTGCATGACATGGAAGTGCTGACTGCATTAATGAATATTTGTGAACGTAGAGCAGGGAATATGCCGAGAGCATGTATTTGATTGAGAACAGTTTATAAGTATGAGGTACTATAAGGAATTATCATAGTTTATAGTTTATTTTTTTAACATTTTTTTCAAAGATAAAAAGGTCGTCACAGTTTGTGATTATGAATGGTTTTCTTCTGTCGTATAATAGTATTGTAAAAAAGTATCGACATGAAAACTTTATACATGCTAAATGTATGGTTAAAAATATGCAAGATCATACCCAAACCTATAAATTGAATAAAGTTAACAATAATGAAGTACCTATTCTTACTCGAAGCGTTTTAAAATGAAAATGGCAGCCAACCTGTGACTTCAAATTATGCTAATTAGGATACTTCCCGAAACATTCAAAACATATTTTACACAAGTAAAACGTTGATGAATAAATGCAAATAAACATAATTTTGATACAAGTTGCAGAAAGAATATTAATGAAAATACAACATTTCCACTCACATTTGTTAAACATATTTTCATGATGAGATGCTCACAGAAATATATCACAATCTACATCCTAATACGAAATGACAGATGTGGAATCAAAAGTGAATAACAAATTATGAAATAATAAACTTACACCATTGCATCTACTGCATAGCTGGCAGTTCCCTTTCGCATAGTTCAGCATAAATGTCAAGCAGCACGTAACTCTTGTACTAACCCCAATTAGGCATCATTCAACAAGAGAACTCTATTGCAGTCCATGATTCAACAAGAAGCTACAAATTAATAAACAGTATAATCAAACGTTGTTGACCCGTACAATTAGCACAATCAAATATTGTTGATTCGTGGAAATCAACTATGTTTGGAGCACAAGATTAAGCTCAATGATAATACTGATTCTTTTGAAATAACATCATCAGTAAGTCGGGCAAAGCTCACATCTTATCCAAACATCAACAATACAGCTGACACGTTACATTGCGGGGGCCACTGGTCTGTCATGAATGACAGGTAGAAAGAGAAGACTGGCTAAATAAAGGGCTTTTCTCGGCGGTGCATCACTCCCATACAACTACAAAGGAACATCAAGATGCGCAAGGTGTTAAGATCCTGTAAAAAAATATTATTGTAACTGTTGAATAGAAATACACGCACAACGATAAAAATGCACTATACTTGTATAAAGCATAACATGGTCATTAGGCAGTGTTAATAATCACATATACACGAACATATTTACAATACATTAATTAAATGATGTTCACATAACGATAGTGGTAATATTCAATTAACTGAGGATTATGATGCTCAATTGCCGCTATCATCGCCTATTTTTGTGTGAATGTTTACATTGTAATCAACCAAAGTTTTAAAATAGCAAGAACAGAAAATATTTTGAGCCTTTGATTTTATAGTGAGGAATTTAATGCGCTAGCAACACAGAATTATCCTTCGATTTATAATGAATAATATTGGCACAAATCAACACAGACGGAATTCTTATTTGTTTTATAATGAAGTTTGCGTGTCAGGATTTCCTTCTCTGGCTTAGGTTTCGCAATATTCGAGCATGGTGTAACCACAAAAACCTACAACAGAATCTCTTTCATTGTCGACCGCAACCCATCTTATAGCCATGCTAATTCTAACAAGAGAGGGCGGGCTCGCAGGTGCCTGCTTTTCAACCGTCCCTTCTCAGTTACTCTGCCAGGACCTCCTCTTCGATTCACCGTAATATATGTTGCAATCGCCTTTTTGGGAGAATGTGTTTACCGTGGCCACCAACGCATCAGCATACGCAACAGTGCTGCTCCATACAGCTGCTTACATACAGCCGTCACACGTACACATCGCGGTAAACAGATTACGCACAGTCACACGCCGCCGCCATCGCAACCAGAAGATTTACGGAGCAGTCGCAAAGGAGCTCGTTAATGGCAGATGAAGCCCAAAGCTGGAACTTTCTCCCTAGATTTATTGGCGTGATTTATTCATAGGACTCGTGAGTCTCGCTCCGTCATTTGTAACGTTTCTTTCATGGGCCCCGACGTTATCCGCTCTCGCCGCGCCCTCTCGCCTCCCCGCGTGACCCGGGAGGCGCGTCCTCTTTGTTCGCAGCGGAGGGATGCCCTGCGCCGTACGCACTGCCTCGGAAGGAAGAGCAGCGCGGCCGCCGGGGCGCAAGGTCAGTCGAAAGGGCGCGCTGGTGGCACTGGGTTCAGGAGGAAATCGCTCGCCATAAACACGGGATTACAAAGAAACATACGCGCGTACCTGCACCATCACCATCTCCATCGCTCTTGCTGC
>NC_051410.1:31830105-31830600 GCF_015228065.2 Penaeus monodon
TTCCGCCTTTTTAGTCATGCATAAAAGTTACGCTAGAAAGTCTTCTGTACACCCGCCTTCATTCTGCTAAAAGATATCAACTCAGCCGTTACGGGAGAGACGGGTGTGCGGGCGTGAGGCAATCCATGCGTGAAGACCCACGCCCATTTGACCACACGGGCGAGGACAGGCACTGGCGAGAAAGGGTTAGGCGCTAATGGCGGAGATAGAGGGAAAGAGACAGATATAAAGACAGAAGGACGCATAGCAAATGTTTTACTGAGTATATTTGGGTGTATATGATTTGCTTATGTAAATACCAGGCATCCTAAGCGTCTTAAGGGTATTAGAGCCGGGATGTTGCTGTGTGTTTATCATATGTAAAACCTGAGGAACACGCAGTTTCACGAAAAAATGGTAATTATTATTGGGATCATGTGAAGCTCGATGTGGAACGACTAGAGAAATATAATTGATTTTGTTTTTTTATTATCATATCAACAATCTCCCCCCCCC
>NC_051410.1:31830717-31831828 GCF_015228065.2 Penaeus monodon
CATTTTCTTTCTCTGTATCCCACTCTTCATCTCCTTCCCCCACCCCCCATAGCGCGCTTTCCTACGCAAACACATCCAAGGAGATGGCACAGCGAGACGAGATAAACGGGAACAAGCAGGCACGTCAGTCAGCGGACACAAAACAATAGGTTAACATTCTGCCGTGTCACTCCATGCACTCTATCAGGCCTTTCCTCCGCCAGCCTGTCGTCGCCGCCGTGATGGCCAAAGGCTGTACTTTCACTGTCATCCTCCGTCACCCACGAGCTGCTAATCCCCGTTAATCCTCGTGGTTTTGTTTGTCATAACATGTCAAGGAGGTCTGGCGAGGAGATGGCCGCTGATGGTGGCCATTAGCCGGGTCACGCAGGGGAAGGAGGAGGAGGAGAAGGGAGGCGAGATGGAAGGAAGGGAATGGGAGTATGGGGAGAGCATGTAGGGAGGTAATGGGGGAATAGAGAGGGAGAGTGGGGAGGGATGTAGGGGGGGAATGGGAGAATAGGATGTGGATTGGAAGGAGGGAATGGTAAACGGAATTACAAGAGGGAATGGAAAAATTGGAGATAGGATGGAAGGAGAGGATGGGAGATGACTCGAAAGGCGGCGAACGGAAGAACGGAGGGAAGGAATACAAAAATAGAACTGAAGAGGAGATTAGAGAGACGGAATGAAAGGAGTGAGAGGTTGACGGAATAATTTAATGAATAGGGTTCAACCAAATTACAGAATGAACTCCAATAAATTAGCAAGTTAGAAGATACGATAATCTGTTGGCATCACGCGCGTGTGCATGCTTCTGCAAGTGCACCCGCGCGTGTATGCCGATTATAGGGAACTGTTTGGGCAAATTGATACGTCGTGATGCCGTGCAAAAATTAAAGTTCAAAGTATTTCTAATCTGAAAAGAGTGTTGGTGGTCCGGCCATCCTACGCACTGTTTACATTGTTACAGAATGCCTTGGCACTAATTGCTGTCGTCGGCCGGAGGGTTCAGCCGTGATGTGAGTCACTCTGTTTAATTGAGGAGGAAAGAGGAAATTATCATGATCAGCAAAAGAAAAAAAAATATGTATACAAAGAAATACACTTTCTAGGAGGGTAGACTTGGGTT
>NC_051410.1:31832220-31832464 GCF_015228065.2 Penaeus monodon
GTGTATGCTGTGTATAGAAGACGGGAGAAGCGGCTCGCGGGGGGAGGGAAGGGTAGGTCAGTGAAAGTGGTGTGGGAGCACATCTCCGCCCAGTGTCGCGGACAGCGGCTGCATCACGCCCCCCTGCACATACCTGACCCGCCCATCACCTGTTTTAATTATTTTACGCCAAGGGTACGCGTTGCGGTACTTGTGGTGCTGGACTTCGAAAGGAAAATTGTACCCTTTTAAAATGGAAAACCAC
>NC_051410.1:31832695-31833019 GCF_015228065.2 Penaeus monodon
CTCGTATTTCTCGCAAGACCTCCCACGAGGAGACTGAGGGATGTCAAGAAATAGCCAAGCTTTTCGACGCCACCTTGAAGGGAGCTTATTCCATTATTAAGCGCATGAAGCAGCGTTTGCAAAAACAGAGGCACTTTAACAACAAAAACAAGTCGTGTGTACTGCTTTTGTTCATACATTGGGGGTAGTTAAATGAAGGCTTTTTTTATTAGTGTTTGAAAGAATATAATTTGTAATGAAAGATGGCTGATAATAGTCGTCATTAAGACTTCAGGGTAAATTAGTGGAATTGATAGAGATGACTGATTAAAACGACTGTTTATG
>NC_051410.1:31833310-31833551 GCF_015228065.2 Penaeus monodon
TATTATTCTGCAATACGCAAACTAGGTGCGAATTGATGAGATTTACCTTCATGCATTCAGGGATTAGTCAAGATATTTCTGAAGACCATTTTTGATTACAGTTAAATTCCAACAGTGTCCGGGTGGCTTCGGTTATTGGTCAATATAGTTAATTACCTTTAGGGAAAATTAGTATATGATTATTCTGAAAACCTGTTTCTATTTAATACTTGTTGTGGGTACTTTCTCTTGCGTTCGGTCA
>NC_051410.1:31834223-31834868 GCF_015228065.2 Penaeus monodon
CTTCAACGCATCGGCAGCATCGATTGCAGCGAGATGAAACGGATCCGTGAAATGCAATGACACGAAGTAAAAGTGAGGTCGTAATCTCTTTAAGCACGTGACTATGACGTCCGTTGCCATCTTTCTCCCCTTCCAATGTGACTGCCGTGCACGTATACGTAGAAAACCAGTATGACCAAGACTGCTTCGGGAAAGACACTTTCTGTTCTTAGCCAGATAGTTGTTTTCGAGGAAGACGTGTTATTGGATGCCCGACGAAAATTGCGTATGAGAATTGGTTGAAAAGATATCAGGAGAGAAAGATGTATGACCTATGAGTATATATTGAACCTTTTTTTATCACTGCAGTAAATGTAGACACAGAGGAATCTCATACTCTAATAATAAACCACCGGGACGTTAGCCATGTGTATGAGAACAATGTAGACTGTTAGATAGCTCGCCTCCGGCACTGATCCCCCGCGGGAGTGAGGTCAGGCAGTCATTCCGCATATTTGAGAACTGTCGAGGGTGTCTGCGAACGTGTTAAAATGCGATGGCGGACGTGGAGCGACGCCTCACATTGCTAGCCGGGCGCTGCAGGACGCCGGGCGGGGCCGCTCGCCACGTCGAGCAGCATCTGCGATAGAAAGGGATTCCTAGGGT
>NC_051410.1:31835851-31836916 GCF_015228065.2 Penaeus monodon
TTGGAGGTCATTGATATTCTATTTGATTACTGATGCTACATGCTTTTGTTTCCCACTACGAAACTCGCATAAAAGTAATAAGAATTTCGAGAAATCTGACACCATTGTGATCATTATGGAGCAAATCAAAGATATCTCTTTTTTTATCTTAACATGAATTACATGAATGCAGTGGCGGCAGCAGTACAAGGGCGGCAGAAGAAGCAGTGACAAAAAATCCGCAACAGCCGGCCATTATCCGACTGCCATCTGGCCCCACGCAAACCCAGCCTTGATTCTGCAATTACCTCTCTACTCCTCCGTCATTTTTTAGCGAGTAGAAAGCGAGATATGTGGCGCTTCTCTGCGAAAAGAATCACCTCCATTATCACGTTGCCCGAGCGAGGTTTCTTTGTCTGCTATTCGTAGGTTCAGTCGGTCAGGTTTCGCACCGAGTAGAGAGACAACACGTCATCAACACCCAGAAGAGGACCGTCACTGGGCGCCGTCGTGAAATATTGGAAATTTTGTCGTATAATCTCAGATGGAATGAAACTCACTGTGCGTAGTACCTCATGTTTTTTTAACGTATCAGTGTTCTTCGAGTAGAAATCACGTATTTGCTGTAGGTGGTAAAGAGATGGAGTGGTGTTCAACTTCTGTGCACTCCTCCCGATCTGTGAGAGAAGGACCGAAGTGGAAAGACGTTAATGGTCTGGAACAAAGATAGGGTAGAAGAACAAAGGGATGTAGGCATGCCGTTAAAAGGACGCAGACATAGATCTCCCCCCACCCCCATCCCCCTAAAAAATGCGAGTAGGTATTTACGGCGGAGAGAAATTTAAAGGCCTTGATAGAGGTAAAGCAGCAGCAGTAGAAGTTTGTTGGAAATTGTAGTGAGCATCCGGTGAGAAATACGTGCAAAACAATTCATTCATGAAATGTTGCAAAACTGATGAGAAGGGTCTGCGAGGTCAAAGGCTGCCAGCTTACTAAATGATAACCAGATGCAACTGTATAATGCAAGCGTCAGTATAAACTTGGGTTAGACTTAACTGGATTACCGATTCTACTCCCTCCATCCCG
>NC_051410.1:31837074-31840581 GCF_015228065.2 Penaeus monodon
CAGGACACCGTTGCCGACGATACCTTGTTTAAAAATCTACAACATCGAAGAAATGTTTTATTGATAGTGTGCATCGATGTCGGGTTCGTAAGCAGTCTCCGGGGGGCACGGCTGGACACGGCTCATTTCACGTCGGGGGAAGATCGGAATCTCCTCACGAAGGGATGAGTTTCTCCCGCCCCGGCAGTCCTCCTCCTCCCTCCTCCCGGGGCGGATGCGCGACGGCTTGAACTCTTCTGCTGTGGGACTGACCGACGGAACGATTTTTTCCTCCCCGAAACCGTTGCGGATCGTGACAATGCGGTCATTCCCGCTGCGGAGAGGAGGCTGGACGAATCAGAGTGATGCATAGCGAGCGTGGTGGTTGCCAGGGTGCGGGATGGCTTAATCGCCAGCTCATAGGAATTGTCTAACATCCTGTTTTGCACAACCCAGTCGCTGTCTTTTTGCTTTTGGAGCTTGGCAAAGGCTAGATATGCATACTTGATATTTTGAGTAAAATATAAATATTTTATCGAAGCAAGAACTTTCGTTTTCGGCATTTATGGCCGTGAAATATGTAGGCATTGAAATATATCATGATATATCTTCATGCTTGTAATTTTTTTTCTCTCACTATTTGTCGAAATATTTAAGAATTTGGTCGCTTGTGAAGTTTCTCTTTATTTTATGCAACATTACCATGTTATACTGAAATATATTCACAGGTATAATCTTGTTATCCATACCATATGGTTATGCAAATGCCCATTACATATATCATGACATGACCCATCTAACACCATACCTGACTTAAAGATGTTTCGCAATTCTAAATGCTGCTTCATGACTTTTTTAATGCTATCCAAACACAGCAAAGTTCTTAACGAAAGCACTTAAACCGACATTGGCGTATCACGTTACTAGTTAATAAACATGGAGTCAAACAGCTATGTTTGTTTTGATGTCATCGCAGCCCAAAGGAGGTGATGCACGCTCTCCATTACGGCCAACCCCGCGCCGACCGAGCTGGAGAAGGAATGTGGACACCCTTGGCCTCATCCTTTCAGTTTCCTTCCTTTTTTCCATCACCTCTCATGAACACCCGAGCGAAACTGGTTTGCGGCATTCATGAGCCCTCGCGTGTTTTCTCTCGCCTCGTGCCTTATTACGCTTCGCAGGGGTGTGCGACAAGGGGAGAACCTGAGAACCCGCGCATTTTTCCTCGGAGCTACGTCATGGTATTCCGCTTTCTCCCTGCAGCTCCTATCGCATCGGCTCTTTATCCGTAGAGTATCTTGGAGGCAGTCATAACATAAACACCAAACAAGGCTTAATGTTCTCCGGTCCCTCGGCGGGGGAGCTTTACCATGCACATCGGAAGGGACTCTCTGGGCTGGCGTTCTTGTCTCGCTCAGTGTGCGGGGTGAACATCTGGGGAACGGATAGTTTGTTTTTGCTTTTTTGTTCAACCACTTTTTTGGCGGATGCTGTCAGTTGAGTCAATTATTTTCGAATATTTTAAATGTTCATTTATGATTCAGCTCAGTTTACTTTTTCTACACTTTTTAGGTCTCACGACTCCAGTAACGTAATGGTTTGATTATTTTCCTTTCCCGTGCGATTAGTCGAACAGAAGTGAATACTGTGTGACAAAATAATGGTCAGGAAAGATGCTCCAGCCCCTTCGTTTGTGAGAATGACATGGACAAATTCACTGAAAACTTCATAATACACAAATCTTATATTCATGTTTCTTGTTTCTTTATGTCCCGTAATCGTAAAATTTTGGATATCGATGCCCCGTCTTTTGAAAACGTTATATTTTACCATCCGCTCTTTTCTCCTCGCTCGCGAACAGGTCAGACCTATCGCTCAGTAAACCATCCTCGAGTGTGTACGCCAACAAGTGATCGGTTACCTTGTGTTCTTTGTGTGCATCCCAGCCTTCGCTTTCCCATTTTGCGACCTAACGAGGCCATCAACTCCCCCACGCCTCTCTTCGGATAGATTAACCACATAATACTGCCTCATCTAGCGAAATCATTTACATATCATCCATCCAGCTTTACTCCTATCTGGCTGGCTGATCACCCTCTCCATTCTCCCTTTCGGTCGAGTCATTTATAGTCTTTGTGTGATTGGGACATACCCGCTTATCTCGAATCGATATGTTTCGTGTCTGAAATTGTGTGGCGGTCCGACATTTTATTTTTGTAATTTTCAATATATTTTTTACTGCTGAGAGTTACAGGATTCTTAATGATTCTGCAATTTAAGAGGAAACCATATATGATATCAAATGGGTTGTTGATTTAACATTCATTCATTATCTATGACTAGTATTTAATGTTTTTTTATATCTGGGCAATCCATTGTTCTTAATAACTCACTATGTCGAGGGAAATTATATATGATACTGAATGGGATGTTAGTTTGATATTTATACATTATTCATGCTTCGTATTAAAAAAAAAAAAACTGCCGATATATTACATGTAATTTGACATGATTATGGTAATGTATTTATAATTATCCCTTTCCTGTATATCGTTGTTGTAAGTGATAATTCAGATATTTCGTTGCAAATGCAGTTCGCATAGCGCCTTCTTCGTTCCTTAAAAGATATCCAATTTTTGTCTCCTTATTACCAGTTACACACACGACGATACCTCAGAATTCCTCCTCGGTCAGATGTGAAATCGGATCTCAGCCGTTTGTTTCTGATGCCTCTATATTCTTTCTTGGCTTTTTCCAGACGTTGCAGTTCAGGTAACAGAAGATAAAGCCATGTTTTTGGCATATGAGACTAAAATAGATCGATTGGCGAATGCAGTATGCTGGATCGGCATATGCTGTGCCGTGCCTTGGGCTATGTTCTTTGTTGTTGTTACTTAATAACATGATATTTGCTAAGTTATGTTAAATAAGCCTCTGTATAACAAGTATAACAAGTTTGTATGAATGCTGTTGTTACCTTTTACTTTAGTTGCGTCCTTTTAGCTGATCCTATGGTAATGTGTTCAGAACTATGTTGATGCTACAGAGAGTGTACTGAAATTGCGTATTTACTAGATTTCCGTAAAGTAAAGACGTACCAATCGTATAAATATTTGCAGCTAGTACTTCGTGAATCATAATATTGTGACCAATGAGTTATGTACATGGTAAGTTTTGATAAGTATTGAGAAAACTGATTTTAACAAACTGATCAAGCAACTTTGGTCGCTGTTTGTTGTGCAGAGGACGCTAATAGAAACAAGCTTCAAGAGAAGTTAATTGCATTGCTCTTTAGTTTGAAGGTTAATGAAGCAAAAGGTAATCAGCAAAGAATGCTAATGATTTATCTTGAAAACGTCATTTACCAAGGAATTCTGAGCAAGTACACCAAGGATTTCACATTTTAGTACGTAGTTCATAATATGTAAACAAACCGGGGATACCTTGTACTAATATTTAACTATTGTAAAAGTTAACTAAAAGTGAATACACAAGAATAACACTGTATATGTTGCGTTATTTTAAGGA
>NC_051410.1:31840609-31840754 GCF_015228065.2 Penaeus monodon
GGTTTGGAAGTTTTTTTAGATTCTAATTTTCGCCTTTTTCTTCTCCCAGGTACGTTTGTTGATGACCTTTCTCTACTTTGATGCGCCCAGCTCTGATGATTACGACGTCTGGTGATGTATGTGTGTAGTTATGTTCTAGAATCGA
>NC_051410.1:31840902-31841654 GCF_015228065.2 Penaeus monodon
CTGGGTGAGTAAGGTGTTTGTTATTTTATGCAAAGTTTAGAACGTTTATTGTGCAAGATGTCTACAGAATGGTCGCACTTCACTGTCTAATATATATGTATATTTTTGTAAATCTTTAAAATTACTAATCACAGCAGTCAAAAGTTCTTTACTCAGATAATTTGGGTGTTTACAAAGTTCCCTTTTACACCCGTCATCGTCTCTGCCTTTCAGACTGGACACTATAAAGGGAAATCTTCCTGAGCCTCTTTACTAACGTTGGTCCCAAAACCTGTGTTAAAATACATGTTATTTTCTCGCCGATATGATCAGGCAAAGCGCAGCCGCTTGCAGGTGATGTTTTTATTCGGGCGAACAGACGAGTTTATTATTTAGGCACTCTGTTAATCTCTCAGACAGAACATCAATTAGCAGACTTCACCTCCAGGTTATTGGTTGATGCTAGTTAAAGCAGAACTTGAAAGCGCAAGGCGTGCGTGAAAAGGCAGCGCATGCAAGGCAGCCAGAACTTCGCAAATCTCAATACTACTACTAAAGGCAGCGCAGAAGCACTCGCAACATCTTGGTACGTGTGATGCTTCCGGTTACATGGGCAGTCATTATTGCAAGCTGATCTAGGGTGGTCGTAAGAATAGATATTGGGGTTAAGAGCGCACCGAGAAAGAAATCTTATTTTCGTTCGTTCTGTGGTCAGTGTAAATGTATTAGTTACACCATATTACAAGGCTCAGTGAACTAAACGGGAGAGTAGA
>NC_051410.1:31841929-31842644 GCF_015228065.2 Penaeus monodon
CCATTTTGTCTAACACATTGCCAAGGCATTTCGGGCGTGGCATTGCCCGTAGAGGACGAAGATTCTCCGCGGCGTCGAGAGCGGCGAGGAGGGCGCCGTGAGAGTGGCATAAATCCCCGGGGACAATGGCGGAAAGTGGGTCAGGGCGCGGCATGAGCGGAGATGCCCCTGGGGCGGGAAGGGTGCGCTCGCTTGTGCTGGGGGGTTGGCGTCATGCGTCTGTGATCGTCATGCGCCTTTTTTTAACCTCTTCTGTTAACAAAGCTTCCACGTTATTTATATGTCAGAAGTGTGCTGTAATGACAATTAACAGTTATTAGCTGTAATGGCTAGCGTAGATTTGACATAATTGGTTCCACGCTTGGCTACTCATGACTCTACCTCGGGTCACGCACTCATCAGAGGCTTATTTATGGCTGTAATTGAAAGCGTAGGCGGCCGTTATTAAGTGGTCCGAATTACCCATAATAAGGACGGCTGATTGGCTGATGTATCGCTCACGGTTCAGGATGTATAGCGAGCGTCCGTGGCTGTTGCGAGAGTTCGTGGATGGGAGAGCATTATTTACAGGCGAAGAAACACGACAAGAGAAGGTTCATTGCAATATGCGGAAGATTGACAGCGACAGCCAGACCGCAAGTTTAAATCGGGTGGAATGCAGAAGTCACAGGTTAGTTTTTAGCGATGTGAGATGGATCCGAGCCAGGAGAGGTTC
>NC_051410.1:31843575-31844695 GCF_015228065.2 Penaeus monodon
ATCGTAAATCAGGAGCACACAATCTGATCGGAGAAGGGCAGAGGAGCGCATTTGCTTGACCTCGTCTCCATTTCTCACCCGCCGGTGTATGCAACTGTGTTTCTCGCATGAATTATGGCCCGTCTTTATTTGTTCCGCGGACGCATCGACAGAGCTGGCAGTCGAGGCATAAGCGTGTCTGGAGAGAAAACATTGTTTGCCGAGGATTTTAACCGCTGCAGTTATTGATGGCTAAGTGTTTTGACTCACTCCAAATTATAGTTGTGTCCGGTGTCTAATGCCCGACTCGTTCATTATCTTTATCAAGATGGAGCGGCTGTTGAGCCTGTACATCACACGCGGCGCGGGTGTCGGGCTCTCGTCCGCCGGCTTTGATTTACGCCGGGTCGGGGGAACGCCCGCGCGGGTCGCCTTTATTCAATTGCGATCCGTATCAAGATGGAGCAAGTGCTTACGCGGGGCTTCGCGTTCGGGCCTCGCTCTCGCTTAATGTTTGCGATGCAGCCGGGAGATGTTAACAGTACCTCGAGACTCGTTGGTGCTGCCCAGATGAGAGGTTCATCTGCATGGAGATAGAGCGCTCCTGGTTTGCACTCGAAGTACGTCTGGGAAACCTTTGCTTAGTCTTTATCACCAGATGCTGTTCTGTCGTGCAATTAGTCGCTGCACAACGAGAGGGATATTAGATTCTCATATTTCTCATGTTAGGGAAGCGTTGCATGACCAGTGAGCCTACGCCTGTTACAGACCCATTTTAGATCAAATGTGAAATATATGTGTCTGCTGATATATTTGAATGCTTGCGATTGCCGTCGTCTCTACCACGAACATGCTGCATGCAACGTTGTATATTTTGCTATATGACGAATGAAAAATATTATTCATTACAGATATTACATTGCATATTATGTGATATTTTATTGCAACGAAGAGCACCTTTGAAGGTAAACAAGTACTTTGTGTCGTAGCGCCGGTTGATAGCGACCTCCTGAATATTAACGAAACCGCTTATTACTCATCGTTGGTGCGGCTCTTTTATGTACTGTTCTCTGGGCGGCGGAGCTCAAGCGGACTGCTCTGTGAGGAGGCCGGGATCATTGTTCTAGTTCTCTTGGCAGGA
>NC_051410.1:31844987-31845179 GCF_015228065.2 Penaeus monodon
ACCCCACCCCCCGGAAGGATTATGAAGTGGTCAGAGAAGGCTGGTCAAAGGTCATAGCAAGTCAGGCATTAAGTCTCGAAGGCTACGGAGGTTATTCGGGGGAAAATAACGAAGGGTCAAGGTGCGCGCTCATTACCTGGCCCTCATTCGCCCCGACGCAACTTTAACACTAAGATGATTCGTAGCGCAGAG
>NC_051410.1:31845392-31845524 GCF_015228065.2 Penaeus monodon
GTGCAAGTCATTTCGAGTTCTTTTGGACTTGTGACTGAAATGGTGGTAATGGAGAAGTCACGATAAAGGAGAAGGGAGAGGCAAAAGCTCGTGATATGTGAATAAGAATTTGTAGACTGTAATGGGTGTGTG
>NC_051410.1:31845783-31847177 GCF_015228065.2 Penaeus monodon
TCTAATTGAGGAGGTTTGTAACTTTATGCTCGTCTATTAATATACAATGTAGATGTAAGCAAATGACTCGACTGTGCTGTTCTACCACTCAGCTGTAAGTTGCCTGCTGGGAAATGTCATGTTTAGTTATACAGCTAATATGAACGCGCACACATCTTACGGCAGCCAATGGAAGAGCAGTTTTGTCTTCCCCACACCGAGAGAAGATCATAATGGCCAGCCATATACGACACAACGGAAAAAATGAGGAACGAAAAAGACACATCTAAGCCGGATTATGCTAAAGGTAAAAAAAAAAGAGAGAGAGAAAAAATACAGTCTTACTGTTGTATCCAAAAGAGGAGTAGTTATAATGACTCTGTGTATTTAGCTTCTGCCTTCTATGCGTAGGCGGATTATTTGATCTCTCAGCCCTTTGTGTGTGCGTGCGTGGAACCGGGGGGTGGGGGTTGAGTGGTGCGCGCAGAGCCTACGCACGAGAAGCAGGTACCGTAACGAGCGCTCGATGCACACCCGGCAACACGACCTGCCTCGGGGCTTCATAAAGTGTTGATATTAAAACTTTAATCACTGATATTGAGTTTTTCTCTTGGTAAAACATTACATAATTGTGGTATTTTAGGCACAGAAGCTAGTTACTCAAGGTGGGGCTGTGATTCTGGCTCAGTCATGGGCCGTGGGCAACAGCCCGAAAAGAGTGAGGGAAAAAAATCGAGATTTTTTGTGCTTGTTTATTAGATTTCAGTTTTTTGCCAAGCCGAAATATGTAGTCAGGTCCAGTGCCAAGTTCCGTTTTTTTATCTAAGAAAAACCCTGTCATATATTATCATGTCTTTTCTAACTTGCAAGATGACAATCTGTACGGGACATGCCACCTGAGAAAGAATTAGCGTTGTCGTATCCATACTCTACCAACCCTTGGCTATGTATATTGTCTGGACAGCAACAAGATTCGCTCAGGCTGTCACATTGTTTTCACTAACCATATCAAGGGCGACGTAGCATGTTGTTACCTAGAAATTATCGTTGTACGCTATTTTTATTACGTTTTTTTTCAAGAATAATGTTGAACATCCGTCAACCGCAAGATGCAGTGATTTAATGAGGCAGTGCTTTGTTTTGAATGCATGCCAGTCGTTGGATCTGCATGGATGACGACCCTCGTTCTTGCATAACACCACAAGAGAAGTGGTTTCGTCAGTGGTATGTGGTAACCTGCATTGCTGAGCATCACACGCCTTTATTCAGCTTACTTTTGATGTAGACGTACTTTCATCTTTATCTTTCACCCTTTCTCTCTTCGTATCTAAGTCTGTTTGTCTTTATATTATATCTCGCTCAATCTCCTTTCGTCATTTCCCCTCTCCTCTCCTTGTGTCGTTCCCCACGCCTAC
>NC_051410.1:31847489-31847730 GCF_015228065.2 Penaeus monodon
CTTCTGTCTCATATGTGCATATATTTGGGATAATTATTGCACTGCCGCAGATCCTGTACCGTCTTTTCAAGCAGCGTATCCGGCAACAGTTTGTGGCACTTAAACTGACCAGTGATGTGGTGGAAAAGTGGTGCCGATGGCCTGCTGCGTCTCGAGAGGCATATCGGGATATTCGATCTAACCTTCGGGGTAGCGTTGTGGCACTTAGGGTGCGAGTGCCAAGAGGGAAGGGGAGGGAAGG
>NC_051410.1:31847871-31849812 GCF_015228065.2 Penaeus monodon
AAGATTAGATGAACGAACGCATGACTGTAGAATTAATATATTTACCTTAGGGTTTTGAATATAGCAAGATAGTCCAGCATTCATTCGGTGCAGATTCATCCTATTAGTCGTCATGTCATTCATTATGTTACCGTATGAAATGCCAACTTTATTCGACAAAGACGAGGTTGCTATTTAGAATAAAGAGAACAAAGCCTGCCGTCGCCCTCGCTGCAGTGGCTTCTTCAGCCTTGGCCGCCTTCCATTAACTCTTCCAGTGTTATTTCCCATGTTCTGCCCAACCATTCTTGTCACGTGATCTCTTTTTGTTCGCTAAGCGTTGCAAAAGACTGGAATGTTTCCCAAATGTGGCTTTTTTGTTCAAAGTTATGTCTTTTTGTATTATTAACTGTGTAAACTTTGTGGCTTTTTTGTTTATAGAATTATCTCCTAAAGTTCGTGCATTTTTTCCCCTTTGCCCGCGCTACTATTCCGTAATAAAAACGTTGTTCTGATAACAGATTGATTAATTGATTGCCTGATCTTATTCATGTGCTGGACGCGGATGCATACCGGCTCTGTAGCAGCAGCAAATTCCCTTAGCTTAGCTGCGCTGTTACTCCTGTGTTTCCTGTTGTAAGAAGCAAGTTTTTCTTTGTTATCTTCTCGGCTTAACAATGAACCATTCATCTTTGTAGGACCCGATTTTTTTTGCTTTGCTTTGCAGATATTTTTCCTTGTTGCTTGATTTTCAGTGGCGATATTTTTTTTTCAGATTTCATTGCCATTTCTCAAAGTAAAATGGAAATATTCTTTAGAGCAGGTAAATAAAATGAAATTATTAGTTTAAAGTTGACTGGAGAATTTAGTTAATAAGTTTCACTATTACAGCTTCGGTTATCAATCTAGTACTTAAAGTCGTACGTTTGCAAAAAAGTTCCGTGCGTTCTGCGTTTTTTTATATATACATATACTAATGTACTTGTCCAAGGTCTGTAAACACGATAAATGTCCTGCCCCGTGTTCTCCTTTCCACAAAGCCTTGGCCGCCACCGCTTGACCCAGAGCCCCTCCCGTCCTGCCGGTACCTTTCTCCGCTGCTTTCCTCCTCTTTCCCGCCCACTATCACTTTCTGCCAGTCACCTCGTACTCTACCCCCATCAGCCCCACCCTCCCCGTCGCGAGGTGTGACCAGTCCCTGGTGGTCGCACATCACTTCACCTCGGGTGGGTTCGTGCACGATACTCGACACTCGCTCGAGCTTTCTTACCAGGAGCCGCTTTTTTCTCTTCCCGAGGTGTTCCCTCTCCTTGAGAAGAGCTAATTACACGAGAATGCAACTCCTCTCCCTCATTAGTCTCGTGTTTATGGCATTATTGTGTCGGACTCCGGCCGGGTCTGCGTGCCCGTTTATCGATGCTCCCTTTGTGCAGGCTTGAGACAGGTGACCTCGTTCTTCTTCTATTGTTTTAATTTTCCTCGACAAGAAATGGTTTAAAAGTCGTGCGAGAATTCTCCCTTGTTGCTGCTTCGCTTGGAACATCAGCTTTCGAGTCAAGGACAACTTTTTTCCGAACGAAGCTGTTTGGAGACGGGCCAACTATAATTATGGATGGGGAGGGGGAGGGGGTAGACGAAGGAAGGGAAAGAAAGAACAATGGAGCAAAAGGTGAGGCAAGATATGAAATACGGAAGGAAGAAAACAAATAAGAGGGGGAGAGAAACGGGTAGTAAAGTTGATCACAGGATATGCCATTTGTTGAGGTAAGGGGGAGAGACCGTAAGACTGACTGTTTGGTGCATACCCCACTCTTCGCATTGGTTTTAATTTCCATTCCAAATATTTCCTTCGCAAGTAACATGAAGAGAGAGGGTTTTGGTTGCCGGTTCGCCAAGCTGAGGCCATTCTGCCGCGCCTTCACAGGGAGTCACGACTGGTGCGCTGGTGCGGGGCGTCGTGGA
>NC_051410.1:31849846-31851093 GCF_015228065.2 Penaeus monodon
GAGGGGACGATGTCACGGCACGCCTCTGATGGACTGAGGCGGTTGTCACGCGGTCCGAAAGCCGCCTCGGTGTCCCTGCGTTGCTAGAAGCCGGCCGCCTGGATGGGGATTTCCCTCTTGTTTGTATCATGACCCTTGGCATCACCTCCTGCTGATCGTATTCCACTGAACCTGTTGCATGGCGGGAGATTCACTTCTGCTGAGAATAATATCGTTCTCCACGCTCCTATTTATATCTACCATTGAACCTCTCTAGAATCCTCTGCGGGAAGCCGAGTAATGCCTCATGACTAATTACATTTAATCTTGCTCCTTCAACAAGTGCAGGAAAATCAGGCTGGTGTTATGAAGTATAAGTAAAACGTGGAAGTAAAACGTGGAGGAGAAAGAGTTGTAGAAAAAGAAAAGTTTGTGATAAGAAAAATTGCGAACAGCGAAGCCTATGGCAGCTATGATGAGCCCGCGGGGGATGCAGTAGCGAAGATTCCGCGCCGAAGAGATGCTGAGCGGAGTAGCGAGGAGGCGAGCGTGAAGGGAGGAGTCCGAAAGAGGATTCCTTGAAGAGCGTTGCGACATCCTTTGCATCTCGAAAACCTGCTCTCGTGCCGCTCTTGTATTGCATCCATTATGTTCTCCCAAGTCATGTTGCCTTCTGTACTCGCAGCTTAGAACACCGAAACTTAAATCACACTTCATCATTTTACTATAACACCGAGAGCAATTGAATCGACTCATGTTGTGAATGTAGGACTAATACGGCCGCGAGGCACTTAAACTCTCTTACAGGTTTATAAATGTGTTCTGAAACTCGTGCACCATGCGCGCATGCGTCAAATCCAAATGCACATGGTAACACATATGTCCTGACACGGGCTCACTTGCACACGCCAACCCTGACTCTGCTGCCGCCGACAAAAACATGAACAGAGCTACTGCAACACGCCCCTTTGTGCCGCAGCCTGCTGATGGTCGCTTCAGCCTACAGTTACTTTATGGCCTGTCTCCTTAATTTGGATTTCTGTTTTTGCCAGGAGAGTCCGGCCCTTCTTGTGTTTATTTACTTTACCCAATATTCTTTGTCCCTGCGTTTATGATCAGGACTTACAGAGGTTAGACCTCGGTGTGATATTTTTCTTTGTTGATTTTAGAGTTGGAATCTCTCGAATTGTGGCAAGAACCGACCGTAGATTCGATAATCGTCTTATCATTGAATAAGTGGGTTATGTATATGAATCAGAGTAGGGAAG
>NC_051410.1:31852121-31852393 GCF_015228065.2 Penaeus monodon
CCATACATGCTGCAGCCACATGCGGCTGCCGTCTCGCCCAGAGCCGCGAGTGGCGCCGTCGGCTCCCCCAGCAGCCGAGGAGGCGGCATTGGCGATGGCATTTAGAAACCAGTGAGCGCAGGTTTCAGTGCTATGTGAAGGTGGAGAGGCGTCCAGGCGGCACCGCGACCAGGTTATCCTTGTTGCAGGCTGCCTCACCTTGCTCCCTCGCCCGCCGCTCCACCCAGGAGGCCAGCTTGCGTGCCCGCCCATTTCTCCAGCCTCAGCCCGCT
>NC_051410.1:31852499-31852676 GCF_015228065.2 Penaeus monodon
TACCCTCGCGAATCCAGCACTTATCTCGGCCTTTTCACCTATCCATCTCACTTACCCACTTATCTTCACACTGTGTTCGACGTGTTCAGCTATCTTATCGGCTCGCTCACTCGTCTCGCCTAACATTGTCATCCAACCCATCAGTACATCCCACCCACCGCATTTTTTCGCGCGCGA
>NC_051410.1:31852775-31853301 GCF_015228065.2 Penaeus monodon
CGCGCGCGTTTGCCATTCTGTTTTGGTGTTCATGTGTATGTGTATACACATTCGAGTGAGTGCACTGATTTTATATCAGGATTTTGATAACACAACTGCTGGGTTTGATCCTAACATTGATGTAAAATATAAGTGGCGACAAGGCTCTAAAAGCAGCTTGGCTGATCCTTGAATTTATAATGACGGACTATAAATGAAGGGCATTTTTAATTACGCGCTCGCCACTTTGGAATCCCCCGTTAAATCGATATTGTCAACAGGTATACTCACACGAGTATATTTTATCTCATTTGAGAGTCTGATAGTAAAGCTGTTTCTTCACTAACATTCCAAAGTATAAAAAAATACCTCGCATTCTGTTTGATAGCCAGTAGGCATTTGTAATATTAAATGAAAGTGCGTTTTTTATCTTAAAAAAAACGCAATTTGATGTGAGATGATTCGATGCCTACCATACCAAACACACATTTAGCGTCGGTCGAATGTTGTCATGTTCGAATGTTGGATGACTCGTGTTTTCCTCAAC
>NC_051410.1:31853835-31854314 GCF_015228065.2 Penaeus monodon
CCGTGCCTGTGACAAGAGCGTGATTATTTGCCATGTAACCTTACCCAACTGATACAAATTCCACGGCAGCTTCGTGATGCAATATCAGATGCCGAATGCCGTGGTAGGGTCGAAGAGCTGTTGTAAGAAGAAAAAAAGCTTTGCATGTTAGTAAACAGTGGATTTCCTTCCCTTTCCGTCAAGAATGCGGAGAGGCGTCCCGGGAAGTGAGTGCACCCGATCAAGTTTTTACAGCAGAATTTAACGGAGAGTCAGCGTCAACTTTGATATGCTCTCGCTTTTCCCCCATTTATTGTTAGTTACTAGGTGTTTGCGCATCTTTTCCGTCTTCATTCTAGTTTTGGTGAGCTTCTTGTTCAGGAATAGAGCCGGCAATGACTTGATAATGTTTCTTGCCGAGACATTACGATGCACTACGAGTTTCCGGCACCCTTACGTCGGCAACAAAAGTGACAGTAGCAGCAGCATCTAGCAGCGTG
>NC_051410.1:31854370-31856510 GCF_015228065.2 Penaeus monodon
ATTGAGTGGTGGACGCCGTTGCCCGCCTGCCCAGTCCGTGCCCAGCGCCCACCACGCTCACTTGCTCATGCGTCTCTCTCGGTCGTCTTGCAACACGCTGGTGTAGTTGTTGCAGGCGTGCCGATGCTGTGTGCACCTGAATATATTTTGTCTCGGTGGGACGATATTCTCGACGTGATGTGTTGTTATGGAAACAGTGATTTCAGTGAAATGCTTGTGGAGGTGGTGTTGCCATTGTTAGTTCGCGATCGAAAATTGTGATGCAAGCAGTGCAACTTCAGTGGCGATCCAAGTGCAACCTGGATTTGAAGACGAAGGCGGGCGTGCGTGGGCGTGAGACTGTACCGCCAGGACGACCCGTTGCCTCGAGTATCGTGCGGACAAGGAACAATTGTACTTCGAGTTACCCGTGTCCGCTCCTCTGCCTGTCACCCACTGTCCGACTCCGAATAAGTGGGAGTACTGTGCGTGTGTCTAGGCATTGCTGGAGAGTCCACTGTGACTGGAGGAAAAATTGTGGTTTCTGAAGGCTGGAAAGCACTCGTCCTGCTCTACCTGACTGACACCTAGCTTGGCGTTACCGTTATATGCTTATCGACCTTGCTTTTACTGCAACTGATATGTTCTGGAATTGGTACAGTGCTTAGTGGATACATGAATGATATCATTTGATCATTCACAAAAACATGCACCTCAGTGTAATCATGGCTGCATGGTATGGTAATGTTAAACCACCAGGCAATAAGCGATCTGACAATGCACAAAACATCGGTTTGAACTAAAACAGATCTTACCGTTACATTCCTTAAGACCAAAATCATTATCCAAGGAGTGAAGTGGTAAACAGTGACAGAGAAAGTTAAGTTTTTGTTGGACGACGCGGTCTGGCCTGGTTACCTCACTGGTGCCAAGATGTCGTTAAAGCTGGTCGTTTTGCTTGTAAATTTTGAATATTATTGTCCATACTACCTAAACTATAAGTAACGATAAGGTTATATAATTATAGCAGAATATTCTCTAGTGATACTTGAAACGAACTATATTTTCACTTTGTTTACTGATATGAGGCGGATGTGAGGGGGAGGGGCGGTGAAAGACCGGCTTTTCATGACATGAGCGATTGGGACTGCCATGGGGCTTGTGGTGCAGCCCGAAGCAGTGAAGAGTGTTGATGTGTCATGCAGCCCGCAACCTTCTCTGATTAAAGTGAGAGTCTGAAATGGCGGGCGCATTGCAGTCTCTATAGTGCGTGCCTAGAAAGATTAATGATTAAAACATATTGCTGATGAATAATGATAGCGTGAAGCACGTCAGTAATTGAGAACATCGTGCGTGAAAACTGCTGGTGTTCATTATATAATAGTCATTACAATTATCCGAACTTTGCTCCTTCAAGGCGTGTGGGGTTATGGCGGTGCCTTGCTTGTGGTAATGACATGGGGTTCTGAAAGGACTAGGAGCGTGTAATACGATGAACAGTTATTGGTTTGACACAGTGATGCAGTTAGGTCATGGTGTCGGATAGCGTGAGATGTGCAGCTGGCGTGATCATTAGCAGAAGTCAGGCATTGCAATATGTAAAGGAGTTAGAGAGGATCCTGTTGTCACTGTTGTTAGTAACAGTCTAAGTGTACTTGTATGTCCACACGACTTTTTCTCCTCGTTTAAAAAAAACAAAAAATATGAAACCACTTGCCTCTTCATAGAAAACGTGTCTGGGGTTATTAGAAGGAAGAAAACTGAAAATCGAGTTATGGAAGTCGTGGATGGTGGGCGTGAGGCTGCGGTCACTGAGGTTATCGTCTCAACTGTGGTTCTATCGCCACTGGGTTTCTCTCGGTGAAGTTAACTTCTATCGGCCAGTCCGTGTTTGGCAGCTTCTCGCCTTTGTCTTCCTCGTCAAGCAAGGCAGAGGATTGTTAGTGTCAGATGTTATTTTCCTCGAGGTTGTAAACATCGAACAGTATACTAAGCAGTCTTCGCAGACCAAGGATTATACGGACTAAGTACTGTTGACGCTGGTATGACGAACATGTGAGACTTGAAGTCATTAGGATTAACGTGTATATTTATCGTTTTTTTGCAAATCGGTAATCGATATTTTTATGTTAAATTTTCGGTTACTTTTTCCGGTAAGCTT
>NC_051410.1:31857550-31858508 GCF_015228065.2 Penaeus monodon
TAACTGAAATTATGAGCTTCTGCTTAAAAGAGAGTCTTCCCAGACATTTAAATAGCAGGAGACGAGGGACCTAGAAAACCCTTAAGCGAACGAGAAGCAGCCCCTCCAGCGCTATGGCATGCGGACATAGGGGGATGAAGAAGTGATAAGGAGCCAGGCACGTTTTCTCCGGCCAGCCAGGCGCATGCACGAAGAATATCGTGACCCAGAAATTATTGAAGGATCTTAGATATTATTATCGCAGAAGTGAAGTAGCGTTGTGTGATCGCATCATTCACTGAAGAGGGCTGAGAAGGATGAGGTGGGGGGAAGAGGGGGGTGGGGAGAAGATGCTGCTGTGGCGGAAAGGGAGAATCTGTGGTAGAGTGGTAGAAGGGAGAATATGCTTATATAGTTTAGTAGAGAGGCAGAAGGGAAGAATGTGTGGTATAGTGGCAGAAAGAGAGAGTGTGTGGTTGAATGATGGAGGGAGTGATGGCAAGGTAGTGGAGTTGTAGAGTGGCAGAAAAGAATAGCGATATGATAAAGTGACAGGTGTGGTAGAATGTCAGGAAGTAAGGCTGACGAGGTAGAGTGGCAGGGTAGATCAGCAAAAGGGAAAATGGCAAGGCGGAATGGCAGGGCAGTTTGGCATAAGGAAGAAGTGGTAAGGTTGATTTATAAAACAAAAGAATATTGGGTGCAGTTACAGAATGGGAAGCGTATAGTCGCAGTGTGTCGAGGCAGAGTGGCAGAAGGGGAAAGCAGCGTGGCAGAGTGGCAGAAGGCGAGAGTGTTGCAAATACGAAGCCATGTTTACAACAAGACGCCTGTTCGTGTTGCTCCTATTTTACGATAATTGTTTACTTAAAGCTTCAAACATTGTTAGTAAAACAGATAATGTAATTTAGTTGCATGATTTAAGGGGCTCCGTTTATCACCATTTGCTTTTGTAATGCCAAACGGCTGTTATGAAAGA
>NC_051410.1:31858555-31859079 GCF_015228065.2 Penaeus monodon
ATGGCATCGTAGATCTGCAGGGAACAGCACTCACTCCTCTTCTGTAACAGTGTTCCAGAACTCGTAAATTCATTGTCCTATAATTTAGTGCATGTGTACTAGTCAAGCATATATATTTTAGTATTCGAGGTTTGAGAAAAAAAAAACATTATCAGTTGTGTTTTGCTTACGATGAAATTAGGGTACCACTGTATTTAAATGATCTTTTGGATGTGCATTTTTTTTTATTCATAAGATCTCTTTACGAAATGTATTGAATTTGTTATGTAATATTATTGAAGATCCCATATGACCATGAACAGGTGAAGGCATTCGAGCCACGAAAGCTGTCAAAGATAACCCTTGTAACGGTATACCAAGACAACACGTGACACAGCGGAGGAGTAACACTGAGCGGGCCGAATGTGAGTCATGCAGCGAGAATGTGGACGTCTGATAGTGAGCGAGGTGTGTATGGTGCACGAGGCGATTGCATCAGCGGAGTCCAGTAATGGGAGACTGTTTTTAAGACGGAATTCTGTCCT
>NC_051410.1:31859108-31859222 GCF_015228065.2 Penaeus monodon
AACGATTGGCGTGTTAGTGTTGATTAGAATGAGTCATGTAGGTGCTGGTTCGTGCCTCGTGCGGTGGAGACACTTGAGCTGTTCGGGGTGTTTCGGTGTTTTCCTCTTTTCTTC
>NC_051410.1:31859403-31860016 GCF_015228065.2 Penaeus monodon
ACATCGACCGTTTACTGGGTGCCAGCTTGCAGATTTCAGCAGTGCAAGTGCTGAGGAGGTGCAGGATCGTGCATACATAGCGGGGACATGTGTTGACAGGTCTTACCTTGAGGTGATGCAAGGGTCGGTTCCCATGCGACACTGACTGGATCTGGGTGAGATTGGGGAGGAAACTCGGGAAATATTATGGCTTGGACGCGTCAAACAGTCGCAAGGAGAGGCAGTCAAAACATAAAGTATCAGGCTTGGATTTTTTCCGTCGATGTTTGTACGGGATAACGGGGTTGTTTTGGGATTCTCTAGCGGGGTCGAGGATGGGGTTGAGTAATCACTAATACAACTTCCTTTTTGTAGAGAGTATAATGTAGACAAAACGTCTGTGAGATGTTGACAAAATTACGACAAAGAGAGAATTTTCTGAATGTGCACAAGGCAGCAAAGCGGATTTACTCATTTAAGTGAAATGCATAGGAAGGCCGTTGAGATATTACCAAATAGGGCACGTACCCACGGGGAGAGCAAGTGGTATGCGCGATGCTGAGGTCCGGCTGCGATGTTGGAGTTGCAAGTTGATAGGATTGGTAGTTAGATGGTGAGGAGATGGTAGGGATAG
>NC_051410.1:31860049-31860222 GCF_015228065.2 Penaeus monodon
GCTAGCAAGAATTTATTTGCATAATCTCATCGTATCCTTGCAAAGCAGATTTGTACCCAGCCGAGCATGTTTTTATGGACATCCTAGAGGTATTTGTCCAATGGAAGTCTCTGATTTGTATCGATGCATCCATGAAAATCTCCCTTCCTGTTATTAAAGATTCATGATACATC
>NC_051410.1:31860239-31860506 GCF_015228065.2 Penaeus monodon
ACATTGATTACATTAGGTGGAAGAAGGCGTATATATAAAAAGAAATATTAGCGAGAAAAAAAGTACGGCAGTTAAAACAATGTAGAGATTTTTAAAAAATTGTGTATAGAGTGTGTTTTGGGAGACAAATTGACCAAGCATGAAGACAGACTGCCTTGCATCAGGATAAGACGCTTTGTGTGAATTAGGAATTCTGCGCCATTATTCATATGGCGGCAAGTGGCAGAGATAAGAATAATTATCTGCTTGCCAAATATTTTGTGTCGA
>NC_051410.1:31860541-31862030 GCF_015228065.2 Penaeus monodon
CGTGATTTTTCATATACAATCTGAAGAAATATTCGGTCCGTAATTTTAAGCCGGATTTTCTTTCGCGTTAGATCGGTATATATTTTATAGATATATTCTTGTATACACATCAATTTAAAAGAATACTGGAAGGATAGACGCGGTCGACTTAGCGAAAACGGCCGTATCTTGGCTGTATTCGCGGCCAGGAATGAGGGAGCGGCTGGCCTGGCGAGGGGCGAGGGGGGAGGGGGGAGGAGGTTTGTGTGTGTGTGTGAAGAAAATACTAGAGCTTGGATGCCTAGGAATTTGGTTATGCATTTAGAAGGGGAGTGAGTGGAATAGCGGCGGATCTCGGTGCCCCAGGTGAGGCCGCCTACGCGTTGCATATAGGTCAGAGAAGGTCTCGTTTTGGGTGGGGTGGGGAGAACACCACTTTCTTGGCGTGCAGTCTTTTCCACGATACTTATCGGCTCCTCGGACTATCATTTTGCTGTTGTTCTCCAGCGAAATAGCTTTCATTAGGAGGAAGAGTCTTTTTTTAAAGAGTATTTCCCTCCGATCTTTCAACCGCTATCATTACTTGGGAGAAAGTCCCGGACCGGCATTGACCCTGAGCCGAGTTACTGGACGCCCCACCCCGGGTCACGTCCAGCCGGCACTCCCTCCCCCTCGCCGCACGGAGGAGCTCTTGGGCGCCGCGTCAGTCAAGTCTTCAGTCACGTAAACCATTTTTAAGTCGCAAGTCACGGAAGTCATTGTTCCGTTTGGTGAACCGTATATACCACAGGACTTGTGTCGGTCGCGTGGTGAAGTTCGTGGCTTGGAGGGATGCGGATATATGTAATGTCTTAAACTTGGATATATTTTGGAAAATGTTGTTTGCTGATTAGCGTTGGTTTGCGGTGACGGGCGTATTCAGTTTTTAGAGATTTAGGATGATGTTAGGTCCAAGTACGGGTGTCTGAGACCGCAGAGTTTTAGGGGATAGTTCTGTTACAAGCTCAAAAAAAAATTTCATTCGATTCTGACATATTTTATTGTTGTAATATTCGAAAATAAGAATTAATAGATGATGACATCAGTGACATTCAGTATTAAAGTCATCAAATATTGGTAATAAAAAATTAAAACGCAAGACATTCGAATATCAACAGTTTATATAGTTATTTTTTTTGTTTTAATGAAATTAGTTCACGGAAATACGCATAAGCTTAGGGCATCTAGTATTCCCACATTTCAGACTTTCTGGTGTGCTTTTTAAGGCGGTATTTTCGCGCTGATTAATCGCCTAATTTCCGTCCATAAGAGTCGTGACGCGCGAGGACTGAAGGAAGGATTTCGGGCCGCGAAAGGAAGGACGTTTTCTCCCGGGGCGTCCGATGGGGATCTTCTTCGTGTTCTTGTTCTGTTCTCTTGCAGACGAAGGCCGCGAGAATTGGCCGCTCGCGCCTCGCTCCTCGCCTTTGTTGCGTACTCTGGTCGCTGCATTGGAAAGAAGTGGGGCGTG
>NC_051410.1:31863193-31864225 GCF_015228065.2 Penaeus monodon
ACTGCTCTGTGAATTCTGGTCTGACTTTTATATTTTAGAAGCTTGCGTCTCGATTTAATCTATAACAGTTTACATAACTTGATTTCACATAAAGTCTTTGAATTACCTCTATTTACATAACCTGGCCATTAATAACGGCAGCAGACGTGACCCCAGGCGCAGGGGCGGCGCTGGTAGCTTGCTGCGCACGTCTGTAAACCTCCACGACCCGCCCCTCCGCCGCTTCTCCTCGTCCCCCCCACCCCCTCCCCCGCACTCACCCCGCGTTCCCGCCGATAAATCTCCTGCCTGTGCTTGATAAATCCCTAGACAAACCCGGCAGACGCAGATTAATGCGAGTCGGTGTTTAATGAATGTTGTAGTTGGTGGCTGGAACATTACGCATAGAGATCCTCGCGGCGGGAGGAACCCCGGCGAGCGCCCCCTCCCGCCCACCCACCCTTTCCCCCTCACCCCCTTCGCCCCCTCGCCCCCCCTCTGTCGCGTTAAGACGAATCGCTCGGCCGCGGCACCGACGCTAATGCACGGAATCGACGTGTTCATCTACATCACTGTATCTTGCTTATCTCGAAGGCACACAGTCAGAGAATACGCGCATACATAAACACAATACCCAAATGGAATGCAAAGAGACAAACCGACTTTCACGGGTACATTATAGTAGAACAAGCTTCGGCACTAAACCCCCTGATAATGTAGCAGCAGCTATCTATTAATAGTTCTATTGTAGTACATATGGAATCAAAAGATATTTAAACAACTGCTTTAAATATTGTTGATATATGAAGAACTAGCAAATCATCACATCTGTGTTCCCTCGAGAACAACAATACAGGCAGCACGAACATGAGATTGGGGCGGAGACCGTCTTGCATGCAGTGCAGACAAAGAGCCACTTTGCATTCAAATGTATAGATGAGATTTATCACTAAGTAATATATGTTAATGTTAGAAGAATGTTTAGCTACTGGGCGATATGTCTTAGCTGTACAAATATTAAGAACGTGGGCCTCCCATCCTCCTGTGTCACCC
>NC_051410.1:31864474-31864683 GCF_015228065.2 Penaeus monodon
CCCTCTCCCTTCCTCTTTCCCTCCTCCAGTCCGTATCCTATGCTGTTCAAAATCTGACTTTATCTTATTGAAATTTTGTACATCAGCCTGACCTTCGTTAAGTGTACAAGGAAGGAACTGACCTTAGTGCTGCTTCTGGACTGAACACCAGCGTTTTAGATTACGTGGATGGGGTAGAACATGGGGGAGGAGGTAAATCTTTTTAGTAA
>NC_051410.1:31865139-31865535 GCF_015228065.2 Penaeus monodon
AACGCCGATAAAGCCCGACCAGTTACTGCAAACGAAATTATATGGAAAAACACTAAAAAATTGCTTTGGAATATCGTAACTTTCAACACCAGTGTAATATTTTTGCCAAACAATGCATTTCTAGCTACCATCACCCACCGAGACTTTATAATTTAAACACATTTTATGACCTATAAAACATGGCATAATTTAAGTGCCTGATATAAACACCAGTTCACGTCGCACTAGGGATCATATGGTATGTTTCACGGGAGAAGATATTGCCAAAATATGCAAGCGTTGCATTTTTCGGCAGAGCTTTTACGAGTTACGCCTTCGTTGTAGACGTGTCTGATAATTGAAGAAAAACTTCTAGAAAAAGCTAGATGTGATTTACATTTTGAACTATACATACGT
>NC_051410.1:31865692-31866474 GCF_015228065.2 Penaeus monodon
AGAGTTGAAATAATCATAACCTCTGAATCCGCAAACCCGATGATTCAAAAGCCCCTCCTTTGGGTCTTTGTCTCATCCCTCGCGCACGTCCATCCTATCCTCAGTCGCCGTGGAAAGAGGAGATCAAGGCACTCGAAAGAATTAGAAATAAAACACGTCTTGAAGGAAGGGATGATCGTGATCGGACACTCGGCCGAGGAACAATGGCGCTTGTGGCATCGTGTTCAGAGGCGCACGCGGCCGCAGATCATGGCGTCCGGGCCGGCTTTGTGGGCTGGAAAGCTCGTGCAGGATTTACCTAAATTCAGCTGAAAGGCGAGCCATTGTGGCAGCGAGAGAAAGAGCCTTTTTAAGGAGATGGAGTGCATTACCTTTATGCGCAGCCGTGTCGCTAGCTCGCGGGGTTTTGTGCGGGTACGTGGAAGGGGGAATTAAAGCTGTTTAATGGATGAGATTAGCAGGGAAATCTCCCGTCTGTTCTTATTTGTGTTTGGATATTTTTCTTCTTTTGTGGTTCTTGGTTTGCTGTTACCTGTTTGATTAACAGTGTTTTTTTTTCCATTTGGTTATGGCAGGGGGAAAATAAGTGACCTAGAATTACTTGAAAATATATAACGAATTGAAATCTCAATGAAAGGGGTTGACTTTATAACTAATTCCTCATTGGATATTTACTGGAATTGCGAGTGTGAAATGTGTAGAAGAAATATGCATATGTATATGACATAATACGATAGCTTCGGAAAATGCAACAAAGAACTTGGTGATCTCAGGTCAACTGT
>NC_051410.1:31866513-31867010 GCF_015228065.2 Penaeus monodon
CCTAGTTATGGTAATGAACTAGCCGTTTTTTGTTTTGTTTTTTAGAAGGTTACATGAAAATCTTAGATATGATATATAAAAAGATGGGTGTGTTGATGTGATGAAAAGATATGTGAAGGATTTTACGCCTCGCCCATCGCGGGTCACCAGAGGCGTGGCAGACAGACTGGACGAGTTGGATTATGCGTCTCAGAGTGATGCCGCTGCGGCTCCAAGGGATGCTGTGGAGTAAGACATTAAAAGACAGATGAACTTCCGGGAGTCTGTGGCTTTAAATGGGATAACCATTGAACACAATCCATCGGAAAGCCTTCTTGAGTCGCGTCAGTAAGAAATACGTTCAGTATGCCTCACAGCCCCATATCGAGGACGGACTCGGGCTCCGTGTCCGCCATCAAGAACTTCATTTTCGGCGGCATGCTGGACACGGCCCGCTACCACCCCGACGAGCACGGAGGCGACTGCAAACGGAGCTTGAAATCGCAAGTGTTCAAGAG
>NC_051410.1:31867066-31869738 GCF_015228065.2 Penaeus monodon
AGACGAGAATCACGAAAGCTTCGAAGGTCAACCCCGGGCTGCCTGAGGACGACGTCAACTTCCCGAATAACCTAAGGTCTCCTTACCCCGATGCTAGTCAAGCTCAAAGCGCCGCCAATTTCCCACTTACTAAAATTAATAACGTAAGATTCCCAAGCTTCCGGTGCAAAGAGAACAAATTGTTCAGCGAGGAGAAGGCGTCACCGCAGTATGCATCGACGCCGAACTTGACGTCAGTTTCCCCCGAAGGCGACACCTCAAGGGAGGAAGTCACAGCGGCTGTGACAGGGACACTTCCGCGTAACTTCAAGAGGAACAGCGGACGGCAGCTTCCGAACTCCGCTTCGGGAGCCCCGGCGACGGCCACTCTGCCATCGTGTCCGTCGTCGGTGTGTTCCTCGTATGTGTACGTGAACAGCGGTGCGCCCTCGTCTGACTCAGGATTCCTTTCGGACGCCACGTGCCCTGACTTCGAGGCAAGTGAGCCGCTAGTTGAAGCAGTCAGCAGTCAGCACCAACCGAAGGATCTTAGCTGCCGTGAACGAGACAAGAAGAGCAGCGACCCCTCTCTGCCCCCCGGGAGAGCGGCGCTGCACCAAGATAACCCTACCTACGGCTGTGTCCCGTCCAAGGCTCCCTCTGCCCCGTCCAGGTCCGCCGGCAGGGAAGGGGGGTCGACGCGCAAGGTGAGCAGCGTGACCCTCAAGATCGAGAATGGCCTCTTCGCCACCGTCGGTAAGGAGAGCAAGGGGCGCGCCAGGGACCGCCGACCCCTGGATCCGGCTTTCCCCGACGTCGTGCCGCCGCCTCCTCCAGCTGTCGTCATCGTCCAGAAGCAAAGCCCCGAGGATCCCAAAATGGACGAGGAGGCCGCGGCGGGCTGGAAGAGAGCCACCGTGACCATGAGTGGGACCTTCCTAGCGCGCTGCGTGAAGATCGAGGACCTGTAAGTAACTCAGCAAACATGTAAAGTTTGAAGGCAAATGTTCAATAGCTGACTGGGAGTAGAAGGGGAAGAAACCATCTGATAGGTTAGCGAATTTTGTTTGGATGCTCGTGGCTTCTTTATTACTAACCAGTTGATGTGGTGTAAGCGATACATAAAAAATATGTTCCCTTCAACGTACATTCGAATTTTTATATTTGCTTCTGATACTTGCTATTCCACATAAAAAGTTCACCAGGACTTTATAGGCAATCCAGCTAATGACCGGCGTTCGATGCTAATTATCAAAACTTAAAAATGGCTGGTAGATCTTTTTCTCTTTTCAGTACCTATATGGGAGAATGATCGTTCTCATTACAAACCTTTAACGGGTAAATCCCTGGTTAGCGGCGTTTATTGGAAACAAGCATTCATTTTAACTAAATGGTTACTGTGCAAGAGAAGAGAATTAGGGAGTTGAAAAAGTTCAAGAGCTTTTTCGTGGGTATCACATGGATCGAGCGTTAAGATCCCGTGCACGTTATTAGTCACGCGTGCGCAGTAAGTGATGGCCGTAGCGTGCCTCGTGATGGCTGATGGGGCTTCACACCCGGAGAGAACCGGCGCTGCTTAGTGAAACCACAACCATCGCGGGGAACAACCACGGCCAACCCGGTTTACAAACCACAGCCGGGAGGGATAACCAATGAGATTTGGCTTTCACAGGAATCACAGCCGGTTGTGAGGATCGGCGAAGACTGTAGCTCTTTAGCTTGATGTCCGGCCAGAACGAGCGGAGCTAACTAATACAACCATCACTAACCAGAAGTGCCGGAGATAATTTGTACTGAACATAATCTCAGCCAAAGGGAGAGGCAGAGGCTCTTGCATACTTGACCTTTAAGCACAACTGAGAGTCGGAGTACATAGGGACCAGTCGCAGAGTCCAGCAGGATTAGTGCAGATAAAAGCCATGCGACATTTTCCGAAATATTCGACATGCAGGTTGGTATATTTTGTTACGAGAAACTGGGACTCAAAGTCGAGATTTTTGGAACGAACGAAAATAAAATGTATTCAGTTGATCTCAACATTTTAAACGCTATTGTACATGTCTGTCGCTTTGGCCTTCCTCTCTGTGGCGGAAAACGGTAAGACAATAATGAGCGGGCGTCCGCTACAGCATCCCCGGGACGGACGGGCGGCCTGCCTCGCCCTGATATATGGCCCTGCACCTTCGCTACGTCCCGCGAGGCGCGCGGCCCAAGCCAGGCGGGGGTCGCATCTCCGACGCACGTGTCGAATCCGCGGACTGGGGGGCTGAACGCATCGCCGAAATCCGTGGCGAATGCTCAATCGTGGCACTTTTACGATTTAAGTGGCGGTGTACTGTCAGTTCCCGTGGCACTTCGAGCTGTTGGAACAGCGGTGCCTTTTGTACATGTGTATGTATATTATTGCGCGATGGTAATTGTATACATATATGGAATTCACCAGTTGAATGCAAATGGCGTCCGAATGTGACTATTACATACATGGTAATGATGATTTTTTCTGGCCATTATTGCAGTACTTTTAATTTATTTAATGTTTAAAAAATCGAAATATTAACGAAAGTTGCAGGCTAACTCAAGAACAGGATGCAGTCAGTGTTGCAACGGCGGTGCATGTGAGGCAACAAGTTAGGGAAAGACAGTATTGAATGGCTGCCATTCATGGTGAGTCCCTGTGACTTGATAATTTCTGC
>NC_051410.1:31870106-31870352 GCF_015228065.2 Penaeus monodon
TCATGTCATGTTCAACACTGTCCGTGGGAGGTCACAGAGGGGAGGAGTGTATGAGCATTATGGCCGGTGTGCGCAATTAACTGTCAGCATTCTAGCATTGTCCCGCGGGGCTGTGACACGGATACTGCATTTATTCACTCATGGTTGATTTACAAGGCGGTGGTATCGCCTGCTGCTGCTAAGCACGGGAGTGTTCGTGTTGCCGGTATTGCTGCTTGTGTGGGACGCGCGAAGTTCAAGTGTTTC
>NC_051410.1:31870691-31871474 GCF_015228065.2 Penaeus monodon
TCGGTTTGGTCCTATGTCTGATATCTCGTATTGCTTTCCAGTACTTTAGCATTACGACGACTAGCTCACTTCAAAAGAAAAAAAAGTGGCGTTTGCACCATGTTCTCATTTTCTGTTATTGCTCGAGAAATAACAAAAGTGTACTGTTGCAAATGTTGATGGGGAGCACACGGGCGGCCGGTCTGTGGAGCACAGTCATTGCATCACCATATAGCGGTGCAGCAGAATCTTTAATTTCTGCATCTCGTTTATATTTGCCAGTTCGTGGCTTGTTTCCGAGGAACAAGGTCGAATTATAAGAAAAACGGTTTATTAAATGTATCGCCGCATCGAAAAGGGAATGACAACCAGGAGGGATTGGTAGTTTCGCCAAGCGATGATCGGGTTTTCGTTTTCCAGCTCCATCCACCTTATCCCCTGCCCCCCCCCTCCCTCGCAGCTGGTTCTTACCTAGCACTAGTCCCCCGGAATAAGGCCGAGGATGCTCACGGATGACCCTTGGTCCGAGTAGTTTTTGTAGCAACACTTTTACCGTTGCTAAATGTCAGGGAGGCAGAAGGTGCTTGTTTTGAACGCTTCCCCCACCCCGGGGCCGCGCCCGCTCTCCCCTCGGCCCTCCTTCCCCCCTTCTTCTCGGCCCTCCTGCCCCGCCCTCTTCTCGGCCCTCCTTCCCCACCCTTCCCGCCGCCCTTGCTCCGGCCTCGCGGGTTGTGACAGCTCGCATCGCTCTCCCTTCGGCCTTCTACTGCGTGTACCCTTTCGGAAGATCATCCCCATCATCTT
>NC_051410.1:31872192-31872686 GCF_015228065.2 Penaeus monodon
CACACCTTTCCCCGTCGGACCCATTAGCCTCGTCCTCAGCCTCTCTCACCCGGATCCTTTCCACCTTCACCCCACCCGCCCCGCCCGCCGCTCCGACACCGCCCTTCCCTTCCGTCAAAAACTTGATTCACAGCTCGTTTGTTCTTCTATCACAAGTACCTGGGCGTCGGAGTGAGTTTCGTATCATTGAGATGGATCGTGCACACTCCCTGAGTCTCCTTAAAGGGCAGAATGTCAGGAACACCCCCTACCCCCACCTCGAGAGTGATACGAGCAACCCTCCTCAGTTCCATTTGTTTATTTCGGAAAGCCGTTTTTTGTTTTTCTTCTGCCGGAGTGCGAAGAGAGAGTGGTCAGGCTGGCGTGGCATGTTACCCCACTGACATTTCCACCCAAGGCGCTCGAAGGTTGAGGAGCGGCACAGGACTGCGAAAGCCTAAGGGCCCCGTTTTCCTTCGTGGCTCTTCTTTCTTGCTAGTATTTCCAAAATATGT
>NC_051410.1:31872769-31873029 GCF_015228065.2 Penaeus monodon
CAACGAAGGGCGACAGCATCCCTTGATTACACCCCTGCCATAATGAGCATGTTGCCTCTTGTCTTCCTTGTATACGCGTTGTAGAAGATTTCTCTGTCGCTCGTTAGAGTTTGCGCCGCGGGAGAAAAAGTTGTCCTTTCCGTGCGTGGGCTGCGATAGCATGTTGCGATTCGTGTTGCTGTCGTGTTTTTTATCAATTTTGATTAGGGATTTTATCGTATTCATAGTACTGCAATTTCGGCATTTTTTCCAGATTATAT
>NC_051410.1:31873915-31874696 GCF_015228065.2 Penaeus monodon
TTCATTACTGAACAATGAATGCATGAGATATAGCATTATGATCTTGACATAATGGCCATGTTTATTTTATTAGTGTTAATCTTACTTGCAATACATATTTTGATAACAAGAGGCGTGCGCTGAAAAATGGAGTTAGGAATGCTGAGCATCTCTCATTTACTGTTGCAGTTTATGATGCTGGATTTAGCATTATTAGTATGGGTTTTGTATCTGTTATATTATTATAGATATATGTAATGAATAAACATCAGTAAATTGCAAATAATGTATCCCTTAGATGTTCATGTGTTTTGTTTTAATACTTTGCAACAGAATCGCGCCTAGAATAGCAATCTCATGAGCAGCTCCAAATAAATAACACCAGATGCCATAACTGCGAACATCTAAACATTTCTTCTAGAACATCAAGGTCTCCTCCTCCTTCGTGTGATTAACGTCCAAATATTTTTTTTCTGACCGATGGCATTAAGTACAAGTTGCTTTGCTCCCGTCAAGTTGATGTTGGTCAGCTTGATTTGAGTGAAGTTAATGACTCGGGTTGGCTTGATGTGTAAATAGACTGGACATGACTTGCACATCGGCGGGGCGCATTCTTAGGGGCTTAGACTTCCTTGTGGCCTAAGCTAAGATGGAGGTGGTAGTTTCGTTTTCTCGGGATTAAAGCAAACACCGAGACAGCTGGCGGGGAGAGAGGCCAACCTTGGAGAGTAATGAGGATAACGGAGTCCTTACGCGACCCCCCGGCTGGCGGCCCTTCGCGCGAGTGGGCTCTGCTCCCTGT
>NC_051410.1:31874728-31875371 GCF_015228065.2 Penaeus monodon
CCTCTTTCTCTCATGCCTAACAAGCTGCTATCACATGATGTTTTATAACGCACTAAACAAACTGCTTCGTCTCATAAAACTAGAAGGATAGCTAGAAAAAAGGTTGGCGATAATAAACCTCGGGAGGGGGTAGGGGCGCGGGTGGGAGGCCCCGGACGCTCAGGTTGGGATGATGGCGGGGCACTTTTTGCGAGCTGTGATCTGCCCACTTTTACCGCCGCGGCAAATGTCAGGGTAGGCTGAGAATGCCCCCGCGCCGCACATCCGCCGTGCCGTCACGCCAGGCACACTCGGGAAAGGCCGATCCACCTCACCGGGCGGGAAGGAGGGGCAGCCGGCCCTGGGGGAGGGGTCAGGGGTCAGGCCAGGGGATGCTCAAGGGTGTCAGCGCGGGGGAGAGATCCGAAGATTTGCGTGTGGCCTTCCCGGGGGGGGGGGGTGAAGGACGACCCCGAGTGAAGGCCTGAGGTGTGCCCGCCGCGTGCCCTATCAACCGTGGCACTAGGGCTTCACTATCAGTGGCATCCTGGGAACTAACAGACATGGGAGAGTCGCTGCAATTACTCTATTGCAATGTGCTAAACAGTCACATGAACGCAGTGCTAAGTGAATATCACGCTTCGTATTTTAGCATACGTAATCC
>NC_051410.1:31875390-31876164 GCF_015228065.2 Penaeus monodon
TGTACAGCTGTACTCAGCATGAGGAGGATATCCAGGGATAAGTTCATGAATAAATTAAAGATTACATCCCGCTTCCAGAATTAAAGAATGTTTTTTGACAACACGAGTTTTGAGATGAAGCACCGCGCTTTCCCTTTCATGCAAAATCATGCAGTATGAATTTGTAGGAAATTGTGCGGTGGATGGAATATAAACTCTGATCATATCACACCACTCGAATGGTGATAAAAGATTTCTCGTATTATTTTTTTTACCCCGAATTGCCCACTTTTATGTCTCGACTCCCTGCGCACACTTCTTGTCGCGCTTTCATTTCTCCGACCGCCTGCCGCTCAGCCTTCCCCGACTATCTGCGCGAGGGAAAAAGACGGCCTTTCCCGGGTCAGCGCTCGTGCTCCTTCTCTCGCGTCGGAAATATGCACGATCATCGCGCCCCCGGCTAAGGGACGGAGGGAAGGGGCCGGCCGAGCAGCGGTTAACCTTTTCCTTTTATGTTGTTGTTTTTTTTCCCTGAGCAAGAAACCATCTTGTTAGTAACCTGCAACGGCCTCCCCCGCTGCGACCGGTGGCATAATAGCAGGCTTCAATATGTGTAGGTCAAGAGGGTTCAGTCAGGGCCCCCTTCGAGAGCCTCGCCAGGGCCACTTGTGATGTCAGATCTGCCTGTGCGCAAGGGCGGGCGGGAGCAGGAGCAGGGCCGGCCGGGGAAATGGAGTGGAAAGCCGAGGCAGGGCGGAGAGGCTGACACTCAGGGAGATGCAGCCGCTTATGGGC
>NC_051410.1:31876607-31878154 GCF_015228065.2 Penaeus monodon
GAAGACACTTCATCATGGTCAGCAAAGGTCCAGAGGTGAATATGAAAATAGCTGTTGTTTATACCTGTCTTACAGATACTTAGCCTAGAAAGGAGAGCAAATTATATCTAATAAACAATTATTGTGCATGGCTGGCGAGGAGAGGTCACGGGTTCGCGGAGAAGAAGAAGGAAAGATGTTAGTGAATCGTGTAGCCTGACAGCGAAGCCTCACTCTAGTTAATCCCTGGGCGAGCATCCTCGGGCTAGCATTAGGACTCCGCCGGACCAGGAAGCAGCGTGTCAGTGCATGCCCCGAGATGTACCTGATGCCCCGGCGGGACCAGACGGAGCGCGATAAGGGCAGATAGCGTCCATTCCGCGTTGCTCTATCTCCATCTCCACCGGACACGCCTGGGAATGGGCGCACATTTCGACGGCGATATCAGCCTTTACGCGATACTTAATCAGCGGCGAAATTCCTCCAGCAATTAGGGCGCTGCAGTAGATGTACTTTCTTAACAACGGCGCGAGTGAGCCCAGTTGGCGAGGGTAGGGTGCAAGCATGATAATGGGCAGGTTTATGGCTACCGTAAATACTCCTCTCACGAGTTGATATTCACCACACCGAGCCCAGGCCATTGGCAGCCTTGGTCGGTGCTGCAATTGCCAAGGCGGTTGGCAACCCTGCTTCACGTATACGTAGCGCATGGGAGAAACATGCAAAATCACTGAAATAAGTTTATGTTTTCAAGTTTATTGCACAAGTTCGCCGCGCAAGGCCACGCATTTTGAATAATGTGGGATGAATATATATTTTCTGGGCGCTTTTATGTGACCGCCGACGAAGGGGCTAATGTGCGCCTGCCTTGGGAAACCTTGGAGGGTCTCATGCAGATAAGGGGCTCGTGAGCGTAACCGATAAGAGAAGTTACTGTTTTGCTGTTTGTGGTCATGCTAATTTCATATCTATTTTGATAATGTGAAACGGCTGCGGACAGCGGATTTTAACCAGTTTGTCACATACAGAAATCATAAATGCATGGCAGATTTGTATTTCTTCTTCCTGTTAGTGTTCTACACTGGTGTAATAATGAGAAAACGATATATTTAAAAGTTTTAAAACTATGTTTCTTGAGAATGCTAAGAAAGTATGTGGAATCTGTTCCACGTGAACAAAATTAGGTATTGAGATTAAAGAGTTATTCTCTTTTTTAACTCATTATATCCACCCACAAGCATAGTTTTTTATTATCTGTAGTTTACAAAATACCAGAAATCGAAACTGTTTCCATTATAGTAATGCCAGTATGGAATCAGACAAAATCAGGCCCTGTTCTTAAGGAATTCACAAGGTAAAGTTTCGCAAGTAACTATTTCGGCTATAATACCTTATAAGGCCTTTTTAGAAAGGTCATATATGTATCATCGGTCTAGCGAAGGCCACATATGGAGGCAGTCAAGCAAGCAACTGCAAAAGCTAAAGGTCAGGAGGTGCTAAACTGCAGAGAATGTTCGTTCGTTTGTAAGTCGATAGGTGTGCTTTTCTGCAAAGGGTAGGTCATTTTT
>NC_051410.1:31878499-31878857 GCF_015228065.2 Penaeus monodon
TTTACGGAGGTCGAAGACCCGCAAATACCGTACCCAATATTTAAGTTTTAGAACGCTCCCTTACCTTCCTCACACATTTATCCGTTTGGCGTGAAAGGGAAACATAAGTATGCTTCTTACAAAAATACTTTCTTAACGCCAGTGGTGAGTCAGCTCCACACCTACCCGTGACTCAACACCTGTAGATGACTCATCACTACCACACCTGTTCATGACCTGACACCACACCAAAACAGAATAATGCTATCATGCATTGCCTAAGTTAAGACTACCTCTGCAACCTGTGCGTGATTGAGCTCCATATCTGTGGAGTAGGAGTAGTAATTTATCACCCCCCCATCTCTTCTCTTTCTTCATT
>NC_051410.1:31879146-31881743 GCF_015228065.2 Penaeus monodon
ATGATGTAAGCTCCCTCAGTGGTGAGTTACGATGAGAATATCATTATTTTCCGAGACCAGCGCTATCTCACTTTGTTGCGGTCCACAACTGTAACCTTCCACATTTTCTTCTTTTCTTTTTATGGGTCATTGAAAAAGAAAAGAAAAGAAAAAAACAATTTTACTATCTCATGGCTGTGCACGTTTCGTTTTAGAATAGGATCCCTTCGAACTTTTTCCATTTTCTTCCAACGGTTTTTTGAGGTGTGATTGAGCAGCTGCCATGAAGGTTAAAGTTGTCGTATGTTTTCTTATGTTAAGTAATGAAAAAGAAAGAATTAAGGTGATTCCATAGGTGAAAATGGTAGTCTGATTGAATTAATATGCAAGAAAGAAATCGTACAAACCTTTATTGTTTTGTTTCAGCATGTATGCAAATTGAATAAAAATCCATTTCGAAATGGTCTACAATATACTTTTGATTCGCATGGGTAGTTTAACATATTCGGTGATATTTAATAATGTGAAAATGAAAAAGTAATGGATACGCTTTTTGTGCCCATAGCGTTACGATGTCTTATAAAAAATATTTTCTGAAAACGCTTGTGTTGTTTTAAAAAGATTCAGCAATACCATGGATTCAGCGTGACATTCTCGGATACTTCTTTTAACTTTATAGCCGTGATATCCCTTAAAGCAGGTTCTAACTCAGGGCAGGTATTTTTGCACTTTGGGAAAAAGACATTTTACATTATTTCTTTATCTTACGCCTCTGTGTGGAAAAGTTATACATTGGGATTAATAACTTTATACCGCCGAAGCGTCTCTTTCTTATTTATTCTCACATTCATACATTTTCTGCATTTTTTCATTTCACGTTTTAGGATTGGGATATTAAGGATGGTGTTCGATTGTGTACTCCATTTTGCGATCTATTATATCTGGATCAGTGTTGAAAGATAATAAATAAACTATTGGATTTGATATTTTGGTTCTACTCATCATCTCGCTTGACACTTCTTCCTTGATCAGAATGCCTTTAATGCCAGTTTTTATTTTTCTTATTCTTTCCTTCGCGTGTTGTGGTCACAGCTGTAACAAGGCTGGATGAATCACAGCAGTATTGATGTTGCGGCCAACCAGGCAACCACGATACCAACACCACCACAATTTCTAGCGCAAAATGATTTTATATACTACCCTCATCAGCTGTTCCTCTGTAATACCCGCCTATCGCCACCCCGGCCAATAAGCCAACATAAGGCGGGCTGATAAGGGAACAATCGATATGTTTAGCTTCCACCCGGGGATTCCAGCTCAGTTGTTTAGGGATCGCGGCTTCAGGCGAGTCGGGGGGTCAGTCCGCGATGGAGTGTTCCAGGTGTTGATTTTTTTGTTTGCTTTGTTATTGTGGTTTGTTCTGATCAAGGGACCTGGAGTTTATTGCGGTAATTGGTAAAGAGGCTGTTAATAAGGTGGCCAAAGATGTCCGAAGTTATAAGGGAGTTACTGTGTGTGCGTGATATGTGAGTTTGCTGTTATGGGTGTTATATGCGATATGATTGGGATGTTATTTGAGATGCTGGCTATCTAAGTATCTACGGAACTATACTTAGAAACGGAAAGCAAAGGTATCTAGTGATGGTGACTGCGTATCCTACAAATATCACTTAAATGCATAAACATAAACGGTAGTTGTTCAGCGATAAATTTTCGGTGGTTTCTGATCTGAATATCTGCATGGGAGAAGGCGTATGAAGGCGTGACAACCTCTTTCAAAATGTATCAAGTTTACCCGTTCTATGGTTGGCCCGTTTTCTATAACCATCTGGCTCAGGCGGGTCCGAATACGGCAGTTTTGTCCGTAGAGTTATTTAAACCTATACTATAATAGTAATGGCAATTATTTTCTTTTGCACAGTATGTCTGTCTAGGGCTTACATTCTTGCCTTTTACTTCATATTCTTTCGATTCACTGTAAATGGTTTGTAGCTTTATATATCATGCTCTCTTTTTTGTTAAAAATATAAACCAGTTAAATTATGAGTTCTGGATTCTGTGCAATTTCCCTTTCTGTATCTCTCATATGGTGGCTGAGCAGCTGAGGACAGCGAATCTTTCAAGCCAAAGGAATTAACAGCATCCCTTTTCTCCACAGGAGCAGCCGGGACACCGGGGACGACAGCCGGGAGGTGGGACGCCATCCGCCCGAGCGGCGTGAGAGCGGCCGGTTCCCCTCGGCGGCGCGACTTCTTCGGTCTCTCGGGCGGAACAGAGACGACGATGGCGGCGGGGCGCGCGCCAGGGACACGTCGGAGCCTCGCCTCTCCCGCTCCAACCCGCACTACCACTCCGAGGGGAAGGGCCTCAAGAAGAAGAACAACTGGGCGTCGGAGCGCGAGCTCAACAGCTCGCTGAGCCCCGTGCAGAAGGAGCGCAGCCACAGCTTCTGCGAGAAGGCCGACACCAAGCGGCGCTACTCCTACCACGAGAACAAGGTGCTGCGCGACGAGGCCCGGGCGCGCCTCGACCGCCACGAGGAGGCCGCCTCCGCGGGCACCAACGCCTCGCCCAAGAGCCAGCTGGACGCCCTGGGCCCGGACCTCACGAAAGATGCC
>NC_051410.1:31881775-31882028 GCF_015228065.2 Penaeus monodon
CTCCGTGCAGTCCTCGACCCCGGATGACACCTCGCACGAGAACATTTATGAGAACCTGCCCGCCCACACCTTGAAGGAGGGCGACTTGAAGGGGAGTCAGGAGGCCTCGGAGGGCGGCGCGACGGAGGCGCAGACGAGGCCCATCGAGAGGGCGGAGAGGGAGCGGCGGTCCGTCAGGAAGCTGACAAAGGACTCCGGCTACGAGACGTCTCCGTACAGCGAAACCGACTACGCGAACATAGATCTCTACTCT
>NC_051410.1:31883310-31883404 GCF_015228065.2 Penaeus monodon
GCACGCACGCACGCACCATAACTTTTTTCTCCTTTTTCTTTCTGAAAGGAAACAAAAGATAAATATTTCCTATCTCCTCATCTGTTGTTTAACT
>NC_051410.1:31883759-31885683 GCF_015228065.2 Penaeus monodon
GGTATCTTGTGTATCCTAGATTCATAAAACTACAGTATATAGCATTTTAGGAGAGACATCCGTACAGTTTATTAGTGAAGCCACACATGTCCTTAGCGAGAATCGTTATCATATTCTGATAACAATGATAAGGCATGTCTTGTAACCCCGTCCGTTGTTTATTATCTTACTCTTCCTCAACGTCTTCGCGTTTGTATCCACAGTTCATATTTGCATTGCATTTCGAAAGGGTTATTTGTATAACTTGCATTACGAGAAAGAAAGTTCTGGCTGTAGAGGGCGTGAGGAGGGTAATAAAAAGTCATGCGTTTTAAATGTCTTAGTGAATCATCTTAGAAGTGTCGCGACGATAACGCGGGACGGCAGATAACAGATTGATAAGGAGTGTAAGCAGAAAAGCGCATTATCAGAAATGTGTCGCCTTGGGTTGTGTATGCATGCGGTTACTCTTTCAGCAAAAGGGGAAGTGTGCTGTGGTTAAGTAGGCCGTGCTACCATAACACAGAAGCGTGACGGAACAGGAAGGGTTTGAACACGTTGAAGGAGCTTATGGTTGCTTGTGGCGTCGCACAGTAGTACGGTGGCAACAGCTCGGGATGGCAGCGCTGCCACGGGCAACGCTTGTGGAGTTTCGCATGGAGTGAATACGTGAACTGATGTGAATCGCTAAAGAAACATCACGAAAAGTTTGGTCAGATTAGCATAAGACATAGGCATGTAACGAATGGGAAATGTCAGTGAAATAACGGTGTGTCTCTTCATAGAAGCATGCCCTCATAAGGGCTGAAAAAAACGTAGATATTTTGTTCAATGTTGTAGGCAAACACGCCGCAACGCAGAAGCGAGACGGAAATGTCTAAAGGGAAAGTGTGAGTCGATCCTCATACCAACACCTGGAGCATAGGTCACCCTGCCGGGGAAAGACCTGGGTGTGGCCACCATGCTCAAGTTCAGGTATGACAGCAGTCGTCGATCCAAGAAGCGGGAGGATCGGCGGAAGGTGCAGTCGACAGGCGACTTCGACCGTGACCACAGGTAAAGGGGAGGTGTGAGTCAGTGGTGCTGGCGATAATGAGAATAATAGTGATGGTAATCGGAATGGTGATTATAACCATGTCATTTAAGAGAATCATGCTGCCAGTATGAGAAACTCAAAAAAGAGATTTATATTGATTGTGAAATAAAAATTGTGATGATAGATACATGGTAATATAAATAAGAGTGATAGCAGTGATTAATAAAGATTAATGTTGTATGCTTTGTTTTGATGTATCGTTGCAGTTGCCACGTTTATTTTAAGACTAGTATGATTTTAAGGAGGCATATTGTTATAATATTGATATTGTTATTCGGCTATTTTTCCTGTTACTATTTATATGGCATTCAAATGATCACATATCTGATTTAGAAGTGATATAAATGATCATGATAAAATTTGACGTTGCTTATTACAATTATCGGATTCTTGATTCTTCAAATGAAACTACTGTTTACGTTTCTTTAATATCCACCTGTTGTAAATCGAAAATGTCTGTAGAATAACCCTGATTAAAGTGCCATTAGGTTCTATCAACACTTTCCACTTGTCCTAAATACTTCGCCTCGCTCAACCGATGTAACTGGCTTAATAGTGTCATGAAGCAGTGATTTTTTCTCGTAAATAATGCATGGCACTTTTTCGTCTTCACTTTCGTACCTTACAGTTTTCCTCGAACATTCCTTGTAAATGTGTTAGGCACGTAGGCCGTCCGCTTTTGGTAGAAGGAGAAAAAACGGCGAACGGATATTTAGATATATTGTATGAAAAATTTGCGGTCGATATTTCTTTTCCGCGGTTCGGTCACACCCTTTGATCCAGTTGTGAAATGTTGTGAAAAAGTACATTATGAAAGTCCCATTGAGTATGCCTGTTAAACTGTTGCTT
>NC_051410.1:31886165-31886616 GCF_015228065.2 Penaeus monodon
ATGAATACTTTAACAGCATTAATATTTATTGTTTGTATGACTTCTGATGATTATTTGTTTTTAAGACGTAACGAATATTCGCAGGCACGCCCGAGCACGACCCTCCTCCGCGTAATCGCCTGAGCATGGCCAGTGATTTTATTAGCTCTCATTAATTAAAAGCGATGTCGATCCAGGTCATCCAGTCCGACTTCGCGGGTCTCATTTCCAGGTCTCTCGCGGCCGAAGGAAGGAAAACGAAAATGCATAATGCATCTTAAAAGTCATGCGAAAGATCTAGCATGACCTTTGGGTTATTTAGAGGCATATCCGTTGCGGTGTTATTGAGCCGTAGCAAATGTGATGGCCGCTCTCTCATTTGCTGATTCTCGATAGGTTGGCGGCGGTCGGCGAGGATTTCCGCGGCTGAGTCGGTCAAAAATATTCGCAAAAAAAGTCCAGAGGGAAAATA
>NC_051410.1:31886663-31886925 GCF_015228065.2 Penaeus monodon
ATAAAAGCGGAGGACATGAAGCGGCTGAGTCGTTTAAAAGTTCGGAAAAAAAAGTACAGAGAAGAACAGGGGGGGAGGGGAGGGGGGAGAAGGATAAGAGCTGGAGATATGAATTTTAAGAGGAGAGAAAGAGGCAGAAGCAAAACAATGGCGTGGCTTTTATTATCGCGGCGAAAGCACTGGTTAGGCTTGTCGTTCCAGGCCTGTAATTGGCGGACCGGCGATTCGAAGCCTGATTCGTTTGGATCAACTCGTGAATCGA
>NC_051410.1:31887520-31887922 GCF_015228065.2 Penaeus monodon
TTGTATTAGTCCATTCTTCCTTCTTTCTCTCTCGCCAACTTTTGCATTTTCCTTTCATTTCAAAATACCAATAATAGGTATATTAGAAATAAACAGCTTATATGCGTATAATTACAAAAGTGATTAACTTTAGATACCGCGATGAACATCCTCATTAACCACAACAGCAAAACCTCGAACACGAAAGGCGAATAAGAAATCAAGGCTTAAAACCCCCGCCGAAGCCTGCCGCTCTCCAAATAAGTCTTTAAATGATACCAATTACAAAGTTAGCATCAGCCATCGGTCAGCCCCGGTCAGCGGCGGGCGCGGTCATTTGCCGGTGTCATTTCCAGCGGGAGATAGCGTCCGCGCCTGAGATGGGTCGTTCTCTCTCGCTGCTCCCTCCGTCGTATCCATCAT
>NC_051410.1:31888487-31888870 GCF_015228065.2 Penaeus monodon
CTAGGCTGCGAGATGACGAGATTAGGATGCCCTTGTGGATGCAACCGGTGGTTTTGCATACTTCATGACTATTTAATGCGACGGTGAAAGTATATCTTTATTTATTCCTTATTTCACTAAGCCACTTCGGTTAACATGATAAAAGCGTCGACACTCGGATCTCTAGTAACAACAACTTTAATTTAGCATAGTAATTTAGCATTAGTAATTCAGCCAACCAAAAACGTTCGTTGTATGCAGTCTTACGCTGAGGCAAAGATAAGTCATCACCCGAAGATTTCGATTACTTTTTAGTTTCTAGATTTGTAGTTTCGATATTTCAAATGCATTTTTTTTAGGTTTAAGAATGTTAACGTAAATCAAATTGTTCTGCAAGCTTTTCA
>NC_051410.1:31889690-31889812 GCF_015228065.2 Penaeus monodon
TGACTAGAACCAATCAATCTTATAATCTACAAAACTACATTAAACTTTGTAAATTAATGTGTGAAAAGAGATTTGAAACACTAATTAATCTTACACCACTCACGCTGCACTTAAATTTGACG
>NC_051410.1:31889994-31891307 GCF_015228065.2 Penaeus monodon
AGTTCACCTCGCATCTCGCTGCATTCCAGGAAACCATACTAGGCATTTTCATTACTTGCGCATCGCCACCACGCCTTGACTGCAGCTTTACCTTGTTCACTGTGAAGTGTAACAAGATCATGTTTCTTTTTCTCACTCCTCGTCTTTGCGGGTCTTAGTGGCAGGTGATACAGCCAGCCGGGACCCTGGCTCAGCGGATCACGGCGTCTGCATACTACGTGAAGCGTCCCGCGCCAGGCCCCTGCCCTGTCTCGCCGGCGCTGCTTAACACGATAGCAGATGATAAACTAATTTAGTCGAGCATGTTGTGCCTTTGATACTCACTGACCTTACCGACCTTCTCTTGTCTTGTGTTGGCACTGTCATGCCGGTCGGTGCATGAGCCATGAACCGGGAAGAGGAGTCCTCGCCGTCTTAAGCTTTTATATATGCAAATATATTTCTGCTCGGTTCTGCCACGCTGAGACATGAGGGTGAGCGCAAGGATGTTGTGCTTGAAATCTTATCTGTGATGCATGGCGCTCCAAAGGTGCATGACCCTCACCGCGCCCACGACGCTGTTTGCTCTTCAAAACAGTACATATCTGCAGAAATTCATGAAATTTTGCTCCTGTTCCTTATATTTTAGAGGATGTTTACCTCCATTTTCTGGGCCTGTGATATGAGAATGATTCTTCTCACGTCAACTGGAGATGCCACTCCGAGGTGGCCGTATATCTGTCTGCAACATGATAATTGCTAATAGCCTTTTTACTGTGCTCTCCGCGTCCGGGTTTTTCCCTTGAGAACATCTCAGCTCAAACTGCTGCATAGTTGAGCTTCGCTTGAAAGGTTTCCATGGGCAATGCTGGCTATTTCATTCACATTTTGCCTCGCGGATCATTACCTAATCCTTTTGTTATATGTGCAGATTATGGAAATGATATCGGTTCACACTTGAAGACGTAGGAAATGTAGAGAAAAAATGTGAGAGAAAAGGAAAGCAATACGGAGACAGCGCTGGGAAGACTTTTCATGTCTTATCTTAAAGGTGTATCCTTGTTGCATAATACTGTTTAGAGGATTGACAATATTTCAGGTGTATGGTTTGGTACGGATTAGCCTACTTCTTGGGCAAGCCTTAGCACACGAAGGGCCTTGAGGCATAGTGCGTGTGTGACGAACAGCGGGAAGAAATTTGCGAAACCTTAGAGGTTGAGAGGCAGTCGTCGCGCCAGATATACTTCGTCGCATTCCTTTGCTCATGACCTTCTTTCGGCTCTCCGGCTTTTGGGGATGGGGATCGTGCGTACTGTGCATCCATATTCATTGTG
>NC_051410.1:31891535-31892196 GCF_015228065.2 Penaeus monodon
GCTTGTAATTGGCCTCGTATTAATTTTGTCCCTATTGTGCAAGTTCAGAGATCATGTAAAGCGCAGTCACAGTAAGGAGAGTCTCCCTCCTGAAGGAGCGCCAGCCCTCTTCACCTCCGGCCTCCGTGGCCACTCTGACGTGAAGGCGCCCGTGAGCCCCAGTGCCCGTGAACTTGCACTCCGCCCACCGCCCGTCCGCCGCGTGTCCTGGGCGGGTAGGCGGAGTGGATGACTCAGGAATGTTCACAAAATAGCTTATCTTCGCCACCCAGTCCCGAGGAAGGGCGCCGCCGCCACCCGCACGACGCACAAGGGGTCCTTTGTCTTCTCGCGCGGACCCGTTACCTGTGAGTGAGTGAGGGGCGGGGGGAGGATCAGGCAAGGGCGGATCCGGAGAGTTTTTCGAAGCCGGCCGATAAACGCAAGTAATTAGAGGGCAGTAGTTAATTATAGAAGGAACTGGCACTATACGACCAAGGAGGGACAAGACAAATGCAACCCTGTGCAACATTCGGACGGCGAGCACGGTGTTCCAGCGTATGGGAGATGGGACTTTGGGGTGAGAAGTCAGCTATCGAGGGGACGGGAAATGTATGGGTGATTTGGATACGAGTTGCTGACTTCCTTGGATGTCATATCCCATTTCGATAGGCTGAAGATT
>NC_051410.1:31892312-31892858 GCF_015228065.2 Penaeus monodon
GGGGTAGGCCTATAAACTTAAATGTTGAAGTAGAGAGAAAAGCATTTCTATTGATTATTTCTGTAAGAGAGCTGCCTTAGAAAAAGCTACTCTCCTTTCCTGCTAATGGAAGAGCTACCAATAAATACAAAACGACATCGTTGCCTTTAAAGGGCGCGGTGGGCGGATGCGCAGAGAAAGAGAGACCGAGAGTAATGATGCATATCTCCATTAATATTTTTTTTTCCAGATCTTCAAGTTGAGCGCATTTTTCTAATTTTCAGTGTTTAGAAGTAACCGTTGTTAACTTTGTTCTTAGATTATATTCTTTTCAGTTTGGTGAAATTAAAAGCCTTAGGCACCGAATGTTGCAATGTTAGACTATCGTGTACTTTGGATAACAAGAAAATTAAATTCATGCAGTGTTTGTAGAATCTTTTATAAGCCAAGTGGATGAATATTGCAATACCCGGTCTTTTGCAATAGAGTGGAATGCGGCTCTTGAAATTTGATAACTTTAGTGGCGACCTGACAAATTAAGGTGCTATTCCTTTTTTGGCAACTTAA
>NC_051410.1:31893279-31894504 GCF_015228065.2 Penaeus monodon
TTATTTGACACTAACTCTCGTAGACGAACAAGATAACATAGACATCTCACTGTGAATCTCTGCCCGCGCTACAACTTCCGATATGGCAGTTGCTCATTTATTCACATTATGTAAATATTTTTCAATGCCATACATAGACACGATCAGGGCCAACCCGCTGATTGTTGCAGATGAAGTGGGAGGAGCCGCATTCACAAGGGGAAGTCTGAATTATGACGACAACACAGCGAAGCCGAGTTGTGGTGACGTCATCAGCAGGGGGCGGGCTGAGCTAGCGTGACGTCATCCCTGAGGGCGGGGCAGGGCTTAAGACGTGCGAGGGTCGGATGAGAGGTCGGGCGGATAAGCGGCACATGTCAGGGCACAAGACGCGGGGAGGAGAGCAATGTGACTAGCTGGCGCATAATACGAGTACCTGTTTAGGCTTCACCCATTCGGCCGCTTTAACTGGTGGGTGAAGTATGGTCGGAACCATGAATTCAGCTTCGGCAAGGGCCTCGCCAGCAGTTGTGAGGGCACCGCGCGCGTTTAACGGGACTGGGGTGCAGACGAACCAGATTTAATGAGCCATTGTTCATCCATTCTTCCTTGTGATGAGTGGAGGACTTTGGTCTATAGACTAGATTGATAACTTAATCCGTAAGCTTTTCAGTTTTGTGTGAGCGAAGTAACTGTCGACGTGCAAATCATTCTGCAAGAGATTGGAATTGGACCAAGGTGTTAACGCTTAGGGCTGGACTCTTGAGTGTTAAAATATTTGCTGAACTGATTTATAAATGTTAAAAGAGGTTCATCATACATTATTATGCCACCATGCGTTGTGCAAGTCACCTGTGTAACGTGAAGGCAAGTCTGATTGCATGAAATAGGTCATCGTTGCAACACAGAGCAACTGTTGTTCCAGTAACGAGCAAGCTCGACAGACGATTTAACTTCAACAAAGCTTGTCATGTTGATGAAGATAAATACACACATAACGCACCAGGCTAAAGAAAGACAAACTTGAAGGAATTCGTGCGAAAATATTTCCGAGGAAGATAAACACAGACGTACAGAGGATATAGGTTTAGGAAGTGCAAGATAATGAAAGCACCCCGAGTATATCGTCTAATGTCAAGCTGTAGGAGGTAAGGATTTTGAACCACATCAACTAGATAAACGTGGCAGTGTGAATGGTAGACCCCAACAGCGACAGAACGCTAGTTGCTCCAAAAGAAGAAGAAAA
>NC_051410.1:31894964-31895184 GCF_015228065.2 Penaeus monodon
TCCGTATTCTTCATCGGTACAACATTTCATTGTGACTAGTAAACTGTGGCTTAATGCTGTCTCGCAGTAGGCCACGAAGGTAAGGCCAATCAACAAGGGAAATAAAGGCTTGAGTAAAGAAAAGATTAATCTCGGCGCGGTCGCGGGAGCCGGAGGAGGGGACGAGAGCGTGACCCCGGGACAAGAAAGGAAAAGAATAGATGCGGCCAAGATGTTCATT
>NC_051410.1:31895312-31895935 GCF_015228065.2 Penaeus monodon
CAACCTCCGGCAGTCGCACCTTGTAGGGAAGGTCATTTCGCGGCGCCCGCCGACCTGGATTCCGAGACTTCCGGTGGCAAGGTCGCGAGACAGGTCATGCTTGTCTTTTCTTGGTGGGCGCAGACACTCAGCGGGGAGTAAAGGGGGGAGGGTGCCATGGGGCAATAGCCGCCCTGGGCACGGCCACCAAGACAGGGTCGGAGGAGAGAGGTCGCGGGGCTAACAAAGATGGATCAGGAGCGAGAGAGCGGTATCTGCCCTGGCCGTGTATGCAGAAAGGTCGAAGGTCAATGTATCGTGGGCGTGGACGGGGCATCTTGCTCGCTGGAGGCAGTATACAGACGAGGATTAGAGGACAGGTTAAGCTTGAGGACAAAGTGCAGGTCGAGGTTAAAGAAGAGCTTTTGAATGTATCTTTGGCTGCGACGTAGCAATGGAGAAATATGGCTCTTACGATGTAAGTGGATATACATCAGTCCACTGACTAGGCGGGCGGGTTTTAAGCTGAGCGGTTATGTGTGAAGAGGAAAGGGCGACCAGGAACAACAAAGTCGAGAGACGGGCGGCGTGGGCGTGGGCGGCAAGGCGGGGGTGGGGTTACATACCGTTCGTTCGTGAGGGTT
>NC_051410.1:31895990-31896202 GCF_015228065.2 Penaeus monodon
AGTGGGCGTGGCAAAGGTCGATTAATACGACGCTTATTCGAGGGTCCCGGGATGAAGTGTGGCCGATCGCAGGGCGTGATAAGTGCGAGCAGTATCGAGGGTAATAACAGCCTGCGCCAAAGGCCTCGGACGTGATGCGCCGATACCGCGACTCGCTGCTTTCCCCGCTTCGGCGCAATAAGGGCGACGGCGCTGCTAATCATGGCCGGGCC
>NC_051410.1:31897641-31897910 GCF_015228065.2 Penaeus monodon
TCAACGGAGTTTGAATGATTGCAGGCTTAAAGGCGCAGTGTTTACATTCACATAAATGTATCGCATGTGAGTATAGAATTGCAGTATCCAATTAAGATAGGCCAGACTTCATGGGACGGTGTCAAGTCTTTGTAACCGTGATATCTTGCCCTTTCGGTAATCAAGCCTATCTGTCAGGGCGCTTGACGGAAGCTGTTAAGTTGCATTTACTTGTCTTCTTGGATGGCGTTACGTGACCATTGTTCGAGTCAGTCCTGTTTACAAGAGCA
>NC_051410.1:31898821-31900863 GCF_015228065.2 Penaeus monodon
GTTAGTACATGTATGTACCGTGCTATTCACGAAAAGAAATAAGTGACTTCTCCCCATTTAATTAAAGGGAAATAAGAGAAGGGCATTGGGAATTATATACCCAAAACCCTTACAAACGCCCCGGTACTCGAGACCGAATAAAGGACGGTCGCAGACCGCGAGACCGAACCGCTAGCCCGTGTATTCGAATCCTTGAGCATTGTTTGAACCTAGCTAGAGTGACATGTCAGTCAGTGTGATTGTAGCCTTTGTAGGCGTTGATGTAATGGAGGTGTAGCAGGAGAAGCGTTGAGCGTGGAAATATTAGAGCGATTAGCTGTAACATGATAGCGTGCGTTGTAATACCATGAGTGATGATGTGGGAAGAAGAATGCTAAGAGAACTATGGTGATAATGGGCGAACGAGGGAGAAAATACGATTTTCGGAACGAGCCCCCAAGTTTTTGAAAATGCAAGATAGAGATAAAGAATGGGAATTCGTGCAATATTTTTAACATTTACGGTTGTTGTGATAACTTGGAGGGTAAAGCTGAAGAACCTTCATATCTGCCTTAATTTCCTAGAAATCAGACAACGAAAATGGTGGGGAGGCGGACTGGGCAAATATGAATTATTCGTGCGCATTGCCTTTCAAAACGTGATTATTTCCCTTGAAATCATATTGTGACCTTTACGTATTCTCGAGAAACTTGCTGTGATACGGAACGAATGGCCTAAAACCCAACACAATTTTCACGTAGTGATGAGGGGCAATGAAGCCAAAGTAGGTGTCAAAAGGTAAGTAAATCAAACTGGCTGAATGTTTCTTTCGGTAAACCACAAATGTGTAAGAGAATGACAGAGTTGTGTTAGTGAAGCTGGAAGATGAAACCTTAAGACTGTTTTTAATGTTCACACGGGAACCACTACACAGCCATGTGTGTGTCTCATGCCATTGGAATTTTCTTGAACTTTTCGCCTATATGTAACTGCTTATTCTGCAATTGAACACATATCCTTCGTTACCTTTGGTGTTTTTAGAAAGTAAAGATCAGGCAAAACGCAAAATGTGTCGTTCTTTCATATTAATATGCATTTTATTAATTGTAACAGATTATCGATGCGCCCAATTATCAGCTTTTGTGGATGACTCATCATTTTCTGTACCTGTAGATATTTCTGCAATAATGAACAGGTAACGAAGCGCATGCCGCCACACCCACACAAACCATGCAGAGTGAATCCTTTTGGAAAAATTAATCATATCCCACCCAATATTCATGAACCATGAGGTCAGTCCCTTCCTTCGCCATGAAATTACGTAGTCAAGCCTGCCAATCTCTAGCAGGCGTGTGGACGAGCACATTCTCCGTTGCAAAAGATAACTACGTTCCCCTCTTGATTCTGATTTTAAACTCGTCTCTGATGCAAGTGTGAAGGCGCGCCCGTCTTTAGGAGAGTAAGTTATCATAATCGGTTTATCTCATTGATTACAAACAGACGTTCACTTTCCCTTATGAATCGGAATACAACTCTCACTACCCCGCGCGTCAAAAAAGGAAGGCCACCATTTGTTGTGCATCATAGGACAACGCCCATACTACGCCGTTTAGCAGATGGTCACGCCTACCCTCTCAACACAAATCAGTATAGTACGCCTACCCTTACATGAATGACAAAGCCAATCCCACCCGTCACTTTACCTGCCTCTCATCAGCACCGGAAACCAGGCCGTGTTAATTAACTATACTTTCCCAGTAAACAGAAGGCTAACGTTTCTCTCAAGATTGTTAAGAGCTCTACTAGGCAAATGATTTCCCGCTGATGTCCGTAGATAAGGCCAGTCTTTACACGTGGTGGTGCCTTATTTGGGCGACAGACCTTGAGGGTGGACTTGTGCCGGAGATTCTGCCTCTCGTAAATAAGCTTTTTTCTACTACTACTAACGAGGTAAGATCTGATGGAGGCTGCGATGAAGAAATCTCGAGAACAACACTTACGTCATCAGACATTATGGTAATACTTTTAGAAAATAGTAATTAACGAGGATTGCAATTAGTGGT
>NC_051410.1:31900909-31902021 GCF_015228065.2 Penaeus monodon
GCCAGTAATTGGCAAATGCAAAGCTTTGGGCGGCTCTTATTTTACCGAGATCAGGGCGGAGATAAAAGGAATCCAAGATTAGCAATGGCTTGAACTTGTCAGATTGATATGTTTATGAAGTCGTGGCCTTATTAAATCAGGTAATGATTCACAATTTGACAAGTTAATCCTGATAACATGGGTGAGCCGGAAAAATGCAGATGGACGGATTACACCATAACATAACATTAAATTAAATAGAGGGCAGTCTCCAATACATATTCTTGTCCAAGGTTTGTAAAACCACGAAGAAAACGGGTGTTAGTAACGATCTGACGGTAATGAAAGGGTAACTTCAGTATTTGAGCCAAACATCTGTGGCTGTATCCATGCCGTAATAAATCCCACATTTTATCACGTATTTGAGCTTTGAGTTTCAGTATTCTATAGTTTGGCGAAAAAGGGACACAAATAAGTTAGTTTATTTTAGAAATTAGTAACAGAATGCTGTTTGCATTATAACCACGCGAAACAATAACTCACGATTTTGGACTTACAGTACGGTAAGATGCTGCTTAGCTAAGGAACGAACTCACAAAGTCAAACACAAATTGCTTGGTAATGGTGTGAAAGGGTCGCTGTGAACAGGAGGTTATGGTTACATGGTAATACTTTGATAAGATAGATGCGTTAATATGTAAACGAGGTGTATAGTTCATATGCTAACATTTTTTTCTGGAGGCCACTATCGTCTGAGTTCCATCTCTCCGCCTCCCGGAGCGAGAGATATCAGGCGCAAAGGCGATTTGCACAGCATGAGAGGCGAGCTTAGAGCCGAGGCTGATGAACTGGCCGCACGATAAGCACCACGGGCACCATAGCAATCGGCATCCTTCGTCGTAGAGGTGGACTGGTGGTCACGCGGAAGGCGAGCGGCGCCGTGGAGGTGTTGATGATGCGCGCAGATAACGACGAGTTCCAGCAGCTATCGCAATGCATCATCCGCTAACGATGTTTATGACAGGGGGAGAGTAATCGTGAGCGTGGGTTCTGATGGCCAGGTGTAATAGCAGCAATTGGTGGCGCAGGCGGGGGTGTCATGGCGGAGTGGATGGTTGGCTGGAGTAGGAAAA
>NC_051410.1:31902040-31903921 GCF_015228065.2 Penaeus monodon
ATTGGTTTCGGAGATTGAACCTTGATCGTGGAGTGCTTTCTGCTTGATCATGGAAAATGTTCTGCTTGACATGGGATATTTTCTGCGACTCAGGTACTGTTCTGTAAGTGATTAACGAGAAGAGCTTTCAGTTGCAGTTGAGGCAAAGAAGGTTGTAGGTGTAATTTACTTGATGCCATATAAAGCGCAGAACCATGAAGGAATTCACCGCCCCCTACGAGAGAATATTAAAGAAAAGATTTACTATATTTAAGATTTATGACGAAGGCGAACTTTATTTGTCTCAAGACTTTTATACTCTCAATAATATCTTATGTATTTAACAATAATTTTCTTTTGTTAAAGTATGAGTGCTTTAGATAAGCATGTTATTGATAATGTATGAATAAGGTAATCTGCATATGCCAGCTTTTTATCATTGCAAGGCAGACGTGCATTCTTTGAAGTGCTGCTTACGGTATATGTGATAACCGAAGTTGTGAGTTTCTTAACCTTTTCTGAATTGCTGTATATATGTGCTTGCCAGGTGTCCTTTACTATTGCAGTTGAGTTAGTGCTAGATTAAGTGCATTTCGTTAGTGCGTGTATTTAGCCACACGTCAGGACTGTGTTTACGGGCATCGTTGTCCTAGGGTGTGATGACTGCTGGCATGTTACCGTAACAACAAAGGTGACCCCCATTGTGCATGGTGCTTCTGGGTTTCTATTCTCGCAATTATGTATTGAATATGCGTGGCATTTTGTAATATAAACTGACAAAATATGCCTTCTGCCTATTAGAGCTGCTTCACTGTCCTGTTAGTAAAAGTGGTTTACTCACAGTGTAATTCAGTTCAGTGATATTAAACATTTCTAGATCTTTATCCGAGGGACGTACATGACACATAAGAATTGAGTGAGATCAGTTACACTCCAGCTAACCTGATTATCTTAAGGAGATGGAAAAATACTGCCTTTGAGAAGTGAAAAGGGCCGAGGAACCCCGGTGCTGGGAGGAGCCGGCAAGAGCACAAGAGTTCAGAAGAGGAGTGTTAGGAGTGTGTGGGTCATAAACGTAAAAATGGGAAGCTATTTGAGTGGTCGTGGGATTGATGGCGGCGGCATTCTCGAGAGACACGTCCCTTTTGAACGGAGGAGAAGGCCGGATAATGCTATGTGAACAATGTGCGATATCGTCAGGGTTTACAGTCTCAAGGTCTTGGCAGACAGTTTACCGAATTCTAAAATGGGCTTGAGGAGGAAAAAATCTTTGTTAGAATAGTGTGCACACATAGTTGTGCAATATACGTTGCCAACTTTATCAACCCGGCTGACACTTTGCTAGGCACTTCGGATACTCGTTGCAAAATTAAACCATTCAATTTAATTTGAAGGTCCTTCCATATATTATGAAAAACTAGATATTAGAAGATCATGTGCGCTAGTGAATGTTGGACTCAGGTCTTGTTTATGGTTAAGAAAATACGAAAATACGGAGATCTGGATGGGAAAGCCCCTGTGTCACAACAGGGACCAGGGGCATCGCGTGCGTCGCATTCCGCGCATGTGAAGTTGTTGCTCTTCCGGGCGATGGGAGCTACAGTTTCCGAAAACATCTGTAGCTGGATGAGTCAGTGTAATTGCTTCGTGGAAACTTGTGTGCGCTGTGAATGTTAACTCATTGTCTATAATTGTATCGGATTTATAATAAATGTGTAACCAGTTTCTTGGCCGATGACCGAGATACTCTAATATCATAAGGGACAATCTCAGTGCAACAAATGTTATGTTGAGCAGCGCACTGACACAAGCACAAATAAAATTATCATGCAAATAGAAAAGTATTAGTGTTGCGCATGCCAGCCAGGGTCGTCGTGTGTCACAATTGGGTAAACGCGAGGA
>NC_051410.1:31904344-31905297 GCF_015228065.2 Penaeus monodon
TAGTGTCCGCCAAACATCCCATTATAAATAGAGAGTCACTGACCAAAGCTGCTTTAGTTGTCAGCGTGGCACGCAGTGTACGTGGGTTAAAGCAGACGGCAGTAAGGGTTCGGGCGCAAGAATCCCCGGGAAATTGTGCTGTTTGTTGCCGGATATAGACTGACGTCAGCCGGCTCGACGGGCTGGGAAGAACCACGTGCCAGGCACTCGGTGCCAGGCATCAGCGGGGAGCCGACTCTGATCTCTGCGGCCATAAACATAAAGGGACACGTTAGGGTGACTTTTGTGGTTCACGAATGGGCCGAAGAAAAACGCCGGGATGGCCGCTCGGATGAAAGTTAATTGCGAGAATCATCTCTAAATTCACCGATGAAAGGGGCGATATTCTAAGCACTACTTTTGCCTCGCCGACCGCGCGATAAAGGAGGTTTTATCGCATCCGAGCTCTGCATTTTTGTCTGGGCAGAGCTCGGACACAGCAGGGCGCCAGAGGACTCTATGTAGATTAGGTCGTAATTAAGCTAATAGCCCCGTGATGATAACTGGCTTACCGACCGCCGGAGGTCAGGCGCAAGGTGTAGGGGAGTTTAGCACCCGGCCATTACCTGTTATGGATCAGGTGGCTATCGGGTGATTAGGAATCTTAAGGGATTAATATCGACAGTCGGTTGAGATATCTGATAACGACCAGTCCTAAGTCCTACTCTCCTTCCATATCTAAGACAGAGCAGATGAGGGTAAAGAATATATCACTGACATCTCTCTGTATTATCAGATTTTTCTACCATCACGTCTAATAATTTTGATTGTTTTTGTAAATGTCCGTTGATATTGCGCTCTGAACCTTGAAATGTCCTTTGGTATCTGTTTTACTGGTACCTTAATTTGAAATGTGTTTTCTCAACACAACACCATTGTTTTTGCCATTTTCCTGAATTATCAGTGTTCCTGGC
>NC_051410.1:31905388-31907157 GCF_015228065.2 Penaeus monodon
AACTTCAACTCAACTCTGCAGAAAAAGGCAACCTGCACTGGTTATATCGAGTGCACAGCGCAGGAAGACATTCAACTTGACCTATCGGTTATTTTATGAACATATAAGAAATAATTATTACTGGTTTGGGTAAATGCACACCGATGAAGAAACAGGGAAGAGGTTAATCCCAGAAGTGACGATGCTTTGTTTTAAATGTTTGTTGTTATCTTTGTAATTTACATGCAAATGTTTTCACCTTGCTTGGGTGGGTGGTATCACATAGCAGATTATTTAATTTAAAACTTTCTTTCCCATGCAAATTAAACAGCTGGTCATGATTAATCTTCATTTCACTACGAGAAAATCAAGCTTTTGCTCCCGCTATCAGATGGCTACGAGGAGATAAGACTTGGCCCTTGTTTCACACGCGAGTAAGAGCCATTCTTGATTAAAGTTTCGACCATTTTGAGATTAGGGATATGCCAGACGTATGATGCAGTGGTTTATTTATATGTGGGCAGCCGCACCTCCGTGGGGGAATACACGAAAGAATATCATATCTAATGAAGACAAGATAAAACTAATTTCAGTTATGAATAATTTGTAAGATTTAAATTTTGCATCAGATATAACCAAGGGATTATTTACTCTTCAGTACTTGTAAAAGGCAAGAGCTTTAACGGGTAGGTTTCAGCGTTGCACAGGCCACGGGTCACGTAACATCGCCAGCAAGCACGAATAACGTTTAAGCTAACTCTCGTCACTAATACTCGGTTATATTGCCCCCCCCCCCTCCATAGGTGCCACAATTCGCCCACGCTCGCGGATAAGCTAATTTGTCATAATCATTAGACTTATCGGCCGCCGGTAGTTGCTCTGCCGTCGGCTTCCTCCTACGCTGCTTCCCGCTGCTTTTAATAATATGTTGCCGATAGTTATCGTGTGCGGGTTCCCCTGCCGAGGAGTGGGTGGAAAAGACAAAAGGATGGCGTGGCAAGGAGCGAGGAAAACAAAGATTTAGAGTTGGATAATTTTCTTGTTTGTAAGGTCCCACTTGCCTTGGTGTTCATGGTGGTGGCGGCGGTAATGGTATCAGAAATGAGCGTCCCGGTGAAGCTTTAGGATGTACCGGTATTTATGTGGATAGTTTGCGGTTGTAAGAAATCGTGAGAAATGCGATAATGAGATCTGTTTGACGTTGAATGTGATGCTTGCTTGATATTGATATTTTCTTGAGAATTGCTTATTTTAATGTGTACTTCAATAAAAATGGACAGAGGACGTGGATGATTCTCAGTGCGTAGAAATAACGCAGTGAAAAAACGAATGCCAAAGAACAAATGAAAAACAAACAAACACAAAGGGTAAAAAAAATAGTCCAGAAAGGAGTGAGATTTTCCGAGGGAGACATTCGGCATCCCAGGGTGAACCAGAGAACCGGAAAGCGAGATCTCGAAACGACAAGGATTATATCGAGTGTTGGCTCTGAAATGCTTTTCGATCACGCCCAAGTTAGGCATAATGGCGAGATGCTTGGATAGCACGAAGGAGTTCATGCGAATGGGGAGGAGAAGAAGGCACGGCAGGGCTTGAAAGAGTCATTTTCCTGTTACTAATAAATTTAAACGCCTAAGGGCAGTCGACCGTGTGAAAGGGGGTAGTTCATCACACGCCCGATCTGAGAGCCCCACCCCCCTTGCTAAAATTCTTGCGAACAACTGCAGAGGGAGACTACTTGGCAGATTAACGACCGCAGTCAGGCAGGAAGATCGACGTCGAGTGACTGA
>NC_051410.1:31907533-31908640 GCF_015228065.2 Penaeus monodon
ATGGGTGTACATATGACTGTATGTGCATGTACTCTCTATGTATCCTTGATCTTTGCTGTGTATAGGATGCTGAAAGGCGTGGCGCACTGTTCCTGCAAGTTTTCTGTGTGGATGAGTGTCACAGCTTAACCTTATCCTTGGTACCTGACAGTTATTTTATTTGCAGCGAGATATATGATTATCATGTGTTAGCCATCAGTTGTATGCTTTTAATAGGCTTGTTCCCGACCCCGTTAACAAACCGATCTTGATGAGAGTGGAAAAAAAAGTTTTTTGCTTCTCATCGTTGCCAGTTTTATGCTAATTTCTAGAACACATTGACTTACTGTTTGCATGCTTACAGATCCACAGACAAAGACTGAAGGTCGTAGGAAGAGACCATTGACCTATACGAAACGCCCTGGGACCGCCTCTCACAGGTTGGGGCTGGCCTAGACCTTGTTTTAATTAGTCGTCTTTTGTTTACCTGGAAATGTGGTGTCTTGTCGTGTGGGTCTTGCTTCATCGCCTCCCCACACAAGCCTTTTTTTTTATCCTTTTCCTCCATCTTTACTTTCCTGAGTCTGAAATACCCCCAGCTCTCTCCTTCCTTCACCTGCAGGTCCTCACCTTTGCTTCCTCTCCGCTGAGCCATCCCCTGCGAATAACTGCGTCTTCACTACACCGTCCTTTTCTCCCTCTCTCTCCCTTGCACATCTTCATCTTCCGAGTGGTCCCTCAATCTCATCTCTCATTGCCTCCTAATTTTTATCATTTGCTCCCCCATCCCCTGTTTCAAATATGGGAAGATGGTTCGTGACGATGGCTAATCTGAGGGGTTCTCGGATATAGCAAAGTAAATTTGATTAGACTTTTATTCAGTCCGGACCATAAATCAAATATTAGAGACTTAACCCCCACATATGGACGCCTATAATAGGATTATTGTAGCTGACGTTGTGCATCTACTGTAAAGAATGTTAGAGTGAGAGATAGACCGTAATCTTTCCTGGTGGAGAGTGCGGTCTCGTGCCGGGAGAACAGGTTAACGAGATTCCACCTTACCACACAACGATCTGCAGCTCTCAACACAAAGGGCGATTGGGAGGTGAGTGGGGAGGGTACGCT
>NC_051410.1:31908799-31909191 GCF_015228065.2 Penaeus monodon
GACCCCAGGTGGCGTGGATACTGGCAGAGAGCGGCTTGTGGGGCTTAAGAGGTGAAGTCCTACGCGAGCACGCCGCCGACCGCCTTCTCGCTGGCGTATGGCTCTGGCACGTCCGTCGCCCGGCCTTTGGCGTGGTCATCTCGCCGGCTCTCGCGGGCACAGGCAAAGGAACGAGAGGAAAGAGGAGTAGGCAGTGGCAGTGGGCTTAATGAAGTATGTGAAGGCTATTGTTATTATGGAGATTACGGCACTGTTGGAAGTATCCCATAATTTCGATAGTTACAGCGGGTACTTCACACTAGCAGGCGCTAATTATACTTTCAATAATGTTCTGGTAATATAAAAATATATGATCATTGTAATATGAAAGGCCATAGGTATATAACAAAATA
>NC_051410.1:31909267-31911537 GCF_015228065.2 Penaeus monodon
ACAAAAACGAAGTCACAAAAAGTCCTAGTGGTATTTTTATGTGTTCGTGATTTATGATTATGCTTGTATTAAAACGTCATCCTATTGTAACTTTTATTCAGTAGAATGGTACCTGCCATCTTTTATTACCGAAAGGAAAAAAATATTCAGGTATTATTTAAGGAGGCGATCATTTGTTTATTCGTTCATCAACCCATCCGAAAGCAATGCTTCACAGTACAAAGTTGTGTCCGTGTGCGCGTGTACGGTGCCCTGGACCAGTTCCCCGGGACCGGTTAGAAACGTTTCAGGCACACGAATCCCGTTAGTGATGACGTCTCTCGGGGCCGTATAACCGGTTGTCGCTATTTCCGGTCGGGCGGATGGATGTGTACGGTATCTCGTGTGTCCATTACGTAATGCGAGTCTAGGGGATCGGATCGGAAGTAAATATCCGACATATGGCTGGAACACATGGCCTGCTTGGCACACGTGAGAGGTTTCTTCCTCGCGCCTGTCCGTTGGTCTGTGGTGTGTTTTTGGCGATGAATATGAAATATAACATGTCTAATGTTATATTTCTAATAATAATTAACGAATTGTCTCTTAATTACAGGTATGTCAGTGCCAGGGAAGCCCATGAGGTGGTAAGTACCTAAGAGCACGTACCTTGATTGACAGCATGTTGTTCCGGCGTATCTTCATTCTTGTTTTGCATGATTTGTACACGCAAACAAACACGTGTATTTGACTACTTGGACAACATACTTATTGATGGGATTTGCATTTTACTGTTCGTTTTTGCACATACCCTATTATGCGTAATATATATTCATTACGTATTCTCCATAAAAGAGATTGTTCTATTAAAAGATTAATAATACATATAAAAAAGAAACGTTTACTGGATGTATTTCACAGAAGTGGATACGCCTGCAGGTTAATGGGTGTAGGTGCAGGTCAGAGGTGAATGTAGATGTGGCGGGAGGTGGGGGAGGGGAGTGTTAACCCGGTTCAAAAGGGAAGTTCCTTTAAATGGATGTTGGTACGGCCCCTGTCAAGGTGCCGGTGCAAGGGGCGGAGGCACGTAAGTAGGCACGGCTGAGAGCGCGGGGCGAGACCAGTGAGTCCCACGTTGTTTGAGGATCTCCCAGCTAGCGTGGGTACTTATATGCAAATAGCGGGTAATTGTTGAGCCATCAGGAAGCCCACAATCGTTATTGTGTCGTTATTGCCGACCCGGGTCCCACAGCCTCCGATACTAGACCTATATTTCCTACTTTGCTCTCTGCTCGCTCGTCGTGCATGTCGTTATCGTGATGGATGTCATTTCGGCATCGGAGTCATGCGTCATGTATAATGCAGAGTGCATGTCATGTTCATCAAGGTTTGTTTCACTAGGAAAATTGCCGTGCTATTAGCCTTAATTTTGCGAATTAGAACACAGTTATAGGAGAGGATGTTTATACTTCATCTTTATTTATAGGCACTGGCAGATGGGTCATGTAGTTTTCATTACACTGTAATGAAAACTACATAACAGAACAGGAGTACACAATATACTGTTCTCGCTAGGGTATACGACCTCCTTGGATAGTTTGTGCCCCACGTTGGCACGGTTGAAGCCGTAGGAATCACGAGGCATATGCCATCTGAAATCCAAATGTTGTATATGCGCCTATAACTTGTTCAACTTTAATAGACTAACTGTATTTTTTGCCATTGTTTCTTGTGAAATACTAGTCGTTTTAATATGCATGTTTTTATTATGCCCGAGTATATCATGCTTATTTGTTTCTTTATTTAAGTCTTTGTTTTCATTTACTGCATGCTTACATTCTCCACTACATTTGTTATAAGCATATCCTAATAACAATTGAAATAATTGAAACGATAGTTTGTAAGATCCTTTTCGCGTTGAACCCGTCACGTTGAAGCAGCCAGCAGATGCTGACTTAGGAAGAACTGCTTATGGATTCTTGAGGAGGCTCGGACCAGGAAAGAATTTGCGGTACGCGAAAGGTTGCTGCCTGCACATCAGGTTGGAAGAAATGCCAACAGGCTTTGTGTTTGTGCAAGGTAAGCGAAGAGCTACCTGACAAAGGTATGCAAATGCACGCTTCACATCACTACCCGCGGGCACACAGGCATACACACCTCGCCGCTACGGGTCTACGGACCAACCACCGCACAATGCAACACACATTTGCCGGGCCATTAACAAGATCCACTGAAACAAAAGGTGTTTATTTAGCACACATGCTCCTGCACGACTAATAGTGGGTATCGCA
>NC_051410.1:31911561-31911747 GCF_015228065.2 Penaeus monodon
CGTCTTCTCCCCCTTCACCCTTCTTCCCCGTCTGTCATCATGCCTCGCTTATCCAGCTTTGCTTGTTTACAATAGATCTTTTCGTTAAGGAGTCAGGCCTTCAAGACTTTCCTTGCACTTTTCGTTCTACCTGCCTGATCCCGTCTTGGTGCACAGTTAACACTACTCGTCTCGCTGACTGACTCA
>NC_051410.1:31912749-31912956 GCF_015228065.2 Penaeus monodon
TTTGGTCGCATGTTGCATTGCAGTACTAAACCAGCCTTCACATTCACGTTATTTGGCATTTTTAAAAATATTTCATTTATTTTTTATTTGAAGCTAAATTTACACTTAAGAAACTATTTTAGTTGGTTACTGCAGTCAAGAAGAGGGGAAAACGGAGCTTCTGATCCCGTCTTTCTGCACAGTTACTCCTTTACTCGTCTCACTGAT
>NC_051410.1:31913172-31913270 GCF_015228065.2 Penaeus monodon
TTCTAGCGATGTAGTAGCGATGTGCAGTTGCGGAAGGGGAGTATGTAGATAGGGGAAATACTGAAAGAAATTGCGCTTAATATTTAATTATTTACAGA
>NC_051410.1:31914203-31916716 GCF_015228065.2 Penaeus monodon
ATCCTCCCTCCCATTCACCCGAGCCGCAGGTATGCACGCCCGCTCCTTTTCCATCCTCTTCTTCCCTCCCTTCGCTTCCCACTTAATATCTTGGGCAGTTGAGTTAGATGCTGGGCATTCTATTCGTCAAATCATTGATTACGTGTTGCTCCAAAGTAATAGAGCGGTGAAGGTGTGTCGCGGAGTGCCTGGAAGGGGCCGCGGGGGCGAGACAGGGCGGCACTGAGTGTCAGAGGCTCAGTGCCCGCCCTGGCTACGTCACAGTCGCCGGAGCGCCACCTGCGAGCGAGGAAGGGCCGTCCGGCATCGGCTCACTCGCCCTACTCACGCACCTCCGAGAGCGGCAGTACCGGAGCGGCCGGCGCTGAGCACTGCCAGGTGACTCACGTGGTGACAAAGTTCGCAAGTGACAGTGTGAAGGCGTGCGTACATGCGGAAGCACCCTGTCGTTTGTTATCGTAAACTCGTGCTACTGGATGATACTACATATATTATTTAGCAGTGAATGACTAGGTCTTATAGCCAGTTTCAAGTGCAATAGATAACTAGTTACGTCTTTGTAGTGAGTAATGTAGATTGAAAGGTTAGGTGATTGATTTATACCACAGGAACATTCAGCTTTGTCATTGTTATTGTGTTATCGTGTACTTGCGGTTGTATGAAGTATTGTGATATGATTGTAAGTCGGGCGTATATCACTGTTTTGTCGTCCATTTCTGAGAAATGTTGAGTGTGTTACTTATATGCAGTGAATACCAGAGCTCATCCCTGTGACATCCACCTCATAGTGTCGGTACTGGATCCTGCTCTCGTGAATCAGCTTGAGTCCCCCGACGCTTTGTCATTATCTCCCACACGCGGCGTCTCCTCCTCCCAAACATTCTCTTTGTGTGGCGTCACCTGTGCTGACAAGCATAGCACTTCTCGTACGTGGCTGTTGTGTCGCCTTCACCAAAGCGGATATTCTTGGCCGTGTAGGAGGGGAGCTCAGGCATGGTCGTCGGCGGTGTGGCTGTCCCGAGGGCAGTGTGACAGCGAGCAAGGCCGGGCGGTCGGCCTTTGCAGCCACGATTACCAGCGCTGCCGCCAGCTGCGTCCCCCGCGTCGCTCCTCCCTTCTCTTGGCAGGCGTTACGAAGGAGCTGGCTACGCTGGCAGACACGATAAGGGATAAGGTAAGAATCAATGGGAAGAGTGCTCAGTGCGCATTTCTTTTTATTTAATATTTAATTGTATAGTTTTTAACTATATACAAAAATAGTACTAGGAAGTCATAACTCCTTACAATAACTTTCGCGGATAATTTGTAATAATTCTGATCAAATAGGAAAAACAAACTCGTTTCGTCATCCAATTCAATTTTCTCGTACTAAACCTTCATTTGTCAATAACGGGGCAGTTTTGAAGTCATATTGCGTTTGTCCCGACACGGCAAGAGGTGTTATTTCTCTCTTAATTGAAAAATAAGACGGCCGCTGGCGCGGCCTTCCTCTTCCCTGTGAACCCATCTGGTTTTCGAAGAGTGGAAAGGCTTGGATTAGGTCACTGAAAGAACTTAATGCGATTTATTTCACGCGAGCACGGGTTAAAGTTTCAGGCGTTTCCGCGTGCTGCTTCAATGCCGAAGGTGCTGAAGTCAGCGGAGATCCACGCAAAGCCTCCGTGGGTACGAGAAAACAATCAGTCTTTCCGTAAGAGGCTCAAGTCGCGAACCCTCGTTGGCAACAAGACAATAACAAGTGTAGACACTCGCCTGGGACAAGGATCACTAATTACAGACTGCTCGTTTGTATTAGTGTGGTCTTTGTTGTGGTTTCGGTTAGTGGATGAAACGGATGGGGGGCCAACAGTGTGCATCACTTATTCTTTTAAATTTGAATAAAGATATTTGGATTTCTTATTATCGTTACTGTTATTCCTTGTTGTTTTCCAACAAGTCTGGCAGGACTTTTGTAATTATAACAACCTATACTTCATTTTTCACGCAGACGTTTGCCTTAGACGCTGCCATCTCTCCCCTCGCAGTTGTCTATCTGGTGTTGCTGTCATTTGATGCCATTTGATATTGTGTTCGTATCCTTAGCTGAACATGTGGTCGGATCTAGTTGTCATCTCACAGGCATTCGAACTGAGCGATGCTTCCGTAGCCAGTGTCTTGGGGGGATTAGACTTCCGTAGACAATGCGCTATTATTAAATGAAATGATGGGAAATGGGCTTAATGTTGTTGTTTGGATGAATGGGACTGTCATCATGTGCTTAATGGTTATTGAGAGCGAAATTGTGATTGGGAAATTATGCTGCTCTCGGCCTCGTTGCCACGCGGGTCGAGTTGCAGATCAGAGTAATACGGGAACAGCGTGGTGATGCGATCATTTTTCATCGGCGTAATTTGATCTGCTGATTGTCTGAATAGCTTTTGTCGTACGGCCGCGGCAATGCTTGATGCCGGAAGGCTTCATAGAGGAGCAATAAAACTGGGTATTTTTAAATAGAAAGTGGGGTTATTGTTGCA
>NC_051410.1:31916986-31917639 GCF_015228065.2 Penaeus monodon
CTCCAAAGGCAAGTGCTTACGAGGGCGCGTGTGGACGGCTGAAGGAAGACCCGCTGGGGTCGGCCGCGGCGTGTCATCGCGCCGCGCTCGGCCGGGAGATTAATGGCGTCGGTTGCGAGGTAATGATCTTGCGATCTTTCATCATCCGCCGTGATGCCTGCACACGCCTATCGTTACGACAACCGCACCGCGTGAGCGTGATGGACTTATTCCATGTAGATGAAACGATGGGCGTTGCGACACGGGCGTGATGAACGGGAAGATGGGGTTGTAGGCGAGAGTAATGGTGCGGCGGACAAATGGTAGAGGCTGAATGGGCGAAGGGAGAGGCCGATGTGGCGATGTCGAGCGCCTACGAGACGCGGGGTTGTATGGTGTGCTTGCGTGGTTGCCAAGAGGTGGGCGGCGAGGCTGGTGGCCGCACCTGTGAAGGCAGGCGCAGGCACACGTTTAAGGTAAATTGTTGACGTTTTTTTCTCATCTTGTGCCACGGCAGTGTCTTCTGTTGGAGAGCGGCCTCCATCCGATCGACCTCGCCAGCTGAATGTGACGTGCTTTATTTCCTAGTTTATTTTGATGTTAAAAAAAAATGTCCCTGAGAACTCCCTGAGAACACTTAGAAAAATGAGGATTACTTTTATGACAAGAAGATA
>NC_051410.1:31917737-31918002 GCF_015228065.2 Penaeus monodon
GCCCTCTGTAGCACAATGGCTGACGTCAACATTTGTGGGGCTTCACCTGATTAAAACCACGACGGTTTGAACATACCTTCAGTCCTTACACTCATTTTATGTCCTTACATTCATCTTATTTTTATTTTTACGCTCAATTTTTTTTCCCGCGTTCATCATTTCATGTTGTATCCTTCAACTGCAGCCATGATCGCAAAACACATTTTTAAAAAAGATTGTCTCATGCCGTTAATGTAAAAATGCAACCTATGGGTTTGGTCTTTGT
>NC_051410.1:31918773-31918981 GCF_015228065.2 Penaeus monodon
GCCCACTCACCCCGAGCGAAAGCCAGCCCCCGCCCTCGCCCACACGCTCTCACGATCCGGGCCGCTGTGCCATCGAGCCGACCAGGGCGCAGGTCAAGAAGCCGCGCAGGAACGTTACCGAAAATTACACGTTGTCTCCGCCGGGGAAAGGGATGTCATTCTCCCTCCCGCGCGCCCGGCCTCTTCTCCAGCCTGGGGCGAGGGGGCT
>NC_051410.1:31919058-31919317 GCF_015228065.2 Penaeus monodon
AGGGGGGTGGGGAAGATAGCGGTTACGGCGATAATGTATGAGATGGCCGATCACAAAGGAGGGGTTAACCCATTGGGAATGGAGGAAAATGGAATAGAGGGAGGATGACGGGAGGAGGCGGACAGGGCGTATGTGTTGCCAAATCAACCTCCTCCATGTATGAGAAGAGAGGATGGGGGGGGGGGGGGCTCGTGTGACCTTCGTCTTACTCACTTGGGAACACTCATCTCGTAAGTGGGCATCCTTATTGGAAGGGCTT
>NC_051410.1:31919494-31920128 GCF_015228065.2 Penaeus monodon
TGCTTGCATGCAGAGGATTTGCGATTAGCGCACTTAGCTTTTATCTCAATAAACTTGTCAAAAAAAAAGTCAGTTCGATATAGTGAAGAAAATTAAATTACAGAGAGAGTGTAATATAAATGTATTAACATCCCTCATATGGCTACAAATGACCCAAGAAGCCAATTAAGTTCAATTACTTTTTGCGTGAATCCTTTGAGAGGGAGAATAATAAAGTTATAAATCCCCTCGCTACAGGGGCAAGGGGGTCATGCCCTAATTAGCGGACCAGAAGGGGGGTCCTCCGAAAGCCTCACTCAGGTGGACACAACAAAGCGTCCCGGCTGATTAAGATAATTAAAGGTATTGTCGGCTAGGTGAATTATTCCTTGTATCTCACGCGGGGGCCATTGTGTGTGACCCGGACGGGCCCATCTGCCCGCCGTGCTTGGGAATCCGGATTGCGCTTCTGTCCACGCGTGCTTGCACATAGCCTCGCGCTTGGGAAAGCACACACATGCATACACGTACCTCCTCCTTTTTTTCTCTCTCTTTCCTCTTCCTTCCCTTTTCCTATACCCTTCTTCCCCCTCTTGCTATCCTTTAATTCTTCCCATGACCCTTCTTACCTCCATCTGTCTTGTCCCTCACTTCC
>NC_051410.1:31920422-31921301 GCF_015228065.2 Penaeus monodon
CCACCCTCCCCTCCCCACGCACACTCAAGTGTGACCCCAACCCTCTTCGCAAGCAGCAAGTAACAGGACCTGCACGCCGGACTGCTCCTTTCCGGGACTTAATCTCCAGTCCCCTGCAGGCCGTCAGCCCAGCTAGGTCATCCTCTGCGTGTGTGAAATGTGACACACGGATAGAGTGCAGCCCCCTTGAGCCTGGCAGTGCAGATATTGAGTGAGTGTAATGGATTGCCCGAGATGAGACAGCTGAAAGGCCGGGATTGATGAATGGATATAACCTGAGTCGCCGTGAATGCGCGATCAGTCAGTTCATTCCAGTTCATTTGTCACTCTCTCTTATTCCTCTCATGGTTTGGCTGCCACTTTGCGTTGCTTTTGCTGGAGGCTTGTGTTTAAAGAAACCCCACGAGCCTATCCCCCCGCCGTCAGTATCGCGAAGGTCACCGGGTCATGAGAACCATTAATAATCATTGCCTTGGAAAATAGTGGGAGGCATTTATAGGTATGGAGCCGGTCACGTTTTCTATGGAAAATTGTAAACTGGCTGACAGGTGAGAGGGTGAAATATTGAAAGAAGTCAGCGTCGATGAATGGCTGCGAAATCCGCGCTACCCCTTCACAAAATCGTCGATTGTGGATATTGTGTTGAATTTCTTGGGCAAGGATGACCCGTCGTAGCATAGAGTAATTGAATCATATCCTTTTTGGTATGCGAATTGAGAATCCTAAACTATCATTTATTAATATAAAACCGCCGCATTATTAAAAGTGCTGCTTTGCGAAAGTGAAATAATGGAGATCATTTGAAGGCGATTAAAATGATCCATATATACTGAGAAGAATCCGCGAAACTGTAAGTCACGCAGAGCTCATTTAGGTCTC
>NC_051410.1:31921365-31921520 GCF_015228065.2 Penaeus monodon
GATGAATGAGCGTGGAGCGTCGGGGAGTCAGCGGCCGCGCGAGTACCTGCGGGTGCATATTAACGAGGCGTGCAGGGAGGTTGTGTGTGTGCGGGTCGTGATGTGTCTGGCCCACAGCCCCGGGCCATGACCCGCGCTGCTGCATCATCCACTTG
>NC_051410.1:31921576-31921986 GCF_015228065.2 Penaeus monodon
ACTTTGGCCGCTCAGGTCGCCCGTTCGGCGCCTTTGTTTTCAGCGCCAGTGCCACCGCCGAGTTGCACAATTAACATTTGCAACATTCTACACCTGTCTTCTCATTCGGCGCTCGCGAGAAGCTTGTCATTTCCGCGTAGCTTCATTGCATATTCTAAATCTATGGAAGTTCGCAGACGCTGTTGTTTACCGACGTCTGTTGGTATCGATAATTACCTCATTTTTTCACTGCTCCCTGCTTTTCTTTCTCTTGCTCCTCCTAATATAGGATTATTATTTTCTCCGTTTTTTCGTCGATCTCTTTGTCTTCGACTTTCAATCACCCTGTTTCTTCTTAGCATTCGCCTTTAGCCTTTTGTCTAACAGTTCCTCTTCTATTTAGTTCTACTAAGCTCCTTCTCCTTTTTATT
>NC_051410.1:31922038-31922226 GCF_015228065.2 Penaeus monodon
ACTGTCGTTTCCATTCCCCGTTTCCAAGTTCTCCCCCCCCCCTTCCTTCCGCGTCCCCAGCACCCACCCTTCATGTTTTCTGCTCCCTTTGCCCTGTCTTCGCAGCCGAGGCCTCATACCGCCTGCCCCGAGGGCTTGCAAGCGGGCTCCAGGAAGTGTGCGTGTAGTTGCTCTTGTTTGTGTAGATG
>NC_051410.1:31922267-31923119 GCF_015228065.2 Penaeus monodon
TCCCATCTTCCTAGTCATCCTCCTCTCCCACTTCCCCCACTCTCTATCTTCCAGCTCTCCCTCTTCCACAACCCTCCACCTTCCACCTCTCCCCCCCCCACGCTCCACCAACCTTTTCTCTTACTTACCCCACCCTCTACCATCCATCCGCCTTACCCACTTCCCCCAGCCTCCACCTCCCCGGTCCACCTTCTTCCACCCCGGTCCACCTTCTTCCACCCCCGTCCACCTTCTTCCACCCCCGTCCACCTTCTTCCACCCCCGTCCACCTTCTTCCACCCCCATCCACCTTCTTCCACCCCCGTCCACCTTCATCCACCCCCGTCCACCTTCTTCCACCCCCGTCCACCTTCTTCCACCCTTCCTTGCTTCCCCCGCCCTTCCCCGGGGCTCCGCGCGTAGCCCCGTGCCCTACATCCTTCCACCCATCTCTCCGAACCTCTCTACCGCGGGGTTACTTACGCGGTCACGATCACGGCCGCGGAAGAACCCCCGGCGAAGACACCCTCACCCCCCCCCCCCTTTTAGTTCTAGGGAATCGAGACAAAGGGACCACAATTATTTTATCATCGCTATATAATCTTATCATCGGTTCTGAGATATGCAAAAATGAAGCGAGTGTTCGGGGAGTGAGATGCCGATTTCGCTGATCGTCCACGTCACTCAGAATTGCAGGTAATAGGCACTCTGTCACTCATTTTCGGAATATGATCATAATTTCGGGGGTGGATGTCCTGCACGGCCAGTTTAAGAAAATCTGATAGCTGAGCCGATAGCTGCATTTTTCTTCCTCGGCCGGCGGTGCGGCGCACGAAGTCCGGCGGTGCAATACTGGCGTTGCAAGGTTGCGTG
>NC_051410.1:31923470-31923672 GCF_015228065.2 Penaeus monodon
TGGGAGTCCTCACTGAGCCAAGGAGACAGCGTTCGGGCCCCAAGCAGTGTCGTGACCCTGGATCTTTCCTCCTTTTGGGGGGAGCTCTTAGGTCCACGGGCTCTTGCACCGGACGGGTCATGAGCCTTTGGGGTCCGTTCTGTAATGTTTACATTTCTGTATTCATCATCATACAGCTACCCCACCATCAGTCATCTTCTTA
>NC_051410.1:31923837-31924081 GCF_015228065.2 Penaeus monodon
CCCACCTCGTGTCTCTCTTGGCGTCTTAAGAAGATAGCTGTCAATGAGAGAAATGAGAGCTCATGACAGCCGAATCCTCTGATGTTTGTTCATATCTTTGTCACGTGACACACAACGGGCGGGCGAGGTTGAATGGCTCGTTTATCATGCTCGTTAGTGATCACTTGAAGCTGCTATGGTTTGCTTCAGATGCCTCTTCAGACTGTTGCTACGTCCGGAGAGCATTTCTGATTTTTATTCGCAC
>NC_051410.1:31924684-31924827 GCF_015228065.2 Penaeus monodon
TCTCAAGCGAGAATTGTGGTTTATTTCAGTTTTATATAACCAGCTGTGCTGTCGGATGCGTAAGAGCAGTTACATATATTATATCATAAGGAAGTAAAAGCTGAGAGAGGCGTATTGCTTTATGGGCCAGTACTGCCGAGGCG
>NC_051410.1:31925335-31925530 GCF_015228065.2 Penaeus monodon
ACGCTCGGTAAACTCTGCAACACACTTGCCTATACAATATTGACCTACTCTTGTTGTCTCTATATCGCTCTGGCCTTTCCTGACCTCAAGCCCACGGGGTCACGGGAGGTAGGGAAGGTGACGTTTTGCAGATGCGAATAGTGGAGATGTAAAGAAAGGTAGGAGAAGCTGGAGGAGGGAGTAAGGCTTATGAAA
>NC_051410.1:31925549-31925689 GCF_015228065.2 Penaeus monodon
CTAAGAAAGAATTGAGGAGAAAGAGAGAGGATGAGAGATGTGTAGAAAAAAAGGTACCATCGTTTACCCCGCTGATAATGAAGTAGGGCGGGAGTGGGGAAAATATATTTTGGAAGGACCGACAGTTCCCGAGGCAGTCT
>NC_051410.1:31925870-31926334 GCF_015228065.2 Penaeus monodon
TTTAGTTTAGTTCCTGTATGTTAACAGTGCTTACATACTATGAGAAGGCGATAGTGATAGCGTCTACAGCTCGTGCCCTTATCCTTACTAGGAAGGGCAGCGGGGGCAGCGAGAGCCGAAAGTCGTACCCAAGTTCGGCCGCTGCAGAACCCCGATAGAAGGGCGCCCGCTATTATTTACCGACGGACGTAGCGCAGAGAAGAGGAAGGCCGCATAAGAGCCTCTTCAGTGAATCGCGGAGATCGGAAGATCCTGCGATGGCTCGTCTCGAAGGAGATGAAGAAGAGCTAATGAAAGCACGGCGAGGCGGCGGCAGATGGCGGCCAGTCATTAAAAACACATTAGGGGGAAATATCTTAAAGGCGAGATCATCAGTCATGACATCAGATGGTGACAAGAGAAGAGTCAAGCGTCGGCGAACAATGAAGCGCATGACTCCCTTGACGAGAATTGGTCTTTAGTTT
>NC_051410.1:31926381-31926474 GCF_015228065.2 Penaeus monodon
TAATTGCGATGCCCGGGCCTATGTTATTTTTTTTAAATGTTACCAGCATTATAGTAGTTGCTGTTATAACATTGCCTCTGTAATTTGCACGTA
>NC_051410.1:31926503-31927809 GCF_015228065.2 Penaeus monodon
CGTAGCTCTATTTACAAGGCTATTATTACTTAACAATTCCTTCACTTTTATTGACGCGTTTACCACTGCCGAACATGAGTAAGCTTATCATTTCGCAAGAAGGGCGGGCTGTTGTGAGGCTGGCCGATATTTAGAGCCGCGTCTATTGAGTGACCCCGTGGCCCGTTTTCAGGAGTGAAAAGCAAGGATCCCTTTTACGACAATGAGAGTGCGTTGCCGTGGCAATAAATAGGATTGGATCGGGGAAAGAGAAGGCTGCTGTTTATCTGATTCTCTTCTTTGCCACTCCCAGCCTCTCTGACTGGCTGTAATTCTTTGTTGCAATTTTACAGTTTCCAGTCGGATGAGCGGCACGCGCAAGGCCATCCAGGCGATCAGAGCCATTAAATCTCCCAGCGAAAGCCGTGCGAGAGTTTGTCGTGCAGTTGCTGCTCGTCGCGCCGCTTCGTGGGCCACCGCGGGCGGCAGCCTTCGCTAGAGCTTGGCTTTGGTCTCTGGAACAGGTGCGGCGGAGACGGCGAAGGCACGAGTAGGTCACCTTTGTCCAGGATAAATCACCGTAGAAAGTGACCTTAAGGAAGGTCTGGGTCGGGGCAGACGGCCGTGCGAGACGACCCCGTCACGCGAGCTCCGGAGCTCTGAAGTCTCGGCTTAGAAATGCGCGGGATTAATGTGTCATTATCTGCGCCTGATATCGATGGTCTACCGGTGATGACGAGTGTTGTGTGAGGTGGCTGACCCCGCCTCTTATCGTTTTATCAATTATTGATCTCTTGTGAATCGCCCACGAGTCGTGATTAACGGATTGGGGGCGGCGGAGGAGACGGGATGGATGGTCACTCACTCCATGTTATCGGAAGGGCTTTGTGCCGATATGGGCCAAAGCGCCGCGATCGGAGGTGATTATGGCCAACTATCAGGCCAGAAACACTTCCTGGTGCTCGCTTTCCTCGCTCGTTGAGAAAATGAATTATCTCGAGTCATCTGGGAAACCTAGTCAGGGGGGAGGGGGGACGGGTCGTGCCGTGTGGGAGATTTATATCACGTAATGAAAGTGTTACTTGATACATATGTTGGGACATGACACCGTGGCCACAACTCCATTTCCTTTGTTCTTGGCAAACCTAAATACCGTTTCACTCTTTCTCCCTATCTCTAGTCTTCCCACAGTTCGCTCCTCCGTCTTCATCAAGTTTTATTTTAATTAAATGTCCTTCCTTGGGCAGTTCCGTAAATTACCCTCTTATTTCTTTTATTATTTTTTTATTCCAGTTTGGAGGGGAAAATTGTATCTGTATCGTTAAAG
>NC_051410.1:31927888-31928702 GCF_015228065.2 Penaeus monodon
CAGACTTTTGTGTAGACCACTTTAATATTAAATTTAGTTTGCTTAGGCTAAGCTCCTTACTTTTTTGTATGAAAATAAGCACTAGTATGTTGCAGAAACAGCCGAAAACACATATAATTCAACAATGGGATTTTACAGTATTGTTTTTGCCGAGATATGGTGAGGGAGATAAAACTCAGGATGTAAGAGAATAAGGCAGTGCTTCAGTATCCTCCGTACAGCAGTAGCCACGGCAAGGCAGTAGCCCCACAGCCACCCAGCAGAAGTTATCAGGCTGGGTTCTGGAAATAATGCGGACAAAAAGCGTGGCCAAGGGCGGGCGGACCTTGGGCCGCGAGTGGCAGGTGTCTATAGCAGCACCCAGCGCCCGCCATCACACGTCGCGCCACGCAACGTTGGCCAGCGCCGGGCAGATGCACGGCAGTGACAATGGATGCGTGATTAGTCTTTTGAACTGATTGCCTTTAGGCGCTCATTCAGATACGTAAATATAAATGAAATAGAGTAAATAATGAAAAAGCATACCTGCTCCCTCACGTCATATACTCGTGTGCCATTTCTTATTGGCATGGATCGGTTTATATTTTGTTGGATGTCAGGGAGAATATTTACGACTCGGAATATGAACCGTAAGATTGCTATTGCTTCTTAGTGCACAGGCAAGGCAAGGAGGAGGAAGAAATGAGGGCGTTTCCCTTTTGCTCTGTAACCGATACAGCGATACAGCCCTCCACTCTCCTCGTTTTAGTAGTGAACTGCTGGGGATGCTAGGGAGATCACTTGCAGGATAACCTAGGGTGAGACCACACTTTCA
>NC_051410.1:31928924-31929436 GCF_015228065.2 Penaeus monodon
AGGCTTGGCTAATAGATTTCTTGTGAGTCAGACTTGTGGCTGTGGTTTAGCACTTGTGTAGTTCACAGTCGACTTAACCGGTTCTTCGGGGTCTTAGTGGTGTGTCAGGGGGAAAGATCCGAATGAGATGTATTCTTTTTTTACGCCTTAGTTCATGTTTTTGTTTCCTGTCGTTTGTTCCCCTTTTCATTAAGTTTTATTTATCTATTTATCTTTCACTTTTGCGTTCGGATGATGATCCTCCGAACTGACCTCGGCGGTTTGTCTTTACGAAAAAAAAAATCTAAACAAAAACAAGATTTGTTATACTTTTTCGTTAATGGTGCAGTGAACTAATTGGCTGTTTCTGGTCCCAACGATTTGTTAGCTGTCGCTGCCTCTTGTTGATATCAGATTGATTGGTGATAAGTCACTAAAGGATATATTTGTAGGAGCGATGGCGGTCAGTGGTACGTGGGTGCATATATATTTTTTTTGTTATAGCTTCCGCAGAAACAGTTGTTCATTCTAGC
>NC_051410.1:31929597-31929867 GCF_015228065.2 Penaeus monodon
ATACCTTAGTCCCCCTTGTCGGCACATGATGCATAACAATAGAATGTCTCTTGCCTAGAGGGATTTAATCGGTCTCTCACAATGTAAAAATAATGATTCATCGTCACTTTTAACCACCATGAGTAGCATCCACATCGGCATTAGTAGCACAGGGTAATCTGTGGGGGATGGGCGGCGTACCCTTGCCATCTGCCGCGACCGGGTACCCTGAAGACGATCCGGTGCAACATGATGTGCAAAATGTTGCGACGACGCACAGGAGATGCCTTC
>NC_051410.1:31930148-31930650 GCF_015228065.2 Penaeus monodon
TGACTGACCGTGTTTGTTTTGCGGTCGAGGCACCACGTGTTGCTGGCACCGGTGTGTGAGCCACATAAAGTTACTCTCCCTGATATTTGTTTAGCTCTTGCCGGGAGACCAGAATGTCGCTTGTATGCATTCTTGACGTGGCGGAAATGGTTAGGGAATTGACTGGGATTCAGCGCTGTTATTGGAGATTAACTTATGCTCGTGCCAGGTGGAAAAAGAGAGGCAAGGCAGAAAAAAGCGGGGAGGGGGATGGGGAGACCGATGGTGGGGGTGTTTATGATTTTGAGTTTGTAAATAAGTGGTAGCTGTTAGTAAAGAGCGAGGCGTTCGTTCAGCGCCGTGCTCTTGTAATATTATTGCAGTTAACGAGAATTCTGTATAAATCTCCTGAATGGCAGTTCTCGTTTGTTGCATCTTGCTCTTTGAAGTAACAGCTGTTCGTAGAAAGAAACCTCAAAGGAATTCGTTGAGCAGCAAAATGCCCTTGTCTCCTCCCCGTCCC
>NC_051410.1:31930984-31931609 GCF_015228065.2 Penaeus monodon
ATTGCCTTCCTTCCCATTCCTCTTCTATGACCCCTTTCCCTCGTCCTTTCCTCTTGCCCTTTCTCTCTCGTCCTCCCTCCCCTTTTCTCTTCTTTTCTCGTTCCTCCTCCTTTCTGTCTTTTCTCACTTCCTTCCTTTTTTTCTCTTTTCCTTTCTTTTATCTCCTTTCTTCTTTCTCTCTTCCTTTCTTTTTTCTCCTTCCTTCTTTCTCTCTTCCTTCTTTTTTATCCTTTTCTTCCTTGTTCCCTTTCTTCATTTTTTCTCTCTCCCTTCCTCACGGGGGAGTTGCGACGAGTCCCCCGAGGAACGGAAGCTGCGCGTCCCTCCCACGCTGGCCATGAAGCAGACCTCGGCCTCCGTCACCCACGTTTTTAGGCGGCGCGGGGCCATCCGTGGCTCCCGCTGCTGTCGCGTCCACTTTTTTCGCGTCCCTTCTATAAACAGCTATAGTGCGTGGGTCAATATTTGAATGAGGGGCATTGTAAGAAGAAAACATGTTTGTTTGACCGCGGGTATCTTCAATATTAGCCATCTGTTAGTCTGTACATGTGTTGTTTATGGCGAGATATAAACAGATGGCGCGCATATTTCGCAGTGTTATCGTTTTTTTTCCTGTATGCCATTA
>NC_051410.1:31931662-31933298 GCF_015228065.2 Penaeus monodon
TTAGAATATAGCATGATAAAACCCCGATAATAAAGTGTGATGAGCCGTGCAGAGTTCGGTAGAGCAAACATCCTGTTATGCCAAGGGCCTTTTTCGCTTTGTTTCTTCAGAGCAAAGAATGATAACTAAAAGACAGTTTTGTTCATGTTTGCCTTTGTCATTTTTTGCACCAAGGGTCACACCACGCCAGGTATATGTGTCGGGTAGAGCAGTTGGTCCTTGTAGAAAGTGAGTGCGGTTCATTCTTGTGTATTGTTTGCTTTCATTATTATAATGTTACTTCGTTCATATATTTATCGGAACAAAAGTCGAGAAATCATTAGTTTTTTTTCTGTGTAAGTAAAATGTTGACGTGTTGTAAAATTGCCCTTAAGAGAAAATTAGAATTATATTGGCGATCTTCGTTTGGGTTTATCATACGATTTACATTCATGTATCATAAGTAAGTAAAAAAAAATCGCAAACATACTTTATAAGAATATTCATACAGGTAAGAAAAGTTGGTCGCCCCGTTGCTTGATAGCCCAAGCCTCAAGCATGGGCCATGGAATCAAGCACATCAGTGAAGTAATGTGCTAAGCGTATGAGAACTGAAGTACGAAACACGACAGGCAGAGATGCACAAAAGCCTGGGAAACAGACAGCTATGAAGATAAATGGACAGGTTTTAGGAGAAATACGCATGCTATCAGGCAGACAGAAAAGGTAATCAAGCAGTCAGGCAAACATAAAGGCAGGTAAAACGGTGGACTGATACAATCGGACGAAACGACGTGCCAGTGTTGCAAAGGTAGTGTGCAAGAGTTGCAGAATAAGCATGAGACTTCCGTCTGATAATATATGCCGACGTATGACTTATTAGCTATGCCAAATGCCAAAGGCAGAATAGGGGGTGACCAGCAGCTGTTGCCAAAAGGTTACAGCTGTGAATAGATTTCAAGCCACTAAAGAAAAAGAAAAAAAGAAATTGTCCTACGAACTTTTATTTAAAGTATTATGATATATAGGGATTAACATAACATCTTCAGTGTGGTACTCGAACGCAAGAGAACCAGGGCCAAGTCCAGCCCCCGTTCAGGTCGTCTCGGAAGGGCGATTTTAGCATTGGCGTTGTGCAAGTGGAGCGTCCTTAGGAGAGGCCCCAGCTGCAGCAGGTTACCCTATCATGATGACTTTCGCAAAAGGTTCGTCAAACAGTTAAATGGGCAGGGGCGTGCATCGGCAAACGTAGACACAAAGGGCAAGTATGCTCAAGCAGAAGAGGGAGTGTCGACTCGTTCTCGACGTGCTTGAGAGAGATAACATTTGCGGCGCTTTTGTTGTTCGTCTTGCGCTGCACATTGCTAATGATATGTGATTGACGCGTATCGTGGCAGGATAATCTTCTCCGTTTTGTTAAGAAATGAAGAGGAAATCTAGAGAGCGTTCTGGAATCTATTTTACAAAGTAGGCTGCTTGCAAGTATCTCTTGGTAAATGAGGATAAAACGCACAATGACGGTTACAGAAAATTCAAATGATTTCTTGCAATATAACTTGCACTAATTTCTTGTATGCCATCACAGCTCTGCCAATCCACCGCCATCTTATATTGTAGGGTTCGTACGTTCATTCTCCGATTGGATCTTCAGCTATTT
>NC_051410.1:31933457-31936331 GCF_015228065.2 Penaeus monodon
TTTACCCACCCTATTCTATTACCATTTTCAATCCCTCCTTTTCCCTTCTCTTCACGCACCTTCCTCCTGGACAACACCGATCTTTTCCTCTTGGCTGATAATTCCGCCTTCTACGGCCGCCCGATAATTCGACCTTGCACCGAGCGAAGTCGCATTGCGCAGTGGCGAACGGTCACTCGTACCCGCCTTACGGTCTGGCAACGGCGATCGCCACGGGCACTCTGATCCCTGTGCAGCGGGCAATTATATCACCCAGGACACGGCGGATGACTTGACGAGACGCTCAGGATGTGAAAAAGTATGTGAAAAGTGTCCATTTGGCTCCTCCCTCCCTATTTTGTGGCCGCTGTCCATGAGTCAGCTGGTGGACTTGCAGGAGTGGCCGTGTGTCTGTCCCTGCATTCCTGGGTCTTGTTTTGGATGATACATATTTTTGAAAGGTTAGCGAATGTTGGAGGCGAGAGAAATGGTAGATGGACTGCAGGGAGGTGCGCGGGGATACCGGTTTGGGGCTTTATTATTCAATACTCTTATCAGAGCGCATTCCTGGCCCCTCTTTTTGCACGCTGGGAGTCGTTTTGCCATTGCCTAATGTGTCTTTGTGTTGTGCTCAATCGCCTGTCCTGCATACGTCCCCTGTTGCATTTTCATAACGGAATAGCTTTGCATACGCGACACCTATGTATTTGCACGCAGTTCAGATGTGATTTGCATGAGCACGCTGTTGGCGAATCAGACTGAAGTCAATAAATGTGGCTTTACAAGCCTAAGGAAAGCCACAGTAAGGGGCAGGCGGGGGGGAGAAGGGAGTAGACGAGGTCGAGGGAAAGCCGCATTCCTCCTCCTTCGCCAGCTCGGCCTTCACGCTGCATTAGCGACCTTGGCCACGCTGATCCCTGCAGCGGCTCGAAGGGCTGCGAGAGAGGTCTAACGCACTCTGGTGGCGTGGCGTGGTACCGCTCGGCCGCTGCACCTGCGTGAATGGTTGCCCGACGGCCGTCCCGATGCAGCTGTTGGAGAGATCTTTGTTAGGACGATCAGTCATCGCCTCAGATTGCATCCGTGCCCCCCCCACCCCCCCACCTAGAAAAAAAGGAAAAAAATCGGTGCGATCTGCGGCAGCGGTATCTCCTGGTGCGGCGATGGCCTCGGGAGGAGCGTGATGGACGTTATCGCGCCCCGGACATGCCTCGCTCCGCTGCGAGTTAATTTGATACGATTGTTCGGTCGAGGTGTTTTTGGTCGGGCATTTAAATGCGGCGGGTCGATGCTCTTTTTATATCCAGCTAATTATGTCAAACGGTATCTTCATTGCAGCATTTCATTAGGGCGCCGAGCAATCACCAAGTGCGATTGAGAAGCTGCGAATCAGTTTGGATTTCATTTGTCTATTTTTGTTTTTGTTGTTCACCGTTTAGTGCTCCTGATTTTATCATGAATACTTATCCGCCTCAGGAGAGGTAATAATGTTTATTGCACAATCATTAGTTCCGTTATCAGCAGTCACTTCCATGGTCATTATCTTTATTATTAACCCTGCCCTCCTTATTAAACGAAAAAAATGTCAACACTGCTTGCTTTTGAGCATCCTTAAATCCTGAAGGCCTCCCCTGAAGAAGGGCTCTTCCGGCAGCAGGGCCGCCGCTGAGGACCCCATGACCCTCGAAGTAGTTCTGGGCAGGAGCAGGTGGCGGTGGCAGGGCTGTGGTGTTGGCAGCTCTCCCACACTTCTTGTTTGTTCGGCTATCCTATTGATGGGAGGGATCCTTTCCTGTCTCGTCTTTTACTCCTATTGACTGGAGTCACTGACACGTTAAAGCGCGAACCCGGATTACGTCGTCGCAGGTGTCGTGAGCCAGGGTCGTCACCTTTACGGGGGTTATTTTTACGTTGCGTGCGCGCGTGAATGAGTTGCATCCAGTGGCCGCACGATTCGCTTTTTGTAAGACTTCTGTCCTGGGAGTGAGTCGTGTGGGCGAACCGTACGGGGAATACTCGTTAACTGTGGGCGCTACCCCGGTCTTTCTCCTTCAGCCGCCTGCATCCTTCTTGCCCCAAACAGTCTTCTTGGCACGAGCAGCCTGGCGCCTTCTGCTGCGCCTTCCCTTCGAACATCCGGCTGGTCCTTGTTAGGAATCCTCCTTTGTATCATCATCACTCGTCCGTTCACTCATCTTCACACCTCACGGCCACGGACGCGACATGCATTCACACTCATGGTACAAATCACTTCACACTTTATTACGGGATTTTCGATTTCTAGATAATAATGCTAATATTTTGGAAATATTTGGTAATTAATGGGGAAAATAAAGAAAAATGTAGTTACATCAACATGTAGCGATGCGGGAGTAGGATAGCTTGGCTGTCGTAACCAACCGTACAGCTTCCTTTCTTCCTCACTCTCCGAACGACTCGGCAAAGAGGCTTCCAGAATGATCTATTCACTAAAGGCTTCTGACGGTGATTGGGGGCTAGAGGAGCTGGCGAGTTATCAAACGATGCCATTCTATTTCTCTCCACCTAATTAGCATGAAATTGACGGCCAATAAATGTCTTAAAGCGTCGAATTGTTTTAGAGTAGACACTGTGCAAAATCTCGAGGGTGTACATTAAGTCGTTTTTGCCTTGCTTTATTTCTTTGTTTCTCGGTCTTCTCAATTCTCTTTATTCTCTACTTTTGTTATTTCGGTTTTGCTCTATTCATTCTGTATACGTTATTTACCTACCATGTCTCTCATTTCCTATCCAGAGTTCCAAACCCTGTTTTTTCTCTATTCCATCCACGTTTTTTCTTCATTTTCTAGATCCTTCTTTGCCTCCTCTTTTTTCTCCATCTCCTGTCTTCTCACCCCCCCCCTTCCCCCCACATTA
>NC_051410.1:31936550-31937180 GCF_015228065.2 Penaeus monodon
TCCCGACCTTCCCCCCCCCCCCCCGTAGTACTTGCCAGCCATACACTTGATTATCCGACTAGGACTCGACACCCTCCGCTTCACACTTTAATTGGAAGCAGGAATTTTTGCATGATAATTTAACGTCAGCGTGTATTTCGCTATCAGCTTTTAAGGAGTCAGGAATTCTGATTAGATAAAACCTGTTGCGTGTAAGGTGTTATCTTTAAGTTATCGGAGAGGGAAAAGGGAAACGAGAAACGAAATTATATATACATATATAGAAATAAGGTCCAAGCAAATAAACATACAGTATATACTTTGAAGGAAAACGTCTTTTGGCTTCGTATGCTGACAATAATTTAAATGTAGAAAAAAGAAACCGGTATTATTCAGAGCTGTATCATCAGTGAGTTGAAAAAACTACTGCGTCCAGTTTTATATTATCACAAGTGTTAAGTATATGCCAGCTGTCCGTCTGTACTGATAAAGAAGGTAATTATCACGATTTTGTGACTTTAATGCACACTGTACAAGGTGTTCAAAATATGTAGCCGGTTTGAAATGTTTGATACTGTAAAGTGTCGTCCTGTAAACTGCTGTTATTTATTATAACTCGTAATAAGATAAAAATACGTTTCCTTAGCAAGA
>NC_051410.1:31937338-31937942 GCF_015228065.2 Penaeus monodon
AGTTTTCATCGTGGGTGACAGGGAGATGGGAGGCGGGTCGTGGGTCTGGGGAGGGACACCGTTTTTTGTAAGAGCTTATTAGTTTACGAAAAAACATCTGCTGGATAATTGAAAGTACTCGCCTCCCGAAAATTTAAGGTCGTTGTTTTTTTCGAGATAATGATCAGTCTTTTTTTTCGATTTTGTTGTCAGAATTTATGGGATGTTGGCAGAAAGGCAGCCTGAGGAATCGCCTTAGCTTCCATACATGACTCTGAGCACCCAATACATCATGCTGAACGCCCACGCCCACTCTCACTAATTATTTGTGTTATTTTTTTTCTTCTTCTTGTGGCTGGAGAGGGCAAGAGGGCGGGTTGTTGTGGGGTGAAGGGAAGGCAGGGGAAGGAACTACTGTATTTGAGGAGAGGCAAGGAAGGCCAAGGGGAGGGGGTATGAGGAGACGTGGCTATGCTAAGGGTCTTGGAGTTGGCGTAATTGTGGATAAATGAGGAAAGAGGGAAGAGTTAGCGCGTGGGTGGAAATTAAGAAAGAGAAATTGAATTGTTAAATTTCTGTGCGGAAGGGAAGTGACACATAAAAACCGATTACTTACATGGATTTC
>NC_051410.1:31938222-31938883 GCF_015228065.2 Penaeus monodon
CATACTCATATATACTTATGCATACTTGTACACACGCACGAACATACATATAAACTTCAAAAACAGAGCGAAAGCCTGCCATACCCTTTGGCCTGACGTGGTTGTGGTGATATACTTTTATGTCTTTGCTATATATTTCACACATGTGTAAGAAGGATATTAAGAGAAACGTATGTCAGTCCAGCTCTTTATTTTGCCGTTTTATATCAGATTATTTATTTTTTATTGTGTATCACATAACTAATTCGAATCTTTTTCTGCCAACAGGTCAGTATAATCAGCTAAGCACACAGTCGGTGCCTCCTTTCCCGCATATTGCTTTTATCGTGAGTATAGTAAGAGGCTTTTATGATATTTGTTAGTTGCGTCATTAGCTGCAAAGTGTCTCGGCCACAAAGGTTTAAGGTCTCGTAAAGCGTGAGGGATGTCTGTGAGGGCCGCGGGGGGTCGAGCATCAGCCTCAGCGAGTGGCGATGGCCCCCGTGATAAGTGTTCCTCTGGGGAACCACTGACCTCGTTGCCCGGCCGCTGGTATTGATGGTATTGACACAGCCACGCGTCCAGGCCGGGTTAAGAAGATGGATGAGAGATGTGATAAATGTGGGGAATGTGTGTGTTGAGAGTTTGTTGAGTATTCTGCCCCCGTTTTCTTGTGTTCGCA
>NC_051410.1:31938920-31939186 GCF_015228065.2 Penaeus monodon
GGTAAGCCCCGTTGCCTCTCACTCTTCTTCCTCTTGCTGACCCTTCTGATCTGCCCATTCCTTCCCTGAATTTTGTTTTTGCCCATTTCCCCTCACCCTTCTTGCTTACCCCACTCCCTGTAGCCCTGGTTGCAGGGAGTTGCATTCCCGCTTGTTCTTTCCTCTTAAACTTCTCATTGTCCGTTCCTTCTCCCCATGTTGCTTTGTTGTACCCTTTTGCCTTTCATTTCTGCCCTACTTGCTTGCCTATTCTCGATTTGCCCATT
>NC_051410.1:31939256-31940963 GCF_015228065.2 Penaeus monodon
ACGGAGGAAAATCCACCTGGGCCTCGAAGGGCAGACAAAAAGCCTCGCCCCTTCACTTGTAAATCTGACAGCTCTTGGCACCACTTTCGTCCTGGCGTTGCGGATATGGCAACGTGCGATGATGAATGCAGGATGAATAAACATACTCATTTCGCGAATGATTTGTCTTTCTGTTGGGTGTGGGAATGTTTACTCAGGGTATTTGCGGAGACAAGTTGTCTGTCTTAATGCATCAGAGGGGGAGTGGGTTGAGCATTTTCTTTATGTTCATGTTCCATTTTGATTGCCTTAACACGTCGGGTATCCATCTAGGTTTATACTAACGGTTTTTATAATATACAGCCGTGGGTGCATAACAGCTTCGTCATGTGTTATGTCATTTAAGATATACGCGAATGTAATGTTTACCTGATCCCCGTTACCGGTTATTTCCTTAATAATCAGCTCCATCGTAACTTCTAAAAAATATGTTACCCCACCTCCCAGCCACCATCCCCTCCTCCCTCACCCCCCCTTCTCCCACCCCCGCCCCGACCCCTCCGCTCGAGCGATCACCACGGGCCGCTCAAGTGGTATTTAAGAATAAGGGTGAATCGCGGCGAAAGGGTTAGCTCACAGCTATTTTTACGGGGCGAGGGACGCTCGGATGATCCACCTGCTCGTTATGGCAGGTATAGAGGCTAGCTAATGAGGCTCTTTTGTTGTTTACGACGCGGCCAAGGAATATAGCGGATAGGCGAAGAGTGTAACGGATTATTGCATTTTTAGAAGACTCGGTGTGTAGGAATTGTTTATTCATTTATTATTGTTTTTAAGTGTAAGCGCTATGTACTGTGTTTTATATTAGAAAAAAAAGTAAATGGTACTCAAGAAATGCCAATAAACAAAGTATCAAGTAGGTCATGTATGCATGTAATGTGGTTTGAATAGATCACTAATGATGAATAACCACAATATCCACACTGCTGAGTGAAAATTTCCTTTGAGTCACACGCCATTCAGGAAATATAAACTTAGTTGAAGATATATTTGCATATGGCGAAGGGATGCTATTCGGCGTATTTAGGCGGCCTAGAAAATAAAACAAGAAAAAGCTAAATTGCGTGCTCGATTGTTTAACCCGATCATCCAGACTTTCACTCACTCGGCCTCGTCCCCGGATACGCTTGGCTCCTCGCGTTCACAAAAAACGAAGGAGAAGTGGTGAGCGGGAGGGGGTAATGGCGGCTAATTTGCGAAGGGGTAGAAACCACGAAGGCGAAGACCAGCTTTGCATAAGTTGGGTAAATTAACGGCAATTAGTTTGTCTTCCCGGATGAAAATGATAGAGACAGATCATAAGGGGAAGCAAATCAGGCGTGACCCCCGCGGCGGTTTCGGCGACTCACGGCGGGGAGAGTCGGCCGCCCGTTGCCTCGTGGTCACGATATTTGAATTTACGGGTTCACGTTCTCGGAAGACCTCTTGAACTCTCGGCTCATTTTGCAAATACGAAGCCGAATTAAAAATAGGGGTTTTGCCTTTTTTGTTCACAAGAGGGGAGATTATATTGGCTGCAGGTTAACCGCTTAGTAGTTTGACCAGTTGCGAATTCGTGAGTTCCCAAGGAGCCGAGTCTTAGCTGTGTTTGCGGACTTCTTTTAAAATGCGCAGGACTGTGAAGGGATATTTGGAAGCCGTCGTAATGATGAGTGCGAAAGTCTCCGT
>NC_051410.1:31940985-31941461 GCF_015228065.2 Penaeus monodon
TTGGAATATTTTTTACGGTCGAATAGCTTACAGACGGTACTTCGTTTTATTTTGTAGTGAGTTAAGAGCATAACTTCTCCATCTACATAGTATATTGTTCAGCCAGGACATATTTCTAAACTTTACGACACGTAATTCAACCAAATGGCAAATGAGTCAAGTCGGATTAATTGCATGTTATTCATTTAGTGCTGAATAATATTATATACCAGTTTTTTCGAGCTGGTATGTGATATCGGGATTATTGATGATTCAAATCTTGTTGTTACTTTGCACACTATGTCATATAAATAAAGAATATCGATTCTAGTTATGCATATATGAATGGCAAATTTGCATGCATATTGATAAACAGCCATAACGGCATGTAGCAAATTGCTGCTTGGAATTGACGTCAGTAGAAGATAAGCACCCGCGGCCCAACATGAGGATGCGTACAGGCAAGGTCTGACTGACCTTGGACCTTGCGTACAAGC
>NC_051410.1:31941888-31943731 GCF_015228065.2 Penaeus monodon
TTATCCCCTCTCAGTGCAGAACAGTTCGCTACAAGTCTCCGCCTGTAGCTCTCCCCATCTCCTGACGGAACTTGTCCGCTTCGCCCTTGTAACCCGATCTTTCAACTCGAGCGTTGCAGCATCTCGTCCTCGATAAGATGCGGCACGTTTATATTTTCTGAAGTAATTCTCGAGAGGTACTTGGCCAGACCTTCCTCCATGCTGACCCTTGACCCGTCATCTGGAGACCGTCTGAGAGGCTAGTTTTCTCGTCAGGTCGCCGGCAACGACCCTTTCTGGCACTTTCGTGAACGCGAACTATGTCAAAACTATCCTTATAGTTAAAGTGACGAGGCCGACCCACTTGATGGCCGATTTCAAAGCTTAACGATATGCTGAGATTGTTATTTTGTAGTGATTTCTCTAAGTTGTTTTGATTCTTGCCGTGTTTTGTTTGTTTAATGATCCCTTAAGAGTTCCATGAAGTCACTTTGCATGGTGTTTGGACGATCGGGATTGGTTTCGTGTGTAAATGCGTGGTTCTTTTTAAATACTATCATAGCATCAGAAAAGTTATTATATTCAGTTAGGCACGTTTACTGTATAGTGATTTTGATATCGACACTTGTACGTTGCAATAGTCTTTACTGCATGTTTCTTTCTCTCACTTGTGTATTTGAAACGTATGCCATTGCATGCCTGTGCATATGTATCTGTGCATTTGCTTTTCGTGCCGTTTCTCTTACCAGCTGTGCAAGTGGTCGTGAGTCGTATTATTAGGGTCGTGATGGCTGTATGAGTGTGGCCGTGTTTCAGTATCGCGAGACATGTCAAAGTTGTGGTTAGACCGATGCGACAGGCTGTGTTCTGCGACATTTGGGTAACTGGCAATAAACCTGTCAGCGCGCTTTTGTCATCACGGCGGCCGCACTTGCAATGACCGGCCCACACCTCATGACGCTACGTATTACGATAGAGTAATAAGGTAAGAACCGTTTTGCTAATTGTCGTCATTTTGGTTGAGTAATAAGTTATGCCCGACCTGCTCTGGGCGCCTCACACGGTGTTTGTTGGATGCAGCTATTTAGGTCGCTGTTAAGTGCGGAGGGAGGAAGATGATACAAGATAACCGACAGCATAATGTGAATTATCTTTATTGTGTTGTTCTAGGATAGGCGTTAAGAATGAAAGAAATTGATATTTTGATAAGGATATTAGATTAATGTTTTTTTTTATATTGTTGTAATTATTGTTATGGACACAAGTCAGTCTTTGAGGGGCGGGAAAAACAATTTGAAATCGGCCGTGTTTCTGGCACCAACCAGACATTCCATAGGGCTGAGGGTTTGAAGAGCTTGTTCAACCAAATGATACACTAGTCTTGGTCGATACGTGAGTAGTCCGACGCCAGATGTTCAGATTGGAGGGACTAGTTGGTGGATTACTTGGGTCAAATACTCGTCGAAAAGGTTGACACTGAATATTTAGCGGTAAATCCTGTTAGATAAATCGTAACAGAATTCTTTAGAAGTATGCATGTTGCCATGTTGAATGAATGTGCGTTTTGATTAATGAGCGATGGATTTTAGAAGAAACGAATCATTCCGAGATCGACAAAAGGCTGTGTAGAGCGGCCGCTGCTGCTCCTGGATCGTGTTATCGCGTTTTATTGTGCGTTATCTTGTGAATCATGAATGCCTAAAGATCTCGTCCTTTGACCCATCCTCAGCCTTATTCAGACTTTGATGTTCCCGAAGAAATATTACTGCCCGGCGAGAAACAGGCGCAACACGGGTACTTCTGTTGAGACTGAACATTGAAAAGGGTAATTGCCTGCTGGATACAAGAAGGTTTTATTGTTGCA
>NC_051410.1:31943786-31946206 GCF_015228065.2 Penaeus monodon
CGCCGCAGTTATTATGAGAGAACTTCGTCTGGCGTGCGTAGCTGTTCTCCAAGTAGTCTACCTCTACCATAATGTAGTCGATATTTCCACGCCAACATTATCCAAATTTCATAAATGGCGAGTACAGGCAGATAAACCTATTATTATATATTTAAATTACCCCGCCGAGATCATTATGGCTGCAGCCCCGAGCACAGATTGTATCTGTTTGTTATAATTATATGTTTGGCCGTTGGGGGGAATAGAAGCATTTCTTAACTTTACGATACGGATGGGAGTTTGTGCTGGGAAGATGCCGTGCGCGATGGGACGAGGAAAAACTAGGATGGGAATGGAGACTGTGTGTGTGGTTGTAACGAATTTGTTTGCGGAGGCGAAACGACGTGATGGTATTGTATTGGGCTAATATGAGGAGCAAGACTGGGGCCAGTAACATATAAAGGCAATGTAAACTGGACGTGGTTGCTCTACGTGCATGTGTTTCAGTATGGAACCTTTATCAAGGTATTTTGTTTATGAGCGGCATGCGGTATTGTGTTGCTTTATGTTACTGTAGGAAGCAAATTTGCCCTGAGATACGTATTGAAATAAATATTTGAGTGATCTTGCATACCTGCTAGCATGCACTCATACCAGTACATAATTCGCACGCGCCCACTGTAGACGCACACCCTCTCTCTCTCTTACACACAAATTGAACAGTTACAAAAACAGACAGTAAATAAGAAATAACCTTAATGAAAATCGGTGGAGGACGAAGTGAAATGAGCAGAGCTGCTACTTAAAATGCCATTTCCAGACCAGAATTTCCACACGTTTGGCATTGTTCAGATAACATCAATTTCTATGTTTACAAGTCCTCAAACACTCGGAATTTACGTCAGCGGGGAATTTCAATGAGGTGAATGTCAAACGGATGGTCGAGGTTGAATTGGATATAAAGAATGCAATCGAACAAGTTTAGCCGCATTGCTTAAGAGCATTTATGACAGGTCACTCTACGTAGAGGGGCTGGACTGCACAAATGTCGGAAGCTTTGGGTTGCGATGGGTCTTTTCGCACATTCCTCCGGTCTACCTAAAGGTTGTTTGCATGAAATTTGCATGGGATACTTCATTTATTATTGTAGTTGTAGCTTGACGTTTACGATGATTATTACGAAGTTGGGAATCGATTTTACTTGAAAAGATTCTTTGGCATGTTTGCTTATGACTTTTTCTCTCGGAGGCGGCGAGCTTCGGGTTTTGTGTGTACATGTGTATGATACTCGTGTAGTTCAGATGCTTGTGGGTTTGTTAGCGCGCATAAACGTGTATAAAAAATCATCTGTACCTTTTGTTTCCTGATTATTCATGTCCTGGCGAGCGTGACCCCGCGAGGTCAGTGTTTATTAACAACGCTATATCTGTCTCTTTAATCTTGTTTTAGGTTTTCGTATTGCGTATGCTGTTTACATTATTGATTAGTTGGAAGTGTTAACGGCGATTGGGAACAAAGGACTCTGTGATGAGGCAGTAGTTGATAGAGATATTTTTATGGACATTATCTGTGAACATTGTTCTCGACCTTGAGTGCCGAGTCTTTTTTTTCAGGGGAGAAAGGAAAGGTTGCATTAAAAGGAAATTTCTAAAAGTCGAAGTATCCCATTTTTTTGACTGCCTACAGTTGATTTCTACCTTTTTTTATTTGGTTTTCCTATGTTTAGACATAGTCTTTTTATCGTCAATATCATCAATTAGTTGTCTAACTCAGAATTTTTTTATGTGCTCCTTGTGCAAAACGTATTTTCGTGCTCGTTCTCATTTATTCATTTATTTTCATGTTGATTTACATATTTATATTACGCTGCACCTCTTATATGCGAGCGAGAGAGCTCAGCCTCTCAATTCCTCTCCCATGAAGCAATTTACTTTTTAATCCAACTTCATTAGCAGGCAGTCACGCAGAGTAAACGGAACACCCAGAAGCATAAGGCATAAACACGTCGGCACAAGTCACACACAGCAGCATAGTCAACATAATTCTCGCAGTTATCCTTATCCTGTATTTTTTTTTACTGTCATCTTTTCGTAGTGGAGCCGTCCGTCTGTCTGGTCGTCTGGCCGTCTGCACTGGTCCTCAGCGTGACAAGAGAGTGCGGACGCGGCGTGTTTCGTGGCTCGTAGGTAAACATCGGCCGCGTCTGGAGCCGTTCCTTTTAGGGGGCGTCCATTGAGGTCCGAGTGCCGGGCCCGCCGCGGCATACCAATGAGGAGCCACGCAACGAACCTTTGTTGCACGCTCCGTCCTGCAACATTAACCAGGCGGGGGCGGGGTGGGGAAGGGTAGAGACCATGTGGTTTGGTCATCGTTGTTTGTTTTCTGGTCTCGGTCAGGTTGGAGAGGTGCTATGACCTCTGGTGCCATGGAGGTCACTTGTC
>NC_051410.1:31949374-31950899 GCF_015228065.2 Penaeus monodon
GGTCCCCAGTCCCGTCCCTACTGAATCGGACGTCCCCACACATTCACTTCCGTGCTATGGTACCGTATGTGATACAGTTAGTCTTGTATTTGGATTATACTAGAAATTGCTTATTTGTTGTGATCGGACTGTATATTACTGGTCGTTGTTCGGTGGAAGAAGACGTCGTTAAAAAAATAGATAAAGAAAATGAGAAAAGGGAATGGGAGGATTATCAGAACTGCTGTCTTATCATTCATAAATTCAGGCTTCCCAAAGAAGCTTCATATCTTATCAGGGAACAGCTGTGAATACCAGTGTTGATGGATTACAAAGCTTGCTGTTGATAACGCCCCGCCGCGCTGTGTCCTGCCACGCCCTGGCCGACACACCTGCCCTGTGCTTCAGAAAGATAGCAATGCGTATCTAAAAGAGTACTTGTATTTAAATCCTATATTTATTTATCTTCTGTTCTTCCCTCTTTTTCTCTAACGCATCGGATAAATGTCTTTAAAATGACATTCCAATTCAATTCTCACTTCTCTCCCGCTAACCGTCTTGTCCTTGCGGTGAGGTAAAGTTTCCTGAGGTTTCTCCAGAAAAACGCCAGGTAATGTGGCTCTCTGTTTTTCACAAGTCGGTGTTTGTTTGCCCGTATGTACTTTGTTAACTCGCTTGTGATTACCATGTTAACACGGATAATTATGACACCTTGGCCGTAACCGAAACAGTTGCGGAGATGATTACAGGTTACCTCGATCACTTACGAGATAAGATCGGCTGCATCGGTGATTATGCCCCCGCGCTACGTTCTATGGCGGGCCGGGGGAGGCGAGGGAGGGGGCGCTGACGTCCGACATACATATGGAGGATTGTAATCATTTTTCGGTATAAGAAAGGGCTAGAAAGTGATGGCATTTTGAAGCAGATTTTACGATGGAAGAGGAATGTCTCATCACGATGACTTGAGGATTGTATGCGGCACACTGCACAAAGGGGCCTTATTTGGTTTCAACAAAAGTAGTGTTTTGTAAGCTGTATGCTTTTTTCGTGTCTGTATTGAAGTGGCAACCGTAAAATATGGCGGCGGTGGTTATATTGCATAGCTTTAAAGGATGCAGTATTGGTATTACTTACAATAAATGGTTACGTGGAAAGCCTGTTTTGTTGTTGTTGTATGGTAGAAAAACCTTGTAGGGTTTCAATACAGTATAAACAGTATCCGCTTATCGCAAGCTGGCTATGAAGTGTGTCAGGTCGGACGGACAGGCTACCGCGTACTCACCGGCGCTGGATCAGTGGTGTATTCCTCCGCACTAACAATGCTGGAGGCTTTATACTGTATCATCACTAAATCACTTTATTCGAAATGCATCGCTTATGCCCGGCCGCTGTCGGTTTTTCTCATCTCTCTTTACATCTTAGAGTACACAAAGGCGGCGACGACGCTATCTCCGTTGGCAGCACCTTGTTGGTCGAGGGCCAGTTGTGCCATTAGGCTCGGTGTGGGAGCCCGGCTGCTCTTGATAACAGGACGTTCCAGAAG
>NC_051410.1:31950929-31952080 GCF_015228065.2 Penaeus monodon
TTTTCATTGTTCGTTTCTTTTGCAGTTGGGTGGGAGGGTGATCGTGCTCTCTCATTTTTATTGAGCTTTTTATGCGTGTTGGTGTGTTCCTCATTGCTCTTTTCGTCAATCGTGTTTCCCCGTTTCATATTGACGTAGTTCCTGGATGACGGAAAGTGCTGCGCTGTGTTCACATTCGTTATAAGATAATTTAATTAAGTTTAAAAATTGTAGGTCTTATGTCATTGCAGTTGTTAGTTTATGCTATAATGCCTTGAGTTAGCATTATCTAAGGATGCAGCAGCCACATCCATAAAGATCTAAATGATCCAAACTTATTATTTATTGATGCAACTTTCGTTTATATGCGCATGCGTTACAGATGCAATGAAATAGCACAAATATATGACAGTTAACCCACTTGCGATACAAACATGTATACACACGGGAGTGGGGGAAGAGGGTGAGACTTATCAGCCTGGTCTTCTATTGTTCTGTTCTTAATAGATTTGATTCTTAAATCAGGACGAACGTCGCTCCAAATTCTTTCTTCTACAGCCTGAATCGAATATGGTGTCACCATTATTTACTCAAGCATTTTACTCACACTGCTTGCACGCGTCATACACATACATTTTCTCCCTCTCTCCTATCACGAGATCAGGCGGCCAGATGATTTAATTTCCCACCATTGGGTTCATTAATGAGAGCTGGAGGTTCACCCGGGCGTGGTCTGTTTATAATGATGGGCGTGGCCAAGGGAACTGAATACACAAGTGGGCGTGACCAGGTGCATACACGTTGGTAGCGCTGTAGGGTATCCCTTTGTGCTTGCATGTTCCGAGTCAGCTTAGCTGTAAGGTGGACGTGTTTCGAAAGGGTGCTTAAGGTCAACAAACTTCATTGCATGGTGATGAGGTGGTGACGGTGGAGGTCGAGGTCGAGGTTGAGGTGGAGGTGGGGATGGGGGTTGGGTTGCGTCGGGTAAGGGTGGAGCTCGAGTGGTAATGGGGATTGGCATGGTGGAAGTGGTGGTGGTTGTACAGCCTAAGTTAAGGATGCAAGTGCGAACCAATCTTGCGAGTGGTGCTTGGGTGATCAGCGATTGGAACTAATTCGACCGATTAGCGATATCAAAGCTACTTGAAAGGTTGGTCGCAATTACAGGACTT
>NC_051410.1:31952106-31953914 GCF_015228065.2 Penaeus monodon
AAAAAAACTGTTTAAGATGCGCATCCTCACACCCTTAGGTTCTTTGAATGGGTGTGGCTGGTAGAGAAGGGTTGCCAAGGTAACTGAGACGCCACGAAATAATATGGTAGGGGAAAATGGTTCAGAGGAGAGGTGAGAGTGAAGAAAGGAGCTGATTCTTATATTAAAAGGGATATATAAGGGGATTGAGTTATCATATGTATGACGCGGAAAAGAGTATGTAATTCTTAATATCAATTAGGCATTGGGGAAGGTCAGCATAAATATGCTTCGGATCGTGTTCAGTGTGATGTCATGCCACACGATAACGTAATCACTCGATGAAAGAGTGACTTCAGTTCTCAGGCTTATAAGTTATTACCTAAAGTCTTCTTAGTACAGAAATGAGCGTATATAACATCCGAATATTAGATTCCAAAAAAATACTGAGACGAGGGAGAGACAAACAACAGAGGCAGAAAGACACGCATATAGGCAGGCAGTCGGGCGAAAGGAGAGAAACAGAAATGTAAGAGAAATAGAGGATGGTATGGTTAAGGCGATAAGCTATTGGGGAGGAAAGGGAGAAATAGATACTTAATAGAATGCAGGTAGTATGATAGTGTTATATGATATGCGGCTTGGAAATGTGCGTTGTAGGAATTTGTTAATCCACCGCAGTATCAGTCCTTATCACCCGAGCTCTCCTCATAGTCGACATTGGACACGAACGCGACTTCGAAAGCTATTGCATGTGGTTTTGTCTGGGTAGGCCTAGACACTTGCGGTTATATTGTCATCCGGGAGGCGTTTTGTGGGCACCCGCAGGATCATGTTGCAGAACACGCTGGGGGGACGGGGAACGGGGGGAGGGACACATGGCACAAGCAGTGTCATGGCGATAACAATGCTTGGTAATGTGTTACTCCTTTGGTCCATTGTTTTGCCCATTCGCGAGTATTCACTTTTCGGCGGATATGTTAATATTTCACTTTCTTTAACTACGTGTGAATCCAGGCTGTAGCATGATGCCTCTGCCGCTCTTTCCTCTTTTACCTGCCAAGACAAAAATATATAGACTAGCACTTGGAAAATCATTTTTATGAGGTTTGACTTTCCTGCCTTTTGTGCCGACGCCACAAAAACCAAAGAAAGACGCCGTGGAATGTTCACATCGGTTGTTGCAATGACAACGATCCGTGATTGCGGTCTTAATCCGCTCAGCCATCCATCGCATTCTTCGTCTGGCTCTATCGGACTTCCTTCTGAAAAAAGTATCTGGCTAACGATGATGTCAATGAGGCTGCGGAGGCGTACCTGGGCACCTGGACCATCGGCGTCCACCCTGCAGGGATGGTGCTGAAAAACCAACCGTTGCCACATTTAGAGGGCCTTACGTCTCATTCAGTCTCGACCTTTTCACTCAACACTCGAGCATTGTGCTGTATGCAGTGCTGTAATCTACTGAAAGAGTATCAAACATGTATGTTTTACAACTGAGGGATTTGGGAATAACTAAGCATAGTTAATTGGTGAGGTTATTGCTTGGCACAGATAATGAGATGTGAGTTTGTTTTGTTTAGCGTTTCAGTCATCTGTGGGCAGAATCCAGTCTAAGAAATGACTCGGCTTATCTAAGTTCATCGGCCGACGGTGATGACCAACTTGTTTTTCTCCCTTTGTTCTTCCCGATTTAGGATTATTTGGAATCGTCCGAGTCAAAAGGTGATCAATCAGTGGGCACGCGAGGCCGGGCACACGACCGCATACAAACACGCCCTCAATCACCCCCTAACATCACCTCCATGCACGCAACGCTTCTCGACCGC
>NC_051410.1:31953954-31954024 GCF_015228065.2 Penaeus monodon
TTTTAAGTCGCAGCTCGACTTCTCAGCGAAGCCGCACCTGACTTGAGATTGGCATATTTGTTTACACAAA
>NC_051410.1:31954081-31954370 GCF_015228065.2 Penaeus monodon
AGCGGAAAATAAATCACTTTAAATATCCGTCTAGGCCTATATCTGTATCCATTTGTGTGCCTATGTCTTGTGTATAACATTATGCAAATCTATTTGGAGGCGACGGCTTATAATAAATCATTTTTGTAAAGAGTCCTGCAAACAGAAGGTTGCCAAGATGAGTGATTAAAGGCGTGTTACATGATTTCCACATGCACGGCTTATATATGATCAGAAGGGACTGATGAAGTACTTTCCGCCTAGAAGTTATCTGTGACTAGAATAACCTTGGTGATAGAACGGTAGGCCG
>NC_051410.1:31954405-31954542 GCF_015228065.2 Penaeus monodon
CCCGCCCTCCATGCTGACCCCTTCCATTTTCAGATGTTATCAGCAGCAGTAGACGCCGTTCTTCATAGTGTTATTCTAAGGGCCGAGTTGGGCACTTATGAGTAGACCGCACTTACCGCCTTTCGGGGTGCGGGCCG
>NC_051410.1:31955204-31955615 GCF_015228065.2 Penaeus monodon
CTATGGATACACTTTTCTTTTACCTTATTTTTTTCACGAGTTGCAACGTTGCACAGGGGTTCGGCATGTGGTTTTGCCGGCCTGACGGAGGAATCACCGCCGAGGAATGTAAACAATTATATCTGTGAGGATGTTGGTGCGAGAGTGAGCAGCGAGTTCGTTTATTTGTCTTGGGATCTGCTGCTCTGCCGTGGGCGCCGTGGCGGCTGGGAGGGACATGTGGGAGCAACGACGTGAGGGAGGAAGGTCGTGAGGGAGGAGGGACGTGAGGGAGGTTAGACGTGAGGGTGGAGGAACATAAGGGAGGAGGCAGGGGGTGAGAGGAAGCACACCTTACAGGTTAGAAGAATTTCGTAGTTAGGAGGAAGGATAGCCAGGGAGGGCATGTGAAATGTAGTTAGGCACGGGGAA
>NC_051410.1:31956045-31956506 GCF_015228065.2 Penaeus monodon
TAATTTCGCGCAGGTTTGAGAGTCACCACTATATATTTATTCTAGAAGGAATCATGAGTCATTTTCCTCTCCTCGACCCTTAAAATGGCATATCGAATAAAAAAAAAGAAAATTTCCGTTTTCTTTATGCGAAGGCTGGTCAAATTAAGACGGAAAAAAGGCAGGTTTGTCCTCTTGCCCAACCTGGTCGACGGACATGCAAATGACTACATGTACCAGTAACCCGAGCTAGGATGGCCGAGTGGTCAGCAAGTCCTTATGTTACACGTATTCCTGGGCCGGACATCGCAGCACGAAGGAGAAGTGCGATTTTTCCCAACGGTCACGTAAAGGAAAGTCACTCTTTGTTATTTCAGGGGTTTTGATAAGTATATTTTGGGGAGCGTATGAAATATTATCCGGGAGTTCAAACTGTGACCCCAGTGGGATGTCCGTTATTTTCTCATTCTTCTTTTCCTTCC
>NC_051410.1:31956602-31957381 GCF_015228065.2 Penaeus monodon
TTTTATTGAGCTTGCTCGTATTATTCCTCCTCTCGTATTTTCATTCCCTTCCTTGGCGTCGATTTTACGGCATCTCAGTGCGTACAGATGCTCTTTTAAGCGCATTGCCTTTGTCTTTGCTTGATGTGTTGTTGGTCCAAATCCAATGTTTTCTGCGGTTGTGTTCAGAGAAGCGTTCAAGGTCTGTTTCAAGGACACGTATGTATCCTCACGTGGCGGTGCTCGATGTACTCTTGACGCCGTGTTTAATCTGTTTCCCTTTATCGAGCAGTGTGTCCTTGGGTCGTCCGGGTGCTTCGATTATGCATATGGTGTCTAATGCGGCAGAGGGGCCGGTGTATGGATCTCTACGGAATACTTTATGCTATGTGTATTGGTGTATTTCATATCCCTACTTGGTGGCATGCTGTGTTATCTCCAGGTAAATAAAGCTGATGCTCGTTTTGCGGCCGTTAGTCTTAAGGTCAGTCCAGGCCTCTTTTAGAAGGCGAAATGACCCTTAGTGCCCAGGTGTTTAAAGGCTACAATCCTGGCGAGAACGCACCGTGTTCCTGTTTATGTAAATTTTTAGCTTGCGTCCCGGCTTCAACGTAGTCTCAAGAAAATCGTAATAATTTTTTTGGGGGTACTGGTCGCGGGGTCAGTGCTGGAACGACAGGAACACAGCGCACGAGAAATATTTTGAAATAGATATGTATATACACTCAGTTTTGAGAATGGAATTATACATTAAGAAACGAATTGATTATTAAAGTGGTAGTATCATAGTAGGGTACAAA
>NC_051410.1:31957888-31958461 GCF_015228065.2 Penaeus monodon
CTTCCGGCAGGTATGTTCCTTGGGACGTTCTCCTCGAATTGGCAGGTCTGTTTGCTTTTTGAGAATTTATTCTTTTTACTAGATTTCAGGGTTACTTTACTCGCGGTTTAATTTAGTTGACCCCTGATATCATCTTCAAGGTGAACTACTCAGACATGGTCAAAATTGTAGATTTCATCGTATTACAAAAAATGACGGAATTACGTACGAAATACGGGGTACGGCACGGCAATATCTTCTACTGTGTTACAGGAGGTGAAGTAGTAGTACAGTTCTTTGTATCCCGTACCGTGGCGTTCATTTAGTTTGGAGGGCTGTTTTACACGGCATTTGGCGATGCTCTTTAGAGTACAGTGCTTTTTTGCCATCTTTTGGTAAACAAGGGCGTGGGTAACCGTTCACAAATCTTTATAAGTTCATAGTATCGTGTGATATTCTATAACAGATTTAGATGGTATCATGACATCTGCAATAAGTCAGCTGAAATGCAATAGTAATATTGCCCTTGGACAAGCTTTGATGCAATACTTTGTGTAGTAGTTTGTGTAGTCCTTTATTAACTGCCCTGACTGC
>NC_051410.1:31958526-31960437 GCF_015228065.2 Penaeus monodon
ATAAGACAAAAATACCAAAAGCATATCAAATGTTTACATTCTTTTGTCGCCGTGTTTACATTAGTGTCCTATTACTACGGCTAACTGCAAAACATGGTGTTGGTTGCCCGTAGAGTTTATGCCCCGACTTGAGAGAGTCGAGATAAGGTGTCTATTTGAGGTAGATTATTAAGTTTCAATGTTCGTTCGTCGAAGAAAAACTGAGAATAAATGAGAAAATAGAAAAGGCAGCAACGAACATGAATAAAGAACATCAGATTCTTAGGGACACTTGCATTTATCGAAGGACACAAGAGGACTGACTTGTGGTTGGAGACGTTTGTGGTGTCTCGCAGAATTTCAGGCGCAAAGGGACATGACCAGAGGCACTGACGAGTACTGCCAGAGTATCTCCGAGGAGGCTGATAAGGCAGGCTATATCATGGCCGGCTCGACAGCATGCCAGGTGCGTGGGGACACCGACGAGGACGGGACAAGTTCACAGGGTTCCCGGCCACGACTCCAGATCAGTGAGTCGTACGTTGACTCGCAGCACAGCCAGCCCACGTGACAGTCCCAGTTTTTGCGATGTTTGTCAGGATCGCATTACTGATTGTGGGCGTGGGATGGCTGCCTGTTGCTGACTGTTACTGAGGATTGGCGAGCGGGATATAGGAGGGAATGGTAAGGGACTTGATGGCGTGAGGTGGAATATGTGGTGGTTTGGGATCATAGATGTATACGTTGTTATGTGAGCGTGGTTGGACTTACGGGAATGTGTACATATAGATGAGGGTCTATGTGTTTTTGCTCCTGTGTGAAAGGCTCATGGATGTAGGCATGACTGTGTATGTGTAGGTGGACATGGAGAAATATGTACATCAGATGTCGGTTTGTGTGTTTTTGTGCCTAGTTACGATGCTGCTCCTCTCCCTCCCCCGCGCCCTCCCTGCTCCCCTTGACTGCCTTATCTGGCCACTTTCCATGCACGTCAGGGAAGGGTGGCCGGGTAAAAGTAATGGTAACCTTGACAGTGTGTGAAGGCATTCGGCGGCTGAGTTATGGCGGGGTGCGCGGCCGCTTTTCTTCCGGGCCGCCTCTACTCTCCGCCAGGCCTATCGCCGCGCCCAGGAATGTGCCTTGCTGTTCCGGGACGTGACCCGGCCGCCGCCCCGCTCTCCGCGGCGTGGTCGGTTCTTGGGGCGCCGAGGTGAACGCTTGGAGAAGGCGATCTGTGGGGAAGGGAGTGGAAGTGTAGAAGGCACCACAAAACGGACGCCAAGCCAGCCGTTATGGTACTTGTTGATTGAAAGTATAGGGCTTTCTTCATGAGAAATATATTCGAAGGAGTTATTGCTTGCGTTTCGGTAAATCCACACTGTTAGTAGGGAGATTTCTGTGGCAGCGAATCTCCTTGATTGTCCATTATTTCTAGTTCTCTTTCGGACTCCTGGTGATTTACTGGGAGGGATTACAGCGCCACTAATTTAGATGTCAGCACTAGTCGACTGGATCGTTGGGAAGATGTCTGAATTATCCTGAGATTCGTCGCGAAACATGGATAATTGCCTTCCCACTAACGATCTGTCCTACACTTGGTTTTATTGTATGTTGTGATTATATTAATTCCAACAGTTTATAAAAAAAAAAAAAAATTGACGTGGCATTCCCTCCCTGCCCCCCCAAGCTGCCACGTTCCCCCCTGCTCCCAGCGCCTTCCATCACTATTACGCCGATCTCTCGTTACGCTTCGCCGCTGATGCTGTTTCATCACGGTGCTGATTCTTCTCTAAGTGAATGTCACTTGGGAGTAACGAACCAGCGGAATGATGATTTATGAAGGAGCAGTCGATTTAATCTCTTGCATCTCGTTTTCAAGGAAGATAGTCGGTACTTTCGCAGGACACTCACTCACTGACACGCAAGCACACG
>NC_051410.1:31961095-31961257 GCF_015228065.2 Penaeus monodon
TCTCTCAGGGACAGACAGTAAAAGTATGTCGCTTTCGCAGACAGGATGTAATGGCTCGTGTAACGTAATCAGCCACCGACGTCTCCTAGTAATTGGTAATTATAGGCGGCGTGTGCAATCAAGCAGCGAGCCTCATACAGTAGTGGCTCCTCACAAACACTC
>NC_051410.1:31961279-31961704 GCF_015228065.2 Penaeus monodon
GTCGCCGTGATTTGTGTGACCCCGAGTGACGTCATAGGTCATGAGTGTGATGCCTGAGAGGCCGAGTTGTCAGGAGCCGAGGAATGTGGACGTCAGAGATGGGGCTTGGAGGAAAGAGTTGAAGTCAGTGGGAAACCTGGGTTTATATTTTTATTTTCACGCACGGTATCGTTAAGAATGTAAATATATTTTTTGTGGGATAGAGTGGGTGTGTTAATAAGAAAGCAGTCCAACAGCATTGTTAGAATAGTTGATTATGATATACTGGTTTCTTCTGAACCTTTACACCACGCCCCCATCCCCCAGGTTCCTCTCTACGGGTGTTTTGCTTCACCAGATAAGGCTAGCTTCATTCCTACTGGCGGCTCGGGAATCGTGTATTAATTTACAACAATGATCGGTTATTTGTTTTCCCCAGTTTATCT
>NC_051410.1:31961754-31961902 GCF_015228065.2 Penaeus monodon
TCACTGAAACTATTCAGAGTCTTCCCGAAGACTTCATCCTTTGACATGGACATCTAAAAGGAGCCGAGACAAAAATAATTGCGGATGTATCGATAGACGGAAAGGCTAACTTGAGTGTGTAATAAATAAATGGTTAGAGTGGCAGGTG
>NC_051410.1:31961928-31962309 GCF_015228065.2 Penaeus monodon
TAGACATGCGTATTGACATGCTGATCGGGGTAGACAGGTAAAGAGAGAAGAAAAAAAAACTGTATGTTCGAGTGGCTTGCTGCACATTTTCTTTTTGTGACATGATAGTTTTCATACGTGTCTTCTGAACAACGCTGGGCGCGAGAACATGCGTTTCTGCGCCCAGCCAAAACCGGCGCTCTCGCTGCGCCTCTCCTTCCAGCTCGCCCGCGCCCGCCCGGTATCCCGACCCCTCGGGCGCACAATTAAAATCGAGATGATCTAATTGGCGGTTGTAAATTATTTTCTGTAGTCACTGGAGGGCTAATTTGTCTCCGTTGCGAGGAGTGTTAAGTGGGCGACGTGCCGCGGCTGTCTGTTGCCCGCCCGCACCCCAGGGAC
>NC_051410.1:31962338-31962786 GCF_015228065.2 Penaeus monodon
CTTTCGCTGTGTGGGTTGGGAATTTGCATTGATATCATCTGAAATATACTCCTGTGCAACTGCAGAAAAAAAGGTTTATGACGTGGTTCGCCTGAGATCCTCCGCTCTCCCGCGCTCAGCTCTCCCTCGCGCCCAGCCTCCCGCTTCTCACCTTCTTATCCCTTGCCTTATCGCTTTCTCTTATCGTTTTCTCCTGGTTACTTTCCTATGCACGCTTTCCTTGCCGGGACGTCTTATCTCGTGGCTCCCCCTCCGCCCGGCCTTCCCGGGACTTCTCTTCACCCTTCCCCACCCACGGCGCCCTCCCGCTTCCTCGCACATTCCTTGATGTGATACTCCGTCAGGCTGCCTCGCTCCCCGTCCGTCAGCGCTGAAGGCTTCCCTTCGCTTTACCTACGCTCTTCTTTCCCTTTTTTTTCTTACTCTCTTATTTTTATTTTGCTATTCT
>NC_051410.1:31963004-31963644 GCF_015228065.2 Penaeus monodon
ACCTCGGGAGGTCTGAAGAGGCGGCGGGGCGAGCGTCTGCCGAGGAACGGAGCCAGAACAGGCTTGTTTTTCCCCGCTCGCCTGACAAGGTTATGGCATCGCATTATTGTATACATCCCATCATCTCGCCGCTCTCCAAGATAACACGATTTTTTTTAATGAGGCACACGTTTTCGTTCCTCTTCATCGCGTTTCCTTGACGCCAGCGGCCGTGTGCCAGATCCAGGCCCGAGGCGACAGGGAGCGTATTGGCATTAGCCCGTAAATTGATCAACGCCGAGGAGAAGCACATTAACGCCAGTCTGACTCACCGGACATTCAGGACACGGCCCTCAGATTGGTAGATTCCACGGGTTTTAGTGGCGGGCGAAGCTGCGTGGTGAAGCCCCGTGCGTCTCGGTGTCAGGTGTTCTGCGCCGAGGAATCCGAGCCTTGTGGGCATCGTTGAGGGTTGCTCTTGTTTTGGCCCGAAGTACCTGTAATGATTTTTTTTCGTCGACGTTGAAAACAAGGATTCCTGGCTCATTTTCGCGCTGTTTCGTCGCCCATTTCGACTTTTCTTTTCTTATGTTTATACCTTTCGGATCGTTAAAAAGTAACGAGGCTGAAGATGTAATCACCAATAGCTTCTAAAACGTGT
>NC_051410.1:31963695-31965332 GCF_015228065.2 Penaeus monodon
CGTCGAACATTTAAGGAGTGAAGTAATCAAAGTTCCCAACCACTTACTGTCAGACGTGGCTATGATGTGGGCGTATCCATTTAGCGCGAGGAGACAGCAGTGTAAGAAGTGTTATGCAGCGCTAATGCAGCGAAGGCATTGTGGAAATCGGGCTGGCTGAGAGGAACAAAGGCCTTCTGAAAAATATTAGACCCGAGGGATGGAAGGAAATTCGCAGCTATAGAGCCTGTGTTGTTGGGGACAGTGATTACAAGACTGGTAAGCAGGACGGCGAGAACAATCACTGTTTCGTGACGAGATTGATAATAAAATGTGCAATAAAGAAGCAAGCAGGGGTTCTTGCGGAGTACACGATCATGTTTGCTCATTGCGCCTTTTATTGCGTCCGAATGAGGAACTCGTGGCTTTATCAAATTGGTGTTCCTTCATAGCGGTAGAGGTGTTGTTTTGTGGTGCTTGTCGGGGTGTGTAGCGGGTGTAAAGCAGGGGACCTTCACGAGGTGTTATTTACTTTTATATTATTCTGCGGTATTCGATCATATCTGGCGACGAAAGTAAGTGTTATCATGAATAGGTATGTACATATATTTACACTGCGTTGTATTACCTATCATTTTGTACTTTTGAAAACTGCAAAGATAATGAAAAGACAACACCTTTGCAGCTATCAAAAGAGTATGCTCATTCATGTTCCGGAACATATAATGAAAATACATAATCTTCCAGGCGGATGCATCAGCAGGTTACTTCCATATGACGATTCACCTTTTTGTTTCAACTTTCGTCAAAGATAGTAGCAATAAATATTTGATAAGTATAACGTGTGTATACATGGTTAGTAATTTATTTGGCAGTGATTGCATATAGTAGCTGTTCGGAGGACACGCTGGAATGCGAAACAGGTGTAAAGGTCATGAATAGGATGAGATGAGGAAGTGTTTACTGTTACAGGATGAAGAAAGAGTTCGCAACTTTTTGGCGAAAATGCCAAATTTAGCAGAGCGGGTTGTGGCTTGCCATATATGGAGATGGTTAGTAAACAATTAGCTAACCCCTTGGAGCATGAGGCTTGCCAGCGCCTACTGGTAATTTGTTTCTTGTGATTAGAGTTGTTATTACGGGCGGGTCAAGTACGGCAGTTAGTGCGTCGGGGAAAAGTGTTCCGAGCGACAGATGGCCGCCATTACTGCCCGACCACTAATGCCAGTGTTTCCGACGCGAGCACTTGCATTGTCGGGCGGCTCCTTAACAGCACTCCCCCGTCCGTGCCGCTAATACCATGCTGATTATTGCTTGCACTACGTACATTACTCCATTCGCTACTTACTCCCCGTGTTTGATTTGAGTGCTGTCACTTAAGTGGCTCTTATCTCGTTCTCGCGAGCAGCCTCCCTCACACCCCCGTGATGTCTGAGTCTTCTCGGTCTTCCTTTCTCTATATCCAATTGCACGCACTTCGGTGGTACGTTTTTTTTTCTAGTTGCGTCGTCTATTTCCATTTATGTTTAGTCGTATTTACATCTTGTGTGCTTTTTTCTCATTGTAGGTCTTTTAGGTCCTGTCTCAGTTTGCAGTATCTGTTGTTACATCGCCTTCATCATTTTTATAAACTCTTTCGGCCTATCACCAGCGGAGTC
>NC_051410.1:31965364-31967077 GCF_015228065.2 Penaeus monodon
GCAAATTTCACAAGTTCATTGTTCACGGCAGCGTCCATTCCTTTCAAAGGCACAGCTATGCACCGTAAGCGCTTACTCCGTTATAGATTCCTCTCGCCTGTTACCTTTCTGCCAAGCCGCATAAACACCTGCACTAACAGGCCGCACAAACACGAATAGAACTTGTAGCAAAAACATGATTGTCATTCTCAGAAGCTCCGATGTGTTAGTCACGCTGGCGGGGACAGAGGGAGGGAGCCCCCTTTGTGAATACACAAGAATTAGCGTTGCATTTACAAGGACGCAACATGTATTTGTACGTCCCTCTAACGTGACTGTTCCTTTTATTTTATTGTTGGGAAAACCTAGTCCTTTTTCAGTTGATCAGGTCTTTTGTCTTTCTCCCTTCCCTTGGTTTGAAAGGTAAGAGTCCTTAACCAGTAACCTGCACTGAAATGGAGGGACCAAGTCACGCAGCCGGACGAGTGACCGAAGGGTGAAGGAGTCCAACGAGTGCCGGAATGTACGTCGGCCAGAAACATGTACAGAGGCAATGGCAGTAATGTTATGAAACAAAGGGCGAGTGTTTGTCCAGTCATCTCAAAATATTCCTTAATCCTAACCTTCCCTTGAAAATTTTCAAATGTATTTTCGTACATCTTACGGTAAGCGTCCATACAGAATAAGGCTTCACCGCACCATGTGAAAGAGGTTAGCAGAAACACTGTTCAAGTAAAGGATAGGCTTCCTTCTTTTTACACGTCACGTTTTCGATGTACATAATAAAGTACACCAAATGCAGCATGTCTTATTGATTGTTTGTTACATTCTCTCAATATATTCATTCAAATTATGACTAAGAAATCTGAATGGATTTAAAGATTGCAGCAAATTAAAAAGGAAAAACGGCAATTGTGATCTCCCTTTATCTTTATCGGGTTGTCGTAGGCGAATGAAGCTACAGTATTTCTAGCAGGTTACAGTGCAAACATTGTTTATAAAGTTGTATTTTATAATGAACTCAGCGTCTACAATTTTTTGCATGAAAAAATAAGCAAAAATAAATAAAGATTTTGTGTGCACTAGCTTTGCATTCTTAAATTAAATATTCTGCAATATAATGATGGTAATCTTGATCTATTATGATTAGATTACCCACGCAGTGCGTAAAATGTCTCGGATGAACTTTTCATGGAAATCTGAATATTCAGCAGCAAGATTTTATAATCGATGTGAATCTCAAATAAATATATAAATAAATGATAAATTAATATTTATTAGAATCCCAAAACGACGAACAGTTGCCTGCGCTTGCGGATGGACATGACAATAATTCTGTTCCCCTGAAGATTATGGTAGTCATTAGCCGCCATTTGAGACAAAAAATGTACTCTTAAGCGTCCATTGAATCCCATAGCAAATGGTGTGTAAATATTGGTACTAGCATTGAATTACTGTCATTATAATCGTTGTAGAGACCCACTGCCACGAGAAACGAACAAGTTCAGTACTTCTGCTAACAAAGGGCAATATAGGAAGTGGATATTCGAGTTTTAGGTAATGTGAAAAAATATCCCAAGTGGAAATGGAAGAATCTGGAATGTATAAAAGTAATTTAAGTGAAAAAAGAGAAAGTCCTCAGGCTACGAATAGTGACTTTTGATAAGTAGTCTTGGATGAGGGAAGGTTAATAGAATCCGAAAATCATTGTTTTCCTAATCATTTCGGTAATGC
>NC_051410.1:31967106-31968932 GCF_015228065.2 Penaeus monodon
TCGGGTCTTGCTTTCATCACTATTATACATCTTTGTTCTTTTTCAGTCACTTCCTCATCTTTTTTATTTCTATTTTCGTTTCGGTAATCGACATCCGTCATTTCAACTTGCGTCTGTTACAAGCAACTTTGGAAATCCTTTCTCGCGAGCGGGCCCAGGTGTGGGTGGCCGGTGCGTGGCGAGGTGGAGTCCCAAGTACCAAAATGGGCGGAACCTATTGCGAATAGTCCTAAGACGAAATGTGCAACGCCTGTCTTTTTTTTCTTCTTCTTCCTAGTGCCGTACAAAATCTTTGTTTGATGAGGACAGAAGGAATTTTTGCACCTGAGCGAGAAGATTCTTTTTTGTAGTTGTGAGACGCTGCGAGCCGGTGCAAGTGATAAGAATCTGTCGTAGGAAGGTCGTAAAATCAGACTGATCTCTCGCGGCCGGGCGGAGGATTTCTGAACGTTTTTTTCCCTTCCTTTTCGTTCTCGTGTCTCTCCTCTTTATGGTGCGGCGGATTTGGCGGTCGGGATGAGACTGCTGAAATCTGGAATAGGCGGAAGTATTGTAAATCGTCGTTTTTTTCGCCGATGCTGAGTTACAGCGGAGATTTACAAGCATTTAAGCAGTGTGGAACCATAAATTATTGGCCAGGGCTCGCGAAATGCGTTGTGGGCGCGAGGAAAAAACGCACACTAGCCCGCGTGTTGGGGCAGCGCTGCAAGAGCAGGAGGTCCGCCAAAGGCAACGACCGATGGATGGCGGGTGACTCCTCAGCCTCCTCCTCCACCTGCAGCTCGCCGATGCTTCCAGCTTCCCTCATCACGCCCGCGCTTATTTCCCGGGAACGATTTCTTGCTTTTCGCTGCCGGTTCGTAGCCGCACATCAGTATCGGAATACGAATGGAGAGCGCGAAGGAGGATCCGGCAGAGTCAACGCAGTTTGACACAGCGGAAAGCATTTTATAATTTGGTAATTGGCAACTGCATCGCTGCCTGTACTCCAGCTCCCGTAACCTTGGACGTCCTTGCCGCGACGTCGCACCGCGAAATTTACTAATTTCATTCTCCTGCCATCCAAAACGGATGCACTTGCGGATTTGTTAGGCGGTGTCATTCCTTTGAGATATGTGGATCGTTAATATTATTGTGTCGGTGAGCTATCAACAAGCTACAAACATATTCATTATCGAAAATTAGTTCTTTTCCTTATCACTCTGACACAAAATTTTATCATGTAAATCTCTTCACTTGAAACATTTTTTTTATCAACCTATTTTACTTGAAGCCTTCGTTTAATTAATGTGCAAGGTTTCTTTTTCCCTTAAAAGGCAAACAAGTGATCTCCGAAAGCTCCGTCGTCAGCAAAGTGCGTCCGTAAAGTACGCCCGGCGGCTCAGCCCTTTCTCAGGCCAGCACTTTCTATAATAAAGGCGAGGAAGGAAGGAACGAAGTGCCCTGCCCTTAACCTCCCCTCGCTGGCCCCGTGGCTTCGCTCGCGTCGGGAAGCGGCCAGCCTGAATTAGCCGGTTAAAGGGTTCTCACTGTCGGCTCGAAATGCGGTCTTCTTGCGTGTTTGCCGCTCTGTGAACTAAGAATCGAGTCGTGACCCAAAATACCCTAAAGCCCTACATGCAGCGCTGCGCTCGGCCTCCCGCGGACAGATTACGGAGGCGACGGCACCTCTACGTGGCCTTATGGCTCTCGCCGCCTCTTTCTCGGGCTTCCTCAATCCGGGTTGGAGGAGGTCGGCCTCCTGACGCCGCCCCCTCGCCGCGCTGTGCTGAGGCTGTCGTATTGCGACGGATGCATGGACTTATCCCGCGCAGGGATGCACGCAC
>NC_051410.1:31969491-31969872 GCF_015228065.2 Penaeus monodon
TAGCACACCATCATTTAGTAAAGATTCTGACAAACAAACAAACAATTGTTACTACACAAAGAGATTAATGCCTTTGATTTCTAAAGGTCAGCAGTCGTAAGTATTGTTATAGCATGACTATCACATGCTGCTATTAGTAATTCTATTTATTATTTTCATATTATTATGTTTGGATCAGGAAAAAAATGGAAACAAAAGAAAAACATGATTTGGTCCCTGCCTTGTGTGATTAGACACTTTTGCACACTTCATTCCGGGCGTCCTCGCAGCCACCAAGGCAGTGGAACGAACTCTCCGCAGCAGTCAGAGGCATATAAAATGTGTAAGTGGATTAGCTGACAGATTTTTTTCAGAAAAAAATAAGAGATTAGATTAGCTGGC
>NC_051410.1:31970530-31971067 GCF_015228065.2 Penaeus monodon
GCAACCCAAACCCGGCGGCCCCCGTATGCGCGAGCCAGTGCGGGATCCGATGACGCCTGTGGTTCGGGGTTTTATCGCAAGTGCGTAATGCGATCCGTAAAACTCCTCTGGGCGAGCGCGGTCCGGACAATACGCTTCTCGTGGTTGTGTTTGGTGAACGTTGTTGTTCGTGCGAATTCAGGAAGATTTTGAGGGGGGGGGGGAATGTAGTGGGGAAAATAAGAGAGAGAAAAAAATCTGGTGTAGTACAGGTGTGTATTTTGCTTTACATTGTCTTGGAATGCGTGGTATTTGTGCTTCCACCGAGGAAAGTGTTTTGTGGGAGAAGTAGCTTGGGAGGAGGGAAGGGGACATGATCGCGTTACAGCCACTGCATTTCTCTCGCGGGGAATTAGGCGTGCTCGTTTGTTTTGCTGTATTGCGAGTTCTTCCTTGGTGAAATGTTGCATGCTTTTTTCTTGTTATGTGAGGGTAGAAGAGGATTTTTGAGGTGTATTGTGTGTGTGTGAAGCCAGTTTCGTTTTATTGATGCCACGA
>NC_051410.1:31971668-31973343 GCF_015228065.2 Penaeus monodon
CTTAGCCGTAGCCCACATTTTAAAGGAATATGTTTTTTTGTCTTGTCACTTTGTTAGTAATCGTTGATAATTGTTTTATTTTAGCGTGATTAGGTACCAGTAGATTTTGGATTTTCTTATATATTTTCTAAACCAGAAAAACAACTTTATTGTATACCTTAATATTGGACTGCGCACTGTATTTGGCACATGAAGCCTGTTAACCTTTTCATTAATGACATTTTGTATGTTATCATAGCAAAGCGTCCGAGGAGCGTTCTTTTCTCATCGTCTGGGCAAAGGACGCGGGGCAGCTCCTTCGCCCGACGCCACAAAACGGCTTCGTATGTCGCGCAGCCGATAACAAGATCCACCGGAGCCGCGGTTGCTTCCCACCGCCACCAACCCGCCTTTACTACCGCGATCCCGACCGCAACACGGACACTCCGCCGTTACCGAGCTGCCTTTTTTAGCGGCTGAAGTCTGCATTTGAAATACGGCGATTGCTCTTGTAAAACTGCTGATGCCTTAACGAGGACCAGGTATCGCCTACATTATAGGAAATTTAGAGATGCTAACGGTAGGCTGGTTTCTATAGTGACTGGTGTGGTTTCTGTGGAATGCGGTATTGTTTCTGTGTGTAGTATTAAGATTTTGTCGTATTTCATTTTTTAAGGGTTATCGTACTCAAAGTTGTGCAACAGGTGCTTCAGCTGATAATTATCTATCGTTTGCAGTGACTGAACAGATAGCAACTGCCTCTTCCATTAATGATAAGAAGCGAAATGCTGATAACATCGTTCATTGCTATGATCATACCCATCACCATGCTAAGAGGCACTTGCGACGGCCGGGCCCCGCAAAGATCAGCTGCGGCCATCAGTGAATGTCCCCGCACGGAGAGCATGTGAGTGATAAGTTGAAATTCTCAGGCTCGGGAAACTTGAGGTAATCCGGCTTTAGACTCGCGGCTGCCGGGACGGTCCACCGTAGGATTAGCCAGGATGTTTGATGTTATATTACGTTCCCACAATCCGGATGGGAACGAGCGACCGGAACGTGGCTGAGAGCGCGTGTGGCGGAGACATCGTCAAAGTCCCGAGACTTTTAAAGAGCAGAGGCGAGTGAGATCGAGCGAGCGGAGGTATTTGTCGTCTCGGATGTGGAGGCGGAAGTTGGGCGCATGTATTGGCAATAAGCGGGCGAAGTGGCCGGCGGTAATGTTGATATTGGAAACTCCGCAACCACTTCCTTCGTCGAGCTCCTGCTTGGGGGTGTCGGACCCCGGCGAAGCGAGCCGGAAATAGGAGGGACTATTAAAGCGAATGACGCCGGCGATGTATGCAGGAGCTGAGTTTGTAGAATATCTGCGATTTATGTACAGAATTCTAAAAATAGATTGTCATTGGTTTCTCAAAAAGATAATTCAATTTAGACAAAATTAATTTTTAATTTTTTAGAATATCGCGTGATCATAGAAACCGATTACCCGGGTTTAGCCTCGAGAATTAGTAAAATGAAACGTTCTTTTGAAGACGTCGGCAGAAGAATGCAGAAAGGTCATCCCCGCTGATCATCAGGGACGCGCCAGGTGGGACCCTTGCATTGTTAGGCAGCAGATGGTATCAGGTGCAAGTATACAGGGTGACCACTCATGTCTCAAGATAATCTCCCCCCCGCAGCAAGCCCTTTCCCT
>NC_051410.1:31973376-31973760 GCF_015228065.2 Penaeus monodon
GACAAGGCCCCGGACAGGACTCCAGGCGGGGATCACGGCGGCCATCATTTCTCATTCTCCTGAAGGACGTCCCGCGGGTCGATGCGCTGCGGTCGGATCTCGGTGTCGCGCGGAGGAGGGACAAAATGGTTAATCTTTTTTTCGCGGAAGCTTTACTTGACTGGAGCTCGCATGCACGAATCGACGCGAATAGACGCATGGGAGAGACCGGCGCGGTCGCGGCTCGGCGGGGAGGGCGGCGGAGGGCGGCGGGGTGGCAAAGGGGCGGAATCCTCGGCGGCGTGAATGGGAGGCGGCGACGGGAACGAATCCCTAAGATACTCGGATTTGTTGATGAACAAGGGTTCTCGATTGGCTGACGGGGATTCGGCAGATTTTGCAGTT
>NC_051410.1:31973842-31976363 GCF_015228065.2 Penaeus monodon
ATGGTTTAGTCAGACTTACCACTTTTGCGAATTAATTTTTACTGATTGACTGGGCAAATTTACCAGTTTGAAGAGAATAGGGAAAATTCAGACTTCCCTTTCATCAGGAGTTCCGTCGACGGTTGTTGAACGCCATGTACTTGTATGTATTGTTTCGCACGCAGCGTCCTACTATCTTCAGTAATCTGTGTGGTGTGTCGTTTAGTTTTGTCTCACCATTAAAACCACAGTGGTCCGAAACGCAGCTGATTATTTATTTTACTTTTTAATGAAAAGACTTACCGCTTGAGGAATGTGCCGTCGTCATCAGATTCAGCTTATTCTAATCACAGAGGCGACCACAATTACCCAGCGTTCACGGCAGCATGTTAGTGGTCGTGGAGGTTGGAATGGCCCCTCCCCGGCCGCCTCCACCCACGCGGGCGGGCGGCTGGTCGAGGCCCCCCGCCGCGCCCGGTCAGGGATGCCCGTAGTGACCTTCCAGGGTCGCGTGCGGGCGTTGACCCCTCGTCGCCTGCATGACTCTGGGGTCGCGGGGTCACGTGGCCTCCAGATAAGTGATAGTCGTAGTGAGAGCTCCTGCCATGCACGGGGCGCCTGCATGATAGCATTTGCAGCACATTTATAATGTTTTTCATGACATCAGGTGGAGGTGTGGTCTGTTTATGTTCTATTTTATTTGCTCGTGATACCGAACTACCGTTTATCTTTCAAATCTTTTTATCAGCAGTTATCAGCGGATCATTTTATTAGTGTGACTTAATCTCTTTCTTGAAGCTTTTATCCGAGATCAGTGGGGTAAGTTCGTCATAAAGACAGATCACGGACTTTAGATGTATAATATAGCTTCTCTCAGTGTCAAATAAAACATACAATGCCATAAATGATTGGATATTCTACCATGATAGAATTTCCGAAAGAGAAAAGCGTCTTATTCCTCTTGTGTTTTCTACCAAATATTGACATATTGGAAGAAAACAATATCGCTTGTGTTAAATTTGCTTCTATCACTGATCAATTTTATGGTTTTAATCATACGCAACAATCATTCGTAAAGGGTTTTGAAAAGTGCGTTAAATGTTATGCGTATGTTATGAACTACATGGTTCTCAAGCAGGTGTGACGGATGGGAAACAGAAGAGGGAAAAATAAAAGGACTGTAGCGCTGTCCCTTGCGTCTCCTTTTCATTGCTCCCCCTTGCCTTCACCGTAACATTGCTGACGAATGGAGTTACCGAAGGGTGGACAGCCGTGAGGAGTGAATCACTGTAGCGCAGTTATGAGTTTCCTGTTGAGAAGATGAAAATGGTTGAAAGTGACGTATCAGATAAGTATGGTGATGGTTGGAGAAATAGGTAGGTAGTTAGGGCGCTTCCGGTTACAAGTGAGGGGTTGAAAGTGGTTGAAAGTGACGGTGCTTGGACAGTATCACTTAGTATGGCGATAGTAGGTAGTTGGAGACGCAGTATTTCCTCGCAGGAGCTTCACCGTGGCGCCTCGTATCGCAGAGGGCTTGTAACGTGTCTCATTGACTGAGCGGAGTTAAGGCGTGAAGGGAACGGGTGGGGGGGGGGAGTCCACTACCTCTCGACTGTATTTTGTTTTAGTTTGGATGAGTCGGCTATTTTGCGTTAAATGTTGCAGAAATACAACATTTGATTTTTTTTCTTTTTGGAGTATGCATTTTCGTTTCTAAAGATACTTGATTATTCAAAATGCGATGTCCATTGAGATTCGTACGACTGCTTCGAACAGCAGAGAAGGGTACGACTTTTATCATGTGCGCGGGGAACGTTGTATGGTGTGGGCATGGGGGTGGGGGTGGGGGGTCGGATTTACGTAAGTCAGAAGTCGCATCTCGATCCGCCTCGCACTCGCTGCTGTAACCTCGCCGACGCCGCCGACCGCTGTAAGGTTTCTTGGAGGAATCTGCAGTTCTTGGAGTTCGCTCTGAGGGGGAAGAGGCGCTCGTCGGTGGGAATGAGGTAATGGGGTGGGAGGGGGGGGAAACAGAAAAGAAACGAAAGTAGGAAAGGGATAATAATGGTGAAGAAAATAGGTAGATGAAGAGGACGTTAGTGTTTTTTTTCATATTGATGTCAGCGGTACACTAAACCTCGCTTGAGCCACAGAAATGACATTAATTCGAGAAATGTGAAATTCCTGGGTATTTTTTTCCACTCTCGGCTATACTTACTGCACACGCTCCACCCAAACCACACCCTGGCATACCCTAGTATTCCGCGGCGATGGTAATTTGTGGCAGCATACTTTTACATTTCTATTACACTTCATCCACACTTCTACTTGTATGATTGTAGTACCGCATATCCATGTGGTACTAGACTTACATAAGCATACTTTCCGTCTATGTGTGTATTTTGTTTGTATAAGCAGTTTGTTTACTATGTTATGTGGTTATTACACAAAGCTATGATACTGTTTGGTAGTTAAGAAAGTAAGCGTATTCATTGCACTCTCGGCATTGCCCTTTTAATTGTGTAGCTTCTTCGATTTTCAT
>NC_051410.1:31976928-31977122 GCF_015228065.2 Penaeus monodon
CGCGGAAGTCGCCTGCATATTAAAATCACTGGTTCCACGTATTAGCTGGCAGTGTGTACCCTCACACACGCATTTACTTTTTATCACGGCAAGGGCATAAAGAATAGGTGCTCGTTGTCGCCTGCCAGTGACTCGAACCCTTGGCATTGTGGATGATGTGTTTATGCCATCGTATGTTGGATAGTCCTTCGGAA
>NC_051410.1:31977254-31977356 GCF_015228065.2 Penaeus monodon
ATTGAATTTATCTAACCACACGGTGACTTACCTTTTACGGCGCCGCTTCATATATTGTAGCAACGCATCATCTGCGGGTTTCTAGCGACGGATATATGAGAC
>NC_051410.1:31977381-31978080 GCF_015228065.2 Penaeus monodon
ATCTGTCTGCAAATGAAATAATCTTCCTTGTACCTTGCATACTGTAAATTTTGTTAAAAATCTGGATTTATATCGTATTTATATGTCATTTGTTTACTTGCAGGTAACAGCGGCGACATGAAAGCGGCGGTCTCACAGGTGTAGTATTGCTGATTCGTTATATTTACAGGTACTAGGAGTGTCGCTTTTTACTGTCGGGGTTTGGAAACTTTGTGTATATTATTTAAATACCAGAGACGCATTTCGTTGTGATTTATATATCTGTTAAAGCATTTTAACTGTGGAGAAAGACTTAGTAAGATTTTTTAGGAGGTCCGCGAGGTCGTGAAGGGCCTCGGAGGGTACGGAAAACCTAGTAAAAGCAAAATAAACCTGTGCGAGAAAGAGAGCCGGGAAGAGAAGCGGGGAGAAGAGGAGAAGGAAAGTGAAGGAAGAGCATAGGCAGTGATGTGGAAGGACCTGACTGGGTAAAGGGATGGAGAAGGAGGAGAAAGAAAAATGGAGAAAGAATTGAAAGGGTGTTGGGCCCAGAGCGGAAGGCCCTCCATTTCATGAATGGATGCGAGGGCGGAGTGAATGCAGGGTTCGTGCCCTCGCATCACAACCGGTCACGGGGCGTTCACCCTCCCCCTTGCCCCCCCCCCTCCCCCGCACACACTGGACTCGTCACGGGGAACAAAGATCACGGTTAGCGCGAGG
>NC_051410.1:31979603-31982379 GCF_015228065.2 Penaeus monodon
CCTGAAACATACTGAAAGATCACCCAGTCTCGGGCGACCTCCGCATGACCCTTCAGCACGGGGTCACCGGAGGGAGTGTCGCTCGACCTTTTGTGGCACGCGTTGACTCGGGTGACGCCCAGGGAGGCAAGATCCTGCGCGCGATGGAGATTGCTTGCTACGTTACGTGGGGGACTCGCATCATCAATGGACGTCGTGTGGGGAAGATTCGGGAGGAATGAGATTAAGAGGAGACGAAATATGGTGAAGATTTGTCTTTGGGGAAGCGTTTTAGTGTTGTTTGTATTCCCTGGAGGAGTTATTGATGTTTATGAAGGGAATTTTGTAGGTTAGGTTGTCCTGCTTTGAACACTGGTGTAGGAGCGTGAGGTGGATGCTGGGACAAAGGCATAGAAACCTATAGAAGTGGATGCTAACTGAACACGGGCATGCAAGAGTACCGAGATGAAAGCTTATTGAAACAAAAGCATAGAAACTTAAGGGGATGGATGCTGCCTGGAATACTCGCAGAGAGGACACGCGAGATGGATTCTTACTAGAACACAAACACGATGACAGCGGCAAAGAATACGGCTCCCTTTGTCTTCGCTCAGTACCTAGGGATGCGCTTGACTATTCACAGCGGAAGGAAATTTACCGGTCATTTATCTTCCTGTTTTTTTTAACCATAGTTCCTTGAAGAGTATGATTATAGTCAATAGAGCGGGGGCTTTCTTAGAAGTCACTGCTGCAACGTTGATGCGAACTGTGTAATTGCAGTGAACTTTTTTTTTATGATGTAATGTAATCCCAGTGGAGCGAGGTCTGGTAGTGAGGTGGTTGGAGAGGATAGCGTGCGCGGGTTGGCGGCGTAGCTGGATTTGCCTCGCTGATTTATGTTGTAAAATCGGCATACCGGAGGCTCAATGAAGCAAGAAGGCGCCATGACACCTTCGCATGTAAACGGAAAGCCGGAATTGGTCTGGATGGGGGACGGGGATAAGCAGATAAAGGTGGTAAAGAGTAGATGTCAATGGCAGGATGTAGATTAGAAGTTCAGAAATCCGTGTTAAAGTTTATGGAATATAAAGGTAACAACTTAAAAGTATCATTTCTTTTCCTTTGCACACCGCTGTAAACGTACATGCGTTTTTATTGCACTGTGACCATCAGAAGTCTTTTCCACGATTTCTGTGATTATGACACCCAGTGCAGAAATAAAGTATTGTAAAAAAAATAGTGAATTCATACTTTTTATCGTCATGACTATCATTACCTTTGCATTTTACCCTATAATGCCGTGATGGAAAATATGTAGTCTGGTATATTGCGAGGAAGATAGATTGGATTAAGGATTTCTAGTGTATGAACTTCATCTGGAGTTAAAGCGAAATGTGGTTGGTATCATCTTTAAGGGACCATTAACGATAACATCTTAAATTCTCTCCTCGTGAGGCTGGACCACCAGAATGCCGCCTGACTCTGGTATCAGATTTCAGAATATCGTTTCACATATTTGTATTTACTCGAACAAGTGGTCGGAGATTGTGTGTTCTTCGGGGATAGCTTTCAGTAACTGTAAGTATACAAACAGCTTTATAAAAGAACCTTATAAAAAGTACGTAACAATGACAACAAATTGCACGATGCCACAAGTGGTAGGAAATAACTCTTCGCTAGATAGTATCATTGCAACACGGAGTAGTGCAAATTGCTTAGCTCCTTTTGATGTTATACATTATGCTTATTAGTGGTCAATTTGTTCACACTCTGTAATGCAAATGGCTACAAGGGGATTGGTGTAAGGTTAGTGTTGCGCGCACAGGTGGCATTGCCAACTGCAATACAGCATGTACTTTTGCTAACTAGCAATGCTCCGAATTGAGAATGCATGAAACAAGCAATTGATATCTGTGGCCCTTTTATATCCACATTGCTCCACCTGGCCCCAGATGGCAGCACACGCAGCGCCGGCCATCTCCTGGCCCTAAGCGGTGCCACACACCAGCAGGTGGGCAGGACGCGGCGCTGTGCGGTTGCCCTAATCTTTAATGACCATCAGATTGGTTACCTCTCGTAGGCCGGTTCCACCAGCTTCCTCAGTTGCAATCATTTAATTGCCGGAGTGTTGCGACCAAATTGGCATTGAGCTTCGCTTCGCGGCCAATCATCTGATTGTCTGCACCATATTGTCTGGAGGTGTTTTGGAGCGCCAGTGCTCTAATTACCCTGCGGCCCGGCCCCGATGACTATTAGAATCACATTAATCAAGTCCAGAGTGATAATAGAGCAGTCGTGAGGGGCTCGCACCTGTGGCGACCGAGGAGGAGGTGACGACCACGATGGAGGCGAAAGGAGCGAGAGCAGCGATGAAACAGCTGCAGCGACGGCAGGGTATGTTGAAAAGGATGTCGGAAATTAGTGAAAGTAATCTAAGTTTGGCAAGTCTAGGCGAAAAGAATTGGGTAAATACAGACGTTATTTACAGTTTCAGACACCAGACACTACCTTGTTCGTTCATGTGAAGACAGTCGGCACGGAGGAAGCGGCAGCTGACAAAGACGGACAAACCTCTTCAGTTATCCTCTAATCCACCCCTGTACCCCCCCCCCCCACGCCCTCACCCCTAACCATGGCGTCCTCGTCCGCCGCCAAGCCCGCGAATATTCAAGCACGATCCCGTGATGAGGCCGAAGCGGAATTGCAGGATTGAATTACAGTTATTAACGAACATCGATGATATTTATGGGTCATTGCCGGAGCGGGCGATACCCCCCCCCCACCATCATATTCCCAA
>NC_051410.1:31982561-31982883 GCF_015228065.2 Penaeus monodon
AAGACGGTGGCCGGATGAAGCCGTGAGGTCGTGGGGCTTCCTATACCCTGGTTCCATAACCGCCTTTCTTGCCGCCCGCTCGAGAACGAACCCCCGTGCGTGTGTCTGTTTGTTTGAGCGTCGTTGGCTAATTGGGACTCGCTGGACAAGGGATGGAGATGGGCTCGGAAAGGGCTGGACATGGACTAGGTAATGGGTGGACAAAGGCTGGGCATAGGATGGACAAGGGCTCGGAAAGGGCTGGACAAGGGCTGGACAAAGGATGGACAAGGGCTCGGAAAGGGCTGGACAAGGGCTGGGCGGGAGATGAACGATGGGCAAA
>NC_051410.1:31983610-31985247 GCF_015228065.2 Penaeus monodon
GAATGAAGAAAAACGAAATGGGAAGATGAGGAGCTGAGTTCAGGTGCCAAAGGAACAGACGAGTGCCAGCGACAGCGAAGTGACGGTGAGGAGAGTTTTTGGTGTATTGAGTGAAGATAAAGTAGCATAATCATTTTTAGTTTTGAAGCTTCGAATATTGGAGTTTTCAGTTTTCGAAATGCATCAGTGATTTCGTGGTTGTATTTTCGTAGCATGCGCTTTGAGGGTATTTACGAGAACTTGGTATTTAGGTGATTTGTATGAAAGATATTATTTGAGTTAATAATTTTAGAAACAAAAGATTACTGGCAGAAGAAAGGTAATGTGTTTACTTTCTCGGTATAGGGATAGGGAAGCAAAATTATTATTAAAAAATCTTAGTGTTCATGTAATCTGGTCAGACCAACTAAGTGGTGTTGAGCAGAGCAGAACGGGCAGATGGAGGCAGATAACACAGGGCGTTGTTATTGCTGAGGAGCCGGTTCCATTTTGGTGAATAAAAGAGGAGCATCTGTTAGCACTGCGATCGGGAATCTCCGGCCTCGTCCATTCCTGTGCTTCTTCCAAATGCTCCAGAGGGAGGGGGTCGTCAAAACGCCAGACTCCTTCCCCCTTCGCCGGCTTCCACATGCGCGTGTGAAGGCGAGGGCTGCTACACCATGTTGGCTCCAAGGACTGGCGACTCGCATGCCCGCTCGCCGCTGCCACCGCCGCCAATTCTGCTTTAATTCGCGATAATATCAGGCTTATGTTTATGGCTTTAATGGCTGTGTTCTTGCCCTGCGGGCTTGTTGCGCGCGCACTGTCCTTCCGAAGAAGGGAAGTTTCATTACGAGGGTGTAATGTTACATGACGCTGCGCACAGGTGTCTCGAGACTCGGGGTGCTCACATTATGTGTGACTATCATAGTTATCTGGAAGCATTAACTGTCACGTAGACGGGTATTATGTGCAACATGTGCACCTAAGTGTGCCAGAACTCTATGATTTTGTAATTAATGTCAGTGGCCTCTGTGTTATACGATATGATATAGTGGCCAAGGGTTTCCATTTCGAAAAAATAAAACTGCAGATGTGTACTTTTTGAACTGATCAGCTGCAATTTATTCTTGGCAAAGGATGGTACAGCGTTAGGTCTGGCGTTGTTGAACCCACCATACCGGTCTCCGCGGTGATTTCAACGTTGCGTAAGAACCAATCCACGGGCCTATTTCACCGCGCTGGAAAATAATACAGTTTGGAGACAATGGTAGAGGTTATCGTTAATGAACTGTGACTAGCCCAACATTTGAGCAGAAACACATTAACTTCAGTATTCTGTTGCCCCATTGTTGATGCTCACTGGCCCAACGAGAACCAGCAACGGCACCCAGCTCTCGTGGTTCAGAAGGTCATCACAGAGTTGTTAGTGATGTGCTTGACTTATTGTACAACTCTCACGCTGCAGTCGCGAGAGCAAGCCGTGTAAGGCAGAGGCTGGCAGTTTTGTTAATTCGTATTCTGTTCTGACTGATGACCCGCGTCCGCCTCGGGATAAGGCGCTGGAATGACGAAAGAAAGATAATGATCGATGATGCTCAAGCTGCTTGAACCATATGACGTATGGACGGTCGCGGTATTGTCTTCGTTCTATCTTT
>NC_051410.1:31985286-31988569 GCF_015228065.2 Penaeus monodon
AGCGTTGTTGTTTATACGTACTGTAAATATTTTTCATGACGTTTCTTGTAGTGGGGTACTTGTTGACTGCAAGGAAGGGAATGTGGGGGAGCCGAGAAAGCGAGTAGGATGTCATTAAGTAAAACAAAGGAAAAATGGGAAAAATGGAAGAAAACACAATATAAACGAGTGAGTGGTAGATATTGTTGTAGGATACAAAAGAAAATGAAAGAGAAACACAAAAAAATAAATGGGAAAAGAAAGACAGTTCCCCTTTTTCCATGTGTAAATCGGCTCAAAAGTATAGTGTTTTACAATATATTTGTCCTTTTATGAACAATGGAAAAGGGAAACATTAAGAGATGTAAGATGCAAGATGTTGTTTCCATTCTTCATTTTTCTTCTCTCAGTAGTTCATGGATTCTCCGTCTTTCAGAAACCACACTGTGACGAGGGTGAGCGACCTTTCTTACTGGAACTTTGCGCTAAATGTCCCTCTGTTGCACCTCCTGACTGGCATTTCGTCAGCTCCGGTTTGGCATCTCGAGTCTTGTTTGTCCTCTGCGATCTCAGCCTCCCTGACTGGCGTGTGTAGTGACCCTTGACCTTACCGCTCCCTTCTGCAAGGCTCTCGATTCCAGCCATTTGCGCTGCCCTTCGTAACGGTCTAGCCTTGGCCGGGAGATGGTAATGGCCGCCTCCTCGCGTCTGTGACAATGATTGTACGAAAGTTCAGGGCTAATATGAAAACATCTTCAGAAAGGCTGCTCCCACGCCTCTCATCCGGTGCTTTGCCCCTTTCCAAGGACCTCCCTTCGGCCATATTACTGTGCCGTCATGCTCTATTGTTGTGCTCGCCTGGAAGTGTATGCGGTTATTTGATTTTGTATGTAATTCTACAACTACTAATTGGATTAACGTCACTGTATTTTGACTGGGGATTTTTTTTATGGGGATTACATTCCAGAAATGAAATGGCGGTTGTCGAAGCGTGTGCTCTTTCCGCTCTTATTACTCTCTCTCATTTTTTTCTTTCATAATCTCTTCCACGAGTGCTTGCCCTCCGAAAGGCTTTTCAGAACGCCTCGATTCAAATTCCGTGGTTGGCATGCGCGCCGTGGTGGGAGAGACCGTTTACCGCCGTGCATTATTTCGAGGTTCACAATTTCTGGGGCGTGTTCATGGCGGCAATATTGGAGGGTTGATCCTTGCAAGTACTTATTCACGTGTGAAGGATCTCCCTGTTGGAGCTCCTCGATATCTTCGTCGTGCCTATTATGTGATATCCGAGGCGATAAGATAAGCCGTAAACTTTACTGGATAAAACCGATTTAGCAATTGATTTTACAAACTCACGTCTCATAAATTTTCCACAACAAGTTGAGCCATAATGGATGGGGAGACCACGGCTGAAGTACTCGACCCAGCCAGGACTCGAGGCCATTGTTTTATCGAGTGCCGGGGCTCGCTTGCCCTCACAATGGCGCTGGAATGAGAGCGCTGCCGACCGGGCTCTTCGTCTGCGGATGTTCTCGCGAAATCTGAATACGTGATGTCGGCCGCCATTGAGGAGCGGGTTCGGATCGGCCGAATGGATCGGGTCTTGCGAAAAGGTGATCCTCCAGTGTTCCTTTCGTGCGAGTGAGTTGAACCAATTTCCGTGCCGGCCATCCCGCCCCAACGTCGATTTGTTGGGGGTTTCGCCCGCGCCACGCCCAGATTTTCGAGATTTGTGACCCGGAGGTAGAATAGGCATGGTACTTCACGGGCGCCTTTAGTGTATGTGTGTAAGTAATGAATCCACTTTTATAGTTTCTATATTTAAAAGGTTTTCTGTGCGTATGGGATGCTGTACTGAAGCAGCTACACGTTTTGGCATACTTTCGCAAAAGTAACTTGATAACATTTTGTGGGGAAAAAAAGAAAAGAAAATCTCGCAATAGTTTGCCCTCATTATATGGTATTTTAATGTTTTATCGATATGTATCTGCAAGCATATACGTCATCGAATGGTTCACTAAAATGAACTAAGTGAATCCGAATGAGAACGAGCACAGAATTCTGTCCTGCACTTGCCTCGCGCTCGTTTCCTCTCCGCCCACTCGCACGCCCACTTCCCACCCCAACCGGCCTTGTGTTGGCCAACTCCTGCCATCACTCCCCAGCACCTCCCATAGCGGGGTCATGAACACCACCTCCCTCGCCCGCTGGTTTGTCGCCAGCCGGGGTCCTCATGGCGGGTCTGAGGCGGATCAGCTCTCTTTCGCCGAGGACTTTCAAGAGACCATTGTCCTTTGGGGTTTCGGGAGTTTTGAGCAGCTCATTCATGCGCGGAACAATGCCGGAGTTCCTAGCTGTTAAATTTATCGGTGAATTTTTGAATTTCGAACTAGATTGTGACCTTTACTTTGAGCTCGCGCCCGCTCTAGTTTGTGTCGAGTCAGAACAAGATGTTATTGTTTACAGTAAGAATAATTAGTATGGCTGAAGCCTGGAGCCCCGGTTATCGAGTCCATCTCTGCTCGTATATCACTGTTCAGTGGCTTGGACCGCTCGACGGTAGCCGCACCCCTTCACCTCGGCCCATTTTATCAACGGGGGCTCGGTGCTCGAAACTGTTCGGGTCGTTTAAGTATTATGATAACTGAGTGGATCTTAAGGTGGAAATAAATAGCTTTTATTGTCATTTATCCGTCTTTTTTCCTCCTGGACGGAAAGCTGAAAACCAGCCGTGTGTGTGTCTGTGTTGATGGTGCTAGTTGACTCGCTGCCAAGGTTCACCTGCAGGGGAGTCATAACGGAGATGTGCAGCAGATTGAACGAGATTGTAAATATTGTTGATGCTCGACTTCCTCCTTTCCTCGGCCGCCCCCGCTCTCCCTTCGTGTACACTAGTATATTCCAACGAATACACACTTTACCTACCTGATTTGAAAGGTAATTAGTACTTCATCCGAACAAAATGTAACTGATTAAAAGGCTGAATTAGTTTAGCCACAATTTATTAGAATGTAATTTTGGCGTTTTGTCATAACTCCAGTTGTGATTGTTATTTAAAAATTATTTTACCCTGATAAATGATAAAAATAAAATCGTACCGAAGTGCAAGTCGTCATGGCTTTCGCGAAAGTCATTACCGTCGCCCCCTTCCTGAAGTTAACGAATTTACTGCTGCGGTTGTCAACAAGATGCATTCAAATATTTGCAAGAGTCATCACTGGCGGATGAGAAATTTTCAGAAGTCACGACAGGCCTCGGACCTTCGAACGACACAAGCGACAGCGCGATGTGTCAACGACCTCGA
>NC_051410.1:31988606-31989579 GCF_015228065.2 Penaeus monodon
AAGCAAAATTCGCCGAGGAAAGACGCCAACAATGGAATGAAATTTCTTGACTGTTAAGAGCCTCAATAGCCGGTTCGCTGAGATAGCATCGGCGAACGGGGCTAGTAGGGGTGAGGTGGAGATGTACGTGTGGGTAGGATGGCTTTAGTGAGCAGAGGCTGGGCACAGAGAAGGCGAGAGGCATCGGGAAGATGATTAGCTAATGGTAGGCTTTGTGCAGGTTGTTTTGCGATCTGTGTGTAGGCGGGTCGGCTGTGTGCATGAGGGCTTGTGCGGACGGATTGACGTGGCGTATGTGGGCGCTGGGTGTGGTCGAAACCGCATGGGGGCGAGGTTATCCATTTTCTCGTCTCTGCGTGTTGTAAACCAAGTGCTTGCAAGAATTTTAACGAAGGATTTGATACAGCTGGGCTCAGCTGTGATAGTGATAACATGTATTTGTTTTCAAACAAACAAAGTATCCATAAGTTATATATCACGACTTTGACTTTACGGTTCTTTTGAGATCATTGCACACTGAGAGTGCGAATTCTTCATATTCCCCCGCACTACGACATAGTGGAGGAGCGCCGTATTAGTAACACCGTAAGCTCCAACAGCAATATTTATCAGTGACGCCCATGACCGAGCTTAAGGCAAGCCCCGCCAGCATGACATGAGTTCCCAAGAGTCGGCTTCGTCCATTGCAGCGGTGACAAGCATGTACGTAAAAAAAATCCTTTGCGGCACCTTATCTGTTCATGAACGCCGCGGCAGAACAAATGCGACGCCCGTAGGAACATCGGCTTTGGGCTGTGTAGTTTTAGATAAACAATATCATCTGATAACGGTATTACTGATCTTGGTTGTGAAGACGGTGTGCGACTCTCCGTGATGGGAAAATGGCGGATGGAGAGAAAACATAATGGTGATTTGATAGGAGCCGCAGCAAGATATGATTGACCCCCCTCCTTTTGTGTCAGTCTGTCTGCAC
>NC_051410.1:31989715-31990293 GCF_015228065.2 Penaeus monodon
TTCTTTTTCTTTCTGTTTTCTCTTTCGCCATCTTTCTCTTTTCTCTCTCTATCTTCCGCTCTTCTCTCTCAATCTTTCGCACTTTTCTGAATCTATCTTTCTTCTCTCTCTATTTTTCGCTTTTCTCGTCCTCTTTATATCTCTTTTTATTTTCTTTCCTATACTCTCCCCCTTGTTGTTTCCACCCTCTCTTCATTTTTCTTTAACATGTTTCTGCATAAAAAATGTTTTAATGTGAAGTGGTTACATTGAGAATATAAAAAAAAAATCCCCAAACGACCTTACAGAAAACCAGCGCGACCTTGCCAGGGATAACTCCTCTGAACGGCAGATTTCCTCGAGAAAATGGACGCAAATATTTTATCAAGAACGTAATCGTTCTTGACTAAAGCTCTCATCCTTCAGGAGGTGCAGCGAGCGCCGCTTGGTCCAGGGACAAGATAATGAGGCAGCCGTGAGGGACGCTGCCAGCCTTCCCGCCATCACGCCGAGTAATAGATACTTGATGAGATGCCTTGTGTGGGGATACGGAGGGCGAGAGGCGGGCCGCGCTCCAGCGACCTTTTTCTGGCTATCCG
>NC_051410.1:31990946-31991937 GCF_015228065.2 Penaeus monodon
AAAATAATGGGTGATAATGATATCTAAAAAAGAAAGACTATTTTATGCGCTTAAATTTTCACCCGAGCCAGCATATGTAATTACGCCTGAATAATATGCGTTGTATATTGATGAGAAAGGTGTCGGCTGCTTATGAATATACATAAAAGTTTACGTTAAAAGTGTTTGTGTCTGCATGCGGCGAAAAAAAAGATAGAATAAAATAGACTGGGTGTTTTGAATTATAGGGGCCGGAAAGCTTTGATTTTGCAGATATTTTTATACGGATTTATTTTCTGTAAAGGATGTTCGGTGTTTCAAGTGTGTTGCACAGCATTGCGTAGTAAAGGAATCGTAAAACTCAAGATTTCTGAAAGTTTTACCAGACCTCATATTCTAGGTCCTTTTACTTATGCCTTTTCTTCTCTTCCGTTATATCCTCCCTCTTTATCCGCTTTCATATTCTCCTCTTTCGTCATCTATTTCTCTTTACATTCTCTTTTTTTGTTTGTTTTCTTTCGCTACCACATTTTCCTCTCGCTCTTTCTGTCCTTTCCTCCTCCCTCCTCTTCCCTCCTTTCTTCCTAGTCTGTCCTTTCCTCTATCCTTTCCTCCTCCTCTTCCTCCTCTCTCCTTTTCTCCTCCTCCTATTCCTCTTCCTCTTCCTCTTCCTCCTCTTCTTCCTCTTCGACACATCATTCCTCCTTTCTTCTCGCCTCACTCCGGCCCTCGCTCCTTGCTTCCCACAGTCTGCCTCCTCCCATTACGCCCTTTTCACAGCTCCCGACTCTCATCACGCACCGACTGTAAAATTAAGCAGGTGATCGTTTAGTGGTCCCCGAGTGGGGCTGTGCCTGATGATGTCTCCAGGTACGCCCTTTGGTAGTCTCGCCATGATTTTACAAGCGGCGCTCAGTTGCCAGAAAAAAAAGATAAAAAAACGTCGATGTTCTCGTCGATTTTATATATTATGGTTTTATGTGCCAGCTTTTTTCTCCAGATCCTGTGCTTG
>NC_051410.1:31991961-31992476 GCF_015228065.2 Penaeus monodon
TTCATCGAAACGACATTTCTGTTTGTACGGCTGAATAACTAATGTGCTTTGTTTTAGGGGTTGATATTTTTCTTGCAAAGGTTGTCTCCAAGGGAATATCTTCTCCAGTCGGGGACGTCGTTGCTCGAGGATGATCGTGTCCGAAACGCGGCTCCGGATTCAGCGTGAGCCGCGACTCGTACGTAAAATGAAGTTGGGCGGCGTTCCGCGTGGCTCTTTGTGGTGCTGACGGGGCGCTCACGAGAGGTCAGCGATCGGGGCGCAGGTGTTAAGCAGCGCCGTTCGGGAGGAGGATGTTCTCGGGAACAGCGGAGGGGGATCGGCAGCGAAGCGTTGGCGGCGCTGATGCTGACTGAAGCGGCTCTTCCCCGCCGAGAAATCCTCCTCGTCGAGTATTTACGCTCAGGTAATTGTTCGCTTCGACGTCGCTTCATCCTGTGGACGAAAAAGTTTGTTGTGGACGTTAAGGAGGCTTGGGGCAATTTGTAGACCAAGGATCGAACGAGGGCCTTTTT
>NC_051410.1:31992508-31993865 GCF_015228065.2 Penaeus monodon
TTTTGCTTGTCATCGCCACGGTACAAGAAAAGCCATTTTTGATTCTCGAATAATCACCAATGTTAGACATGATATAAGTAATTTTGTTTACACGATGATAATAGCATTAAAACAGAATTGCCGGGATAAAAACGGTGATTGAAGGGCAATAAATACTGACGTTTGACACTGTAGCATCAGAGTCCCGGGCAGCGAGTGCGAGGAAACATGATACCCCGGCGTCTACGGGCTCGTGGGCGGCCGCGAAGGGAGGGTCGGTGTGCTGTGGCGGAGGTGGTGGGCGGGCGTGGGCTGCAGACGCATGACTTGCGTGGAAAGTAAGCCTTATTTACTTACTTGTGGTGACGATAATGAGGGGTTAGGAAGCTATCGTTGGCTCCCTCCTCATCTCTCTTGGACTCGCGTGCAGATCGTGCAAAGCAAATTGCTCTTTGCTAATGTGTCCTGCCTTTATTAATATCTCGAGAGAAACTTGTATTCTTAGCACATGCAGGATTTCACGTAGACTATCCACTATCCATTTCGAAATGTTTGAGTTATTACTGTCCATAGTCGCAATATATACACACACATATATAGATAAGATACGCAGCATATCCTAAAGAATATAAATATACAGATAAATGATAATTAAACCTATCTGGCTTGACGTCTTTTCACTGCCACCCTTACTCGGTAAGCCTGTGACTGACATAATGACTGAAAAGGTGATCTGAGGTTTGTTTGGTGTGTTAGATACATTGAAATCGTCTGGGCCATATATTGACCATTTTGTTTGTGGGAAAATCTAACTATTGTCTTTATGTGTTGAAGAGGAATACAGGTTGCGGTTCCTTTTACTGATTATTTATATATTTTTCCGTGGTGCATGAATCATATTTATTAATCAGCGTAGGGATGGAAGCAAAGATACAAAATTGACTTCAGATAAGGATCTCTGTGTCACGATATTTATGTAAAATATACCTTTTGGCTTATTATTATATGCTCAGTTATATATTCGTGTGGATGAAAATTTATTATCGTCGATTAAAAATTTTATATGCCAATTACTTCCCATATTTGTTAAATCAATTTATATCGTGTTTCGATAATGATACGGTAATTAGATTGAAGACTTTTTTCTACTGAAGGTGTAATAACCATCCTTAAGACGTATGGGCATGGTTCATCATCATGATTTCAGTATTAGCACACCACAAAATCCGGTAAGACGGAAAGATACTCGACCCCAAACCACGGCTGCAAGAGTTTTATAAGAGTCTCCCCGAAACCAATGACAGAAAACGGGCACGTAACCTGCTGTCATGTAGGAGTCCACAGATTTTCAAAGGCTATGTATAGGCTATATGGTCTC
>NC_051410.1:31993906-31994306 GCF_015228065.2 Penaeus monodon
GGTGTTGATATTTACTTTGCACGTGATATTGTTTCGTGATCGGGTTTGGCATCACTCTGATCTACATGGTATGAGAGATTAATGTGTTGACCTCCTCTTTGACTTGAAGATACAAAAATGGTATCATGAACTCCTTTGGCAGTGTTTACTAAGGAGCAGCTGTTTGATAAGATCAAGTGAGCTACTAAATGAACACATGGGTATCACGAGCTTTGTGTTTTTTTTAAGTCTCAAAGAGAACACTGTAATCCAACCAGTCACACAGCCTTTCATCTTTATCTCAGCAAATATAAACCACACTGCTGTCATACGTGTGTATTCGACCCCGAGATCACCGCGAGACAAAATAAGATGTACGCGTTCATCCCTCTTATTATCGATTTTGTCTCCCATCCCACTA
>NC_051410.1:31994713-31996196 GCF_015228065.2 Penaeus monodon
TTTACGTTCGAACTTGTTTTCTTTTGACGATAATAGAAACCTTTAGCATCAGGCATGCCATTTTATCCCGAGGTTGACCCGGTTGCTAGTATCTGCCAGTCATGCATGACTCCCTATCGCTGTTCAATTGCCTGATAAAGCTGTGGAAGCAGAGAGGGTGCGGTTTATGTGCGTCGGAGACCAAGACCGAGATCTGCGGCAGTGTGGGTTGTAGACCCGCCGAGGACGCTGGGTAAATATCCGAAGCTGCGCCTCCAAGTACCACTTAGACTGGTCGGGGTGATTGGACGCCACTTAGACTACCTCGCTACCCGAGATAACCTCCCTGATGAGCCTTAATTACGGCCGAACCCGAGAGGCGCTTCGACTCGAAGGGGAGACGGCATAAAGCAGGGGAGACAACTGCGCATGTGATTATCTCCTGCTTTTATGGTGTTATTTTGGGGCTTCCCAGGGCTATAACTGCACGCTATTGTTTGTTGGCTTTGCTTCCCCGAGAAGCTTGGGGAGAATTTTTTCTTCTCTCGGGGCTCTCGGTTTCTTTTTTCTGGCGTTTCACGGGCGCTCGTTTATGTGTTGCCGGAGGAATGGTGGATTTTTTTTCTGTTTATTATCTCCTCCGCTGTTCTGCAAAGACACGACGTTAGCCATTTTATTTAATTTATAAACTAGTTTCGACTCTTGCCTTATCTGATTTGGCATAACGTCGTCCAATTAACAGTTCCCCCTTTAACATGCTTTGGCTATTGCTCTCCCCTTTGTGTGCTCCTTTCTGTATGTGTGTGCGGCTCCCGAGCATCAATGAGGCTTACCCAGAACTTACAGTTGATGGTATTAGCAACAGGTGCCGAGGCTTAGTGCCGAACGAGGACTTAGGCTACTTACTCAAAGAAGTTGTCTGTCGCATACGTATGGATAGTAGGTCTGTTTACACAAGCATATGCACACCTTTATAAAAACTCATATAGATACATTCTTGGTGTGTGTGTTAGGTAGATGCGATTAGGTATGCATATGTATGGATGCATATATTTGCATCTTAATGTATTTTGTTTGAATATGTGTAGTATATACTATATCAGAGTGCGTGTGTAGATTAGAGTAAGTGTAAATTCACAGAATGAAAAAAAAAAAAATCCCAGAATCATCCCGATGCAGGCAAGTTGAGAGGTCGCAACCAGCCGCTTTAAAGGCCGCGCCCCCGGAGTGGCCATGATGGCTCGGGAGAGGCCAGGGCTTCAGGTGGGTCGAGGAGGCTGACAGGCACGATGAGGTCCTGACCCGCGGCTGCTGCTCATCTCAAGATAGACGGAGCGAGGCCACAGCTGCTCCACGCGCCTTTCCCCTCTGGTGGCGACGCTGAGGGCAAAATACCACAGGAAAAGTGGCTGGTGAAGAATGACGGCGTGGAAGCGCGAGGAGGAGGAGGAGGGAGACAATGGAGCCGAGAAGGAACTATTGGTATATTAAAAACAAAACGGTT
>NC_051410.1:31996277-31997180 GCF_015228065.2 Penaeus monodon
CACGACCCCTCCCCCACCACGCTCTGGGTGGCGGGCGCTTGCAAATGAGAGCACGTATAAGGGTGTGAGGGCCGTGGGTGATGCAGCCTTGCTCACCACCCCGGGCGTCGCGAGATATAAGCCCTGTTATGCATTATCGTGGTTTTTGTGTTGTTTTTCTCTGGTGTTTCTCCTGCGGTCAAACAGTAGTGGTTTTGTGCTCGCTCGTGTATAATCAGCAGTAATAATGCAAGGGCGGGATTGTGCTTGTGTTGCTGTGCGATCGCGCGCCGGCGCTCGCTGCGAGGGAGCGGGGCGGGGCTGGCTGCTCCCCGAGAGACAAATAGAAGGTGGGCAACGGATCGGAGGGCACGACGGCCGGCCTGGACGGGGCTCGGGATAGGGGACTGCATGGGTGCTTTGTGGACAGTGGGGGCGCCTTGAAAATGGTCAGATTAAAACACCTGTTGATACGCGGTAATGACTTTGATATAGTAAATCTTAGAAATAACACTGGGAACTATTTGATATTTTGAAACTGTGAGTAATTGCTGCATTGAGCTCTTCGCGTTGACTCACGCTTTTGAAAACGCACTGTTGAACACCTTTCTTCCGTGTTGCAGAACCCTTCCCATGCCTCCAGGATCATGCACCTCTTTTTTCTCCGGGCTCTCATGTAAATGGCTGCCGCGTCTTCTGGCAGAGCCGCGCTTCCTATCTCGCCCGCCCAGTCGTCCTCGTTGCCATCCTGCATCCTCCTGGCAGCACCCTGGCCCCGCGGCTTCCCTTTCTCCTAATTAATCCCTGTCAGAGTCCATGTAGTCAGCCTAAGTAAGTCCTTCAAGTGGCGCTGCGTTGGTTGTTGGCCCCTATGGACTTCTACTGTGTGTGTCCTGCAGCGGATTTTTACGCGAGGTGAACACT
>NC_051410.1:31997352-31998121 GCF_015228065.2 Penaeus monodon
GTTACTGCTGCTGCTTTTGCGTGGTCTGATCCTCAGCCGTAGATAAATAAATTCTGTAAGTTTTGTGATGATTACGATGTGGAAGATAATGATAAAGTAGTAACTTTGATGATGGTCGTGGCAGTGAAAAGTATAACTGTAATAAGAGCATAATATTCTTGGTGAAAATGTTAATGTTAAAATATAAATCAGAGGTAACAGTAAAACATGGCAGTGGCAACAGAAGTGATAGTTATGATAATTATTCTTTTATATATAATTTTCTACATTTTACTCATACCAATGCCACCGTTTCTGTAGCTGTCATTTAGAGAATTACAAAGATTTCTCGTCCCTCATGGGTCTGTATCGTTAACTGCATCCAGTAACCGTTTGGGTTTTGGTAGCTGTTCAGTCGGTACGTTAATTATCTCACCTTATGTTGCACTTTTGCCCATCCTCTTGGAGAAACAGCGGTCTCGGCCGATGCAAGCAGGGTGGAGGGAACACAGGGGAAGGATAAAGGCTGGAGGAGTGGACAGTGTAGATGGTCGTTAGTGAGGAAGAGAGGTGGGGGCTGGGGTAAGGTGGAAGGTATTAGGGGAGGGTCAGGATGAAGGTGCAGGGGGTAGGAGGAGGGTAATAAGGGAGTCAGGATGGAGGTGCAGGGGGTAGGAAGGGGCGGGGCGAAGGTGCAGTGGCGTTCGTGGCTTGTTCGCGCCGGCCAAGGGTCATACAAGGGTTTATCTCTTGCACTTTGATGGTCTGCCGCTGTTGAAGAGGAGGAGGA
>NC_051410.1:31998317-31999297 GCF_015228065.2 Penaeus monodon
TCTCTTTGATGGCCCCTCGGAAGCTGGCGGCCGTCCCTCAGAGGCGCGAAAAAGTGCGCGTGGCGAAGGGCGGCTGAGTGCACTTTGCCCTTGTGGAGGTGACAAGGAGTTCGGAGGTCGCGGCGGACAGGTCCAGCAATGCCGCAGGACCAGTAGCTGCTTGCCCGTCTCAAGACAAAGCGAGTATTAATGATTTTTCGCAAAAGTGCTGATTAAGTCCAGCTTCCAAATCTAGCCAGAAATAAATTATGCGTCGTAAAGTGATTGCGCAAGTGGCGTTAATTCTTCATCATCACACTTTTTTCTCGGCGTTGGTCAGTCTAGGTTCGCTTCTTTGGGAACCCGAAGGAGCATTTCACCGTCTGGGAAACTTTGCACCGTAGGAACTTGCCACGAAGAAAATGCTGTTCAACCTGATGACTATCTGTAGGGTCCGGCGCCGCGTCCTACTCCGCCCTGTTGCTTATTCAAATGAGCTTATTGCTTGCAAATTCACTAAGGAATAATTTGTTCGATATAATTGGTGATACTGGGTGGAAGTCCCGACCTGACCCGGGCTGACCCCAGCCGAGCACCGGTCCACCTTCGCCACAAGCCTTAAATCACGTACAAAGGGGCATATCTTTGTATGCAGATAAGCTAAGTTTGCTTAAGAGCGTGATTATAAATAGCTATTACAGGGTGTGATGGCTATCAGGTGAAGGACAAAGGTACAAAGCTAAGATGTATTAGCATATGTTCCGGAGCTGCAGTTTATCATTATGCAGGGAGTCAGGTTTGGATAGCAACGTGCTCTCTTTTGGATCCTGATTTTTACTACAACGTAAAATACCAACAACCACGATAACACGGACAGAAAATAAGAAAATAGAGCCTGGTATGCAAATACATTAACAAGGAGATGGTCTTACATGCCTGTCGAGAGCCATGATGATGTCTGGCTTAACCCTGGGAAACTTTTTTAAGTCTGCTGCAATATG
>NC_051410.1:31999418-32000103 GCF_015228065.2 Penaeus monodon
CGACGTTACAATGCATTTAGCCGAGGCAGTGTCCCGAGAGGGCGACACATCCAGGTGACCAGAAGAGCGTGCCAGTTCGAAGGCGTGAGAAAGACATTAATGAGTGGCCAGCAGGACGGAGTGGCCAGGAAGGCGCGAGAAAGTCGTAGTTTGTGGCGAAGGAATGGAGAGAAGATAGCAAAGCTGCTGCCGAATATTAGCATTGCTGATGACACGGCTTTAGTTCCTCGACCTTGTTATTGCCTCGACTCTCCCCTCTCCTCCCCTTCTCCCTCCCTTCCTTCCCTCCCCTCCCCTCCCCTCTTCCCCTTCTCCCTCCCCTTTTCCCCTCCCCTCCCTCCCTTCCTCTCCTCCCCTTCTCCCTCCCCCTCCCCCCTCCCCCTACCATGGGCTTCTCCACCCTCTGGCCTCTTTCTCGTCCGTAATTTTCTTGTTTCTTTAATCTCCCTCTTTCACCCGCTTCCTCATTCTGCGGTGGTTATGCCCTCCTTTCGGTTCACTTTGAGCTTAGTATTTTTTCTTCGTTCATTTTCTTTAGTAGTTTGTATTCTGCCTTAGCATCATTTGTGTGGAGTTGTTTGCATGTGGAACGTAATACCCAGCACTCGCCCAAGCCATTTGCAGTACGTGTGTGAGGTGTTTCAAGTCTTGGTTTGGTGTGTGTCATGTCTTTTTATTGCCACTG
>NC_051410.1:32000669-32001090 GCF_015228065.2 Penaeus monodon
CAGGGGCTGCTTCCCGTGAAGAGTCCCACGCCGGCTCCGGAGACACTTGGCGTAATTGGTGCGATGCGGTCTGCCTGCGGCTCGGGGGCATTCGTGAAGAGGGTGCCGGTCTTCCTAGGCCTTTTGTTCGCAGCAGGGCATGGGGCCGAGGCATTGACTCTGCGAGGGACCTAGATTGACAAACAGTCAGAGGTGCTGCCAAAGGATCTCGGAGACAGACTGACTGGAGCTCCAGGCGGTTGGTATGTTGGTGTGTTGTTTGTCGGTCACGGATTATAGGGAAGGTTATAATTTTAGATATACCGAGAATTCATTGATGGTTATCAACATTTTCAAAAGCTTTTAGAAATAAATGATATAAAGGGGTTAATGATTAACGTAAGCATTTTAGATATAAAAATGTCACTTCATGTCGAGCGGA
>NC_051410.1:32001118-32001988 GCF_015228065.2 Penaeus monodon
GAAATGTCTCTTTCAAGGGTGGAGGTCTGCCGACGGGAATAGGGTCTGTACGCTTATGACGTTGATGATAGTGGATGACCCTGCCATTAGCGTTTGACTTTAATCACCTCATCACGAGATCCTCCTTTTGATGGGCTATACAGCGAAACAAAACTGTGACCGACTGATGTATACCGTTACGAGTGTAATATTTATGGTCTCGTTGCGTGTTGCGAGCTGGCTGGAAGACCTCGGGCGTCAGCGCTCTGTTGTCAGACTCCTTGTTCCAGCAACATCAGCATGGAGATGTTTTAATTTAATTCTTTTTGCCATGACTGGTGCTGACGTTACAGAATCTTCTCGCTGCTTGAATGACACATTTAGTTTGTAAAAATGTTAGCTTAGGTTTTGTGTGCGTAGATATGGTTGTGCATATACATACACAACGGAAGTGCCCAATGACATATCCTTCCTAAATAAAGTTGTACAGTTTTCCGGTGTGGTGTCAAACTGTCACCTGTACAAAGACTGTATAGTTTTGCCCTCTTTGGAATCGGAATCATCCTGGCGGCGACATGGATGCGTCGTCACCTCTCACTCTGGGTCAGAGACGGGCGCTTGTGCAGCCGGAGGCGACGCCGGGAAGACATCATTATCCATGTACGCGACGGGGCCTTAGGACTGCTAATTATCCGGCTTGTGCAGAGCTTGGCGGCTACTGGAGGAAGTAGCGAAGGGCCGTGATGAATGGGGTCGTCTCTTCGGGCGGAGCTGTGGCGGAGACGACGCCGTGGATTTAAGGGCTGGGAGCATGGGTGGCTTGGCTTGGGTAGACAGTAGTGTGCGCGTCTCTATGTACGCGATTTGTGTATAGATGTGTTATCATTCGCA
>NC_051410.1:32002065-32003736 GCF_015228065.2 Penaeus monodon
AGATTGGGGTATGATACAGCCATATCAGATGCGGTAAGATAGTATCATATAAAGTTTACTTGCATTTTTTACTATAACGGTATTTCTTTTCTTTTCACAGGTACGTGAGGCCAAAGGAGAGACTGGTTTCCAGAGGCTGCAGGTTGATGGGACGGTATTGTGCAAAGGTGATTTTATCGTTTGGTTCTGGGAACAGAGATCAATCGGTACAAGGAGCAAGAATTTAATTTTGTATTTAAATCATATGGCTGTCTCATCATTGGCTATTATTCCCACGAAGTCGCAAACGGATTTTCCAATCTCTAATCCATTTTCTTTCCTCAGTTTCGTTTCAACCCCCTCCCCCCCTCCCAATTCGTCTTTTCTCTGCCCCTCCCTTCCCCACCTTCCCCCAGTCCACCCACTCGCCCTTATTCTTTTATACTTGCCTTACCCTATGACATCACCCTTCCTTATTCTGCATCGACTCATCCCCTAGAAATTCCAGTCCATTTTGGCTCAGTCCTCCATCGAAATCTAATCGCCTCCAATCTTTTATTACCTTTTGCAGTTCTTTCACCTTTCGTCTTTATATCGAATATTAACTTCCTCCCTTGCTTGCTTCGTCCCCTTACCTTGCCATTCCTCCCCTTTACGGTGTCTATGACCAATGCCTAGCGTATGCAAATGAGTAGGCCTAGAGCATCATCTTTTTTTATGATCGTCTGAGCCTATTGTCAGGGATCGTGCACACATTCCAGGCGATGTGGGTCAAGGGAAGGGCATTAACTTGTAGGGAAGTCAGGAAGTCACTGTGGATAGCCCTTGCTTTATCCCTTTTTTCTGGCTCGGGAGATTGGACTTCAGCTAGGTAGCTTCGCGCTTTGAATAGCCATCGATAACTTCAAAGGCGCGAAGGCATTAAATCCTGGGGGAAATGTAATCTCGGGAGACCATCCTGAGCGATAGCAGGCCTTATGTGTGTTGGCATCTAGCGATCAAAACTGGACTGTGGCTTAACAAGCATGACGGTGCCCGGATACTTTTCGCGGCGTTGAGACTCTAAGGGTCATTCGCTTGAGGAAGTGTGATAAAAGGTTAGCTTTCGGCCTACCGCGCCCACGCCCTCGCGGCTTTAAGGACCGGGATAAGCCATGGAAGCCTTCGGACGAATGCTCGACGCGGTAGTTTTTCCTCGGCCAGAATGTCGATTACGTAACATGGCTGTCGTGACTACAACTTGCAGGTGCGGAGTCATATGGCGACCTGTTGAGGAAGTGTCAAGAGTAATTCCAAGCTGTCGTGACTTTTACTCCGTGGAATGGCAGAAGCAATTATGACAAGCTCATTGACAATTAATGTAGAAGTTGGTTGTCCTCGTGTTCGAATACGTTCATAAAATATTCCTTTGTATATCTTTTGAAAATATTCCAAGCAGCTTATTCACTACGACGTGTAAACAGCACATTTGTACAAACTCATGGCATCCGAGGAGAGTTCGACTGTGCAATGCCATTATAAGGTCGTCGGCAGAGAGCATAATATTGTACTAAACTTATAATGAGGTTTTAATCCTGTTAGTGTAAGGTATGAGAACTTCATGGAAGGAATATAGAATCACCTATTAGTGTAAGCAGCTTGAAAGGCTGGCAGTGCGACTGGTTGTAAAGCGCTTTGAGGATGAAGGTGGGT
>NC_051410.1:32004167-32004999 GCF_015228065.2 Penaeus monodon
CTAGTTGATGCAAATTCAAATATATATTTTCCTTCTTCTTTTCTCGTACGATATTCTATCCCGAATTTTACTCTTCTTTTTCGTATTTTTTTCTCCCATCCGCCTTTTTATCCTCCATCTCTATTTATAACAACAATAATTTAGATGTTATGGAAATTGATAAAGTAGTTATCGTGCCATAAAGTATAATTACTATGCATAATTATCCGTAGTGAATAATTACCTGTGTAACAAAAAAGTATATTCCGCTGTGTAATTATGGATCATGAATTCTTAAAGCCACGCGCTCATCGCTCCCAAGGATCTGTATTTATTTTCTTCCTTATTTCTAATTTCTTCTGTTTAGTTTCTTCTCGGAGTCTTTCTTTTATTGTGGGTGTTAGATTTTAATTTGTTCCATGTTTCGTGTTTATGTAAATTCGTGTGCACTAATAGTGTTTATGATAGGACCCGCCTCTTCCTTGATGTAAGTGCGGGCCTGAAAAATGAAAATCTTGTCTTTCACATGACATATTATGCTTTCACCTGAAACTTATTCATTTTTCTCCCAGTTCTCCTTCCCCTTTTTCACACAGCCAGACCACTAACCGCCCACAGTGTCCCACGCCATCCCTTGCTCAATACATCACAGCCTCCCGATTGTGCCGCAACCCCCGTGCTCAGCTGGACCACCGAGGCCGCCCTGCCGAACGCGTGGCTTCGTTTTTTGTGGGTTCTGAGCTGTTCGGGATTTGTGGGTGTGCGAGAGGCTTCGTTTACTGTTGTCTGCGCCGTCCGTCATCATCGTGATTTTTAAAAATCTGAACTCCAGTTGCTGATTCACTTGTTAGGC
>NC_051410.1:32006092-32007694 GCF_015228065.2 Penaeus monodon
TTGTTTCTGTTATTTATTGTAGTCATTATTTTCAAATTAGTTGATTTTTTTGGTAGTCACTGAATATTATTTTTTTTTACGAGCCGGGTGGAAAAAAGACAGACAAAGACAGCGAGCGCAACAGCCAACACCGCTGTGACATCGTTTCCCTTGCCATTATCGTGTTATTAGAGTCGGCGCGCGGCCTTTCCGCTGCGTCACCCTGTTTGCGGTCAGCCACCCGCTGCCCCTTCCCTGGCATCCATGGCTCGCCTCATGATTTTTTACCGGAGATCTTTTCTCCTCCATTACCTCCTTCCCTTTTACGACTCGACAAACGGACCAGTATGATAAACATTTCGTTCATTCCTCTCCGGGAATTAAATTGACAATTTCATGCCTGACAAAGGTCTTATTTAGATTGCTGCGTGGATGTCTGTGTTATTGGTTCTCTCGTATCTTTTCTTGCTCCTCGGTTGGAGTGGCATATTATGATACTTTATTACTTGCACGTTGTGTATTATATTTATTTTTTGCAGTGTTTGAATAACTTGTTTTGTTGTTTTAAAAATGGTTGATATATACAGATGCTTTTTATAAACATGAGATATAAAAAGGGGATGTCACTGGGTGAGATGGAAGTACCGTCGTCAGCCGTCTCCAGAGGCGAGAGAGATCACGTTTGTCTTCATGCCGGAAGTAAGGAACGTACCCAAATGTTCCTTCCCGTGCACTGGGCGCGCGAGTGGCTCGGCAGGAGACTCGGTCAAGGTGTGACGTCGGTGCTCTCACGTGGGCGCCGGACCTGCTAACATAAATAACGCTGGTGTCCGTTTAGCTCAACAGTGTCAATAATAGCGAGGTAATCACGGCGCGGGACAGAGACTTCGTGAGCCATAATTCACGTGGTCCGCAGGTGGGTCGCGTGCCCACGCCACATACCTAACTGTACGCCATACAACACGGATGTGAAGGTAAAAAGGAGGGGCGGGGCGGATGAGGTTGCGCGGGTGGTAACCGCAGATCTACTGCCAGTATCAGATGACTGTTTTCCTTTGTACTTTGTTTTGCAAGGAACTGATACATTTTCTGATAAGTTTTCTTCGGTGCAAGTCGGATGGGTTGGGTTGAAATTCGATACATTCTCTTCATGAATGACGTCGAGCTATCAAGAATGAAACGATGTTTAGGTGTGTATGACATTGAAGATCTTTTATCACAAGCTGACTACATCAGCAGCGTAGCACTACTTGTACAATAATTCCTCCCTAGTTATTTTTTATGTCCAACGTTATATCTATACGCCTTTACGGTTTTCCTTATTAAGGTATAATCACGTCGAAACCAACTTTACATAAGCCTCGTCTAAACGTCAGTCGTAGCTCTTTCTGCTACAGAGTCGTCTGGACTTTGTCAGAGTGAAGGTCACTCCCTCTTGATGGTCCGTGTGCTTCCTCTTGAGCCAAGACGCTGTTGATAGATCGTCCTCCAGGCCAGCACTAGTAGTTGAAGAAGGGACGTGACTGGTGAGGTGGTGGTTATGTTAACTTGAATGTAATGTTAACTTGAACGTCTGACGTGATACCTGGGTGTACCACTGTAATTGTTCTTTAGACTGACAAC
>NC_051410.1:32008047-32008558 GCF_015228065.2 Penaeus monodon
AATCTATGGGGAGCGAGAAAGCGTGCACATTCGCGTAGGAGTGCTTGTGACTTGAAAGGCAATTTCGGCTTTCAGGCCACGAATTGCCGATCAGCGAGAGAGGATTATATAGCCCGCACCCCACCGGGAGGAAGACCTGTGTAATTTGTCGGATTAAGCCCACGGGAAACGCTGCCTGTTAACGAGTGGCATTGCGTCGACGCCAGAGACCCGCGGGAGGAGGTGAAGGGTCTCCCATCCCGGGCTGATCGTCGGCGGAATTGTACTTGCTGTTAATAAGATGTGCAAGAGCCGCTTTTTTATGCCACGGCCACGAGTCCACTGTATTCTCCCATGGATGATTGTCGGGGGAGGTGCCAGGGAGGTGCCAATCAGGCCCGTAAATTAGCATGGGTCGCCTTCTCTACGCAAGAATAATGATGAGGATTGGTGTCGACCAAGGAACAGCCGGATAGATTTCCCATGGTATTTTTCTTGAAGGTTCTGGCTTGTACTTCTACAACGCACGTAT
>NC_051410.1:32008769-32010187 GCF_015228065.2 Penaeus monodon
CTATACTTTCATTTTCTTTATGCAAACATGCTTTCACGAGCATTGCAAAAAAAAAAAAAACGCTTTCGCTCATGGACGCACACAAGGGCGTGTGCAGAGATTAGTTGCTGCAATCTCGTTCTCTCACGATTTGAGTCATAAGAAAATGGCGTTTGATAAAATAATTTCACTAGAACTTGTTCTTATAATAGGGCAAGCAGCATAATTTGGTTCATTGATACATAATCGTATAATGTGTTACATGAAAGTTGGTTAAGGTGAGTTGGTCGTGCGGACTTGCTCGAGCACAAAATACTTGATTGTGAGTCTTGGGAGTCTTGCGCGCTCCTCGTGGACTTCATTTTTAAAAAATAAACTATTCTCTTTATTCAGTTCGATTGGCTCTTAGGCTTACCCGCCGAAAGAGAGCTACGGTTTCCTGTTAGGTTTTCATACGCTTGAATAAACATTCCTCCCAGACGGATCACCTGGCGTTTGTTTGGCAGGTAAAGCGCCTAATGAATTCGCGGGTAAACAAAACATCTGACCGTTACAGCTTGTTTTGTTGTTACTGATCAGGAGAGTTTTGAATTGTTACTGTACCGATTTTTGTTTTGTTTTGTTTCGTTGTTGGTGTTGAATAGGCATGGGTGTATGTTTTGTATTGTGTAAGATTACTATTTTTTATTAAAGAGTAACATTGTTTTATACGTTAGATGATGGAATAAAAGCTGGAATTTTGACCTTTATTTTGATTTTGATATTACCTGTGCTATTCAGATCACATTTCTTGTAGTTCTGTTTTGACATCGTATCTCATCTTGGAATAATTATAGGCAGGAGGAAGTATCATAAGGAAAGGAAGGGCGACTGGCCTTGAGCGCGTCACGCAATGTCTCGGTGTCGCGCTGCACTCCCGTAACATGCTCGGCCTTCGGAGATGCGTCCTAGTGTACTCTTTGTCTCGACTTACCTGCTTAAAAGCAGCCTCATGCCAGTAATCGAAGTTTAGAGAAACAAAACAAAACAAAAAAAGGACCACCGTTTCCGTTAGTCTTCGCATTTACGATTTTTTTAATTTACATTCCATGTGGATTCGACCGCGGTTGGTTGACGCCCACACGCGGAATACGGACTGACGTAAAGATGTATGACTGCAGCAAGTGACTCTCGAGGGAGTGGACAGAGCTTGGGTCCCCGTTGGTTACCGCAGCCACTTGTAAGTCGTTTTGCTGTGTCACTCCGGCCGGGGGAAGTGATAGGAATTTGTTCCAGCGAAGAACCAAGTTAAGAGAACAGTGAACTCCAAAGATAGGATGAAGGGTTAGGGACAAAGAGAACTGCGTTGATGCCACGCGATAATTTGGTCAGATTTAGTAAGTTGTTTTTCCTCTGGATGTTTCTCCGTCAGCTTTTGCTTCTGTTAAGGTTGGTGTGTA
>NC_051410.1:32010912-32011252 GCF_015228065.2 Penaeus monodon
AGCAATTGTTAAGCGACAGTACATGTGGATTATGTAATGGCATGGCCCCAAGCTGTAAAGTCGCAAAGTAATGGCATGACTGCTGCTTTGCAAGATGTTGCCATTAATTTTGCGAACTGTAGACAGACGTTGGTTTTCGCAAGTGTTGCTAATGGCAATGGTTATAATAGGAGTGAGCGCCGCCACGGGTAATGGCAGGCATTTGGCCTAACAATTTCCTCTTTCAGGCTGACGATAAATTATGATCGTATTCTTCTATTGGTTGGGTTATGTTAGCGGATGTTTCCGTGAAAGCAGATGTTTTGAGTTCGAACTGGGGACACGATTTATATGATGGGTG
>NC_051410.1:32011944-32012133 GCF_015228065.2 Penaeus monodon
ACTCAGTAACTCTTGGGAAATTTAAACAAAATTGCACCCCATTATTCAGCTCTATTGCCGCCTTTACCAGCTTTTAATACACGGGGAAAATCCTCCCCGGCTGCGCATTTCGTGACTTGATTTCCCGACGTAAAACAATGATCAGAGATGATCAGATAGGCTAAATGAGATGAGGCTGGGGAGGATGCT
>NC_051410.1:32012300-32012625 GCF_015228065.2 Penaeus monodon
GGGTGGTGATGATAAAGTGGAAGAAACTGGCAGAGAAAAGGAGAAAAGTAAGTTTGGGAGATACTGATGAAAACTGGAGACGGAAGAAAACGGAGAAAGAAAAAAAAGAGAGAAAAATGGTAAAGATAAAAAGAAGAAATAAAAAAAGGAGAGCATGTGGATGCTGAAGGAATGGGGGAGTTGATGATTGAGGGTGGGGCTTTGAGGCTGAATTAGTGACGGGAGATGAAGCGAGAGAACAGGGCGGACGAGAAATTGTAATTAAGAGTTGAGCTCCCACGCCCGCCTCTTTTCCTTTCTCTGTGTCGCTGTGTGGATGGACGAT
>NC_051410.1:32012881-32013715 GCF_015228065.2 Penaeus monodon
ACTTTACTCCCACCCAAAAATAATGTATGAAAATTATAGAATAATTTCCCACATCCAAGACATGTTCTGAAATATCAATTCCAATTATCAATTATCCTGGGTCATGTGATCATATGGCCATGATGTCCTGCAGCATATGATGTCCAGGGCCTCTTGTTGGCATCCAAATTGAGGTTGTAACTCGTGTTGCCTACTTTACTAATGCATTTTTCGATCGCCATTTGATACCCAAACCCATTTTACATAAAACAAGAGTTATTCATGTAAGAGCGGTGCTATATTTGATAGGTTGCTATGATCCTCTCAAATATTTTCCACCTGAAATTGTGCTCTAAAGAAATACGTATATGCATTAACAACGTCCTTGTACTGATGGCCATATACTCTTCACTTATCTCGTACACCATCCATGCCTTATCCTCAACACCATCTTGCACTATCCTTGACACCATTTTGCACTATCCTTAACACCATCTTTACGCCGTCAGAACTGCCAAGTAATTCGCAAGGATATTAGTCTATCGGTCACCAGTTACTTAGTCGACAAAATGATGTTAGCTACTGAAGAGAACTTCACTGAAGCGGATTTTCTTAATGAAAGCAGTCCCGATGTCTCAGCGGGTGTTGACAAATGCGCTCGTGTTGTGATGCGACAGAGCCAAGCACCGGGCTGGGCGGAGGCGATGTACCCTGATAAGCGGAGGGCGCGGCCGACCCACGGCGGCTGGAGCTGGGAGGACAGGGGCGGCGAGATCTCGCGGATAGAGCGATCTCGTGTTGTCTAATTGTAGGCTTTGTTCGTAACACTTCTGGCTTAATGGAAATCACGCCGGG
>NC_051410.1:32014162-32014379 GCF_015228065.2 Penaeus monodon
CTAATATTTTGAAGGAAACGTGTTTGGGATCAATAAGAAAACACAAAGGGAAGAAGATCAGGTGGTAATTATGTTTGCAGGGACAGGTTCAGGTGTCAACAATTTAATCAGTGACACTTTATTCCCCGGCAAACTATTTATTTAACACCGCCTCTCGTGTTCACAGCATCCTTAACACTCGCTTGTCATATAATTTGTACCTCGAGTCTTTGCAAGC
>NC_051410.1:32014413-32014643 GCF_015228065.2 Penaeus monodon
TTATGAACAAAGTATGATAGGTCGGTATCTTAATAAGGACGGTCCTTAGTGTTAAGGGTAATTTTTTTTCAATATTTTTTTCTCCGCCTTTTTTTTCTTTGCAACATCATTAGCATTGTCCGTGCATCCTGACAGGTATAGGTATTCTTCTTCTCTCGTCAGCTGCAACTATAATGATTGCAGCTGACAGGGTTGCTGCTTTGAATTTTTATTTTCGGTTTTATACCCTC
>NC_051410.1:32014769-32014992 GCF_015228065.2 Penaeus monodon
ATCTAAGGACTTGGATTTCTCCTTGAGGGGATGCACTTAAAATCTTTTTATCCTTTCTCTCTTTCTCCTTTCTTGTTCCCAGACGTCGGATTGGGATTATGCTCTCCGATTCCAAGGGCAATTATCCAATTATCGACGGTAATCTGAGGAGGCAACGTTGCTTTCGGCCGGCGGGGAGATCTTTCTTCGCGCTGGCCTCTCTGGCCTCGGGATTTCCTCGCTT
>NC_051410.1:32015024-32015441 GCF_015228065.2 Penaeus monodon
TGTAATCGGTCTCCTTCCCTCGTTTAGGTTTTTCTGCGTTTTCCTTGTTTTTTTTTGCCTCGCTCACTTTTTTTTTTAAATCTTATTTTCCTTGGTTTTTGGTTCGCCTATTCTGGCCTCGTCTGTTTTTTTTTTTCCTCGTCTACTTGTTACCTCGTTTTTTTTTTACATCTTATATCCTCTTCTGTATTTTTCCCTTGTTTTTTTTTTCATCGTTTACGGTTTAGTTTTTTCGTATATGTATTTTTATTCATATATTTTCCCCTCGTTAACTTTCTCCCCATGTCCTTTTTCATCACCTGCATTTTTCTATTATGTTTGCTTCTCTTTCAACCTCACCCTCCTTCATGCCTTTTACTTCTCCTCTTATCTTTCTTCCTTTTAACTCGTCTAAATCACTCCTCTCTTTCGGTCCGT
>NC_051410.1:32015654-32015941 GCF_015228065.2 Penaeus monodon
CCAACCACATGGGTGTATACTCTCTCAATTTATCTGTTTTAAGATCGACGTTTGAATGACTCCTTTAGAATCTGTGCGGATGATACAGTCGCTTGAAAATTACCTGTGCCATTGATACGTAATTGTCTAATGCGTCACCTGGAAGTTGGCGGAAATAAGTTGGCTTTTCATGCGACGACCTGCCGCCGTTCATCAAGCGCTACCCGGGTCGTCGGCCAGGTCTTCCTGCGTTTGTCATTGTCAAGCATTGTTTTGGTGCTTCCCTCCGCGGCCCTGAGGCTCGCTCT
>NC_051410.1:32016127-32016381 GCF_015228065.2 Penaeus monodon
TTTATCTCATGATATACGGGGTAGATAAAGAGGTCAAGAAAACGCGTGTAAAGTGTTTAATGGCCTCGAATTTACCATGTCTGGTGAGGCAAATCACTGCCTCGGGTGTGAAATTCAGTTTGTTAATCCAGCTTTTTTTTCTTCAATGGCCGGAGGCGCCATCGCTGGTGTGGAAAGACTATTGTCTATCTGGATCATCGACCCCCCCCCTCCCCCTCCTAACACACTCCCCCTTCACGCGAATTCCTCACTCC
>NC_051410.1:32016569-32016640 GCF_015228065.2 Penaeus monodon
CCTCTCCCAGTTTATCTGTTTCCAATATCGTTCTCTCTCTCATCCATTTCCTTTCCCATTTTTTCCCATTA
>NC_051410.1:32016843-32017372 GCF_015228065.2 Penaeus monodon
CCTTCTACTCCCCCCCCCGCCCCCACCTCCTCTCTCACTCACAAAACGTGCCTTGTAGAGACGTCATGTCCGCCCCAGCACAGCAGTCGCCCATGCTTTAAATAGGCCCTGGCACTTAGAGGTCAAAGCCATAAATATCAATCTCGAAGTTGTTGATAAAGCAGTTACGTTTGTGGTGCGTGACCTTGAACCTCACGATAGCCCAGGCGGAAATGGTGTCACAGGTCTGTGTGAATATGAGGGAATTAATTAGTATCGGTGATGAATTGTCGTTAAAAAATATCTTGGAAGACGAATAGGGAAAGAAGAGAGAAAGAGAAGAAAAATATACAAGTGGTGATGAACAGGGTAAGCACTAGACCTTGTAAGACTTTTTTCGGATACACTAAAGTACAGGCCATAAAACAGGCGTTTTTGAAAAGTTCCGAATAATGTTTGGACCGTTTGCTCACCGTAACCAATCTCAAGTGCGAAATGGAGCCCAAGGATGTTTTGCGGGATGTCTGACAGGGGACCGTAGGTAATTGAA
>NC_051410.1:32017614-32019580 GCF_015228065.2 Penaeus monodon
GTAACGGACCAGTCCTGGTGGGGTAAAAGCGAGAAGCGGACCTGCGGGCGCCTCTTAGGCCTGGGAATATGTTGTGAATTATAGACAAATAAATTACCTGTAGGCCTATTAGCGGGAAATTTATTGGCGAAGAGGGCCATGAATGGAGCCGATTTGTGAGCTCTGAAGGAGCCGGTAGGGCATGGGGAGGGAGGAGGGGCAAGAGAGAAGTGATTTTAAACTCTCGGTAAGTATGCAAATTGTTTTGTTTTTCGCTTTCTGAAGGCAAAACCCCGCGTGCAAGAGCGTGTGCAGAGGCCGTGCATGCCGGCTTTCGTGCTTGCTTTCGTGCGTCATCTCAAATCGCGGTCAGAGAGATTTCTTGAAGAGGCCAATTAAAGTAATTGACGGCGGTGAGGGGGTAATGGGAGCACTAAATTTATATAAGACATGACATTGGGTTGACCAGATTATGAGATGATAAACAATAGGCTTCTAAGAGCAGAACGGGGCTGAAATCTTAATGGTTTCAACTAAATCTGTTTTTAGGATGGGATTTAGTTGTGTATTTAGTTAGTAGTTATTTTTGCTCCTCTTGGAAATTGGGATTTTTGCTTTTCTTATGGTTGGAATATATGTTGAGGGTATCGTATTTTTGTTACTTTTGTCATCACTGTGTATGTATTTTATTTTTCGTTTCTCGGGATTGCTTGTAATTATTTCTGCAAGAAAATTAAATAATTATTGTTTATACCATTAATTTATTAGCTCTACATTCTTACTATTTACATTCTTTTAAAATTAAAGCAGTTTTATTAGACTCAGGTGAAAGTCTGTTTATGCTTGTAATTCTCAGGCATTCGGATATTCTCAAGTCTGCTGCCTTTGAGGTTATCTGCGAGCTAATATAAAAGATATACCAAAAATTAAGAGAAAAATAATCGCCTGTTAATTTCGGAGAAGAGGTTTCTTGACGCTCTCGCCGGGCTATTAATCAGAAAGTATTAAAGGGTTGTCGACAACTTTATGGTTTCGTGTCACACTTCTCTGTCTCGGCGACCGTCGTTTCTCAGGTTTCTTTGTAACAAACTCGTCTTCGCTGGTGAAAGTCAGACTAATGAAATTCATGAGCACGAAGAGAGGGAGAATAGTAATTAAGAAATTAACGTGGTGTAATACAGTGAATTTCGAATGGCGACGCCGATTTTCCACTATTTAGCGATCGCATACCTCATCGCGTCCCATAGCCTGTCGGGCGTTCGAATCTCTACCCTGCGGAGGGGCGTCATAAGGACAGTCCTGGCGGCACCTCGGCAGTCATCTCGGCCGGGCGGCTGCTGGCTAAGCTCGCTATTCGAAGCTCTTCGTCGGGAAGGAATACGGGCGGAGTTTCCCCTCCTCGCTGCGGATGCGCCTCTAAGAGAGTGGATGTATTTACTCCATAATATGTGTAATTAGAATAAGACCGGAGGGTGATCTCGGGGTGACGGCGCGTCAGCCACTAACCCGAAGACCTCCAGACATGAAGTCATCGCTGTCGTTGAAACTCTAAAAAGAGGAATCCTGAAAAGGAAAAGAAGCGGTCCACTTTAAACCGTGTTACTTGTACGAGTGTACGCATGCGAGGGGGTACACGAACGACTGTGTCCGTTCTCTCAGCAGCAAATGAGATAAAACACAAATGAATGAGTGCAGGGAAAGTTGAAAACAGGAAATGCAAGAGTCGAAGATGAATAAAAAAAATAGATCAATAGACATATATAGCAATAAAAATAACCTAAAAAAAACTAAAACAAATAGACGGAACAAGTTGGAAGCGGGTCTCTGGCAAGGTCATGGCGGCCACCAATGCGGTTTACGTAATCGTGTTTTGCATATCTTCAGCTGGATAGAATACGCTCCATCTTCCGGGTTCTGAATGGCTCATTTTGTCGTTATCTTATTAGGTGATTTCTTTGTTGTTGGAAAAAAGTTGTAGTACCGCGGA
>NC_051410.1:32020635-32021351 GCF_015228065.2 Penaeus monodon
ATTCTTCTACGACATTTACCACTAATGGCATTCCACATTTCGCCTCCAGCCACTCCTTATTGCCGTGCCTACACCATCTTTTATTACTTAACCTAAAACATGCACAGCACTTTGTATTTATTTTTATGCAACTCATAATGCAACTTGCCCGTCCTAAGATATCCCTCTTAGGACTTGAAGACTGAGGTCCTTTGTGCTACAGGAAAGCAGATCGAAGAAGAAAGAGAGAGACAGCGTTTGTCACACCTTATCTTGACAACAATACGGCATATCCACTTGGTTGCTGATATCAGCTTAGAAAAACTCGGCCTGAAGACTACAGCTGTAAAACGTAATCATGTGAAATTACTATGATTTGTGTGTTGGATTCATTCTTAATAAGCTATTTTTTTTAACCTGTGTTAAATTTTAGGGTCGGTGTTAATCCTAGGTGACTCGGTGGTAAAGGTTCGGATATTCAAATGTCTGACTGGAATGCTACGGTTGACCCTTGGTATTCCGCCGGATACTGCTGTTGTCACTGTTGCTAACACTGCCATACTTTTGATAATGTTTGTTCAATGGCTCCTACCACTACAATGTACTACTGTGAGTGTTCGTACTGTTGCTATTACCGTTATCGTCATCGTTAGTGGTACCGGCATCATTATGCTGAAGGCTCTCATTATGAATGCAAATCGTTAGCTCAGTAGCGCACGTGAAGGATAAGATGTCCA
>NC_051410.1:32021425-32023145 GCF_015228065.2 Penaeus monodon
AATGCGACTAGGATCCTCGCCCATCCCCTTCTGCAGCCAAGCTTTCCAGCACGCCTCTTCCTACACTCCCGGACGCGACGCAGCCCACGCTCCTCCCACGCCCTTAGTCGTCGGATCCTCGCCTTTCTTCTCCTCTCGCGTCTCACACAAAGCCTTTATCTCTTTATCAATGGATTCCTCAGTATCGGAGATCGCGACGGGATGTGTCTTCATTCAGCTTTTGTGAAAGTGTGTTCTCCCTGTTATCGGTGTATCTGTTTTTACCGTAATTATCTTCGCCGACATAAATATGTCTTGTGTTTTTTGTGTGTGTTTTTGTGTTTTCCTTTTCTCACCATTTCATCTTACCTTCAGATTTAATTGCCTGTCATCTCATGTCTTCCACTGACACGAAACGAGGGCCCTCGCTTCTAGGCCTCTCTTTATTCCGTCTCGGTGTATTCAGTAAAAATAGATTTTTTTTCTCTCTCTCTCACATACACCGACGCCTCATTGTGTAGGTTCAGAACAGCATCGGTATCTTTAGCATCGAGACTGTCTTGTTCGATTGAAGCCTCTTTCTCATCTCCTTCGCCGCCCGCCCGCCGTCCCCGCCCTTCCGCTTCCTGTGGTTTGCCTCCCATAACTATGCCGTTTACAGCCCCGCGTCTCATTAGTGCCTTCGTGCATCATGTTACTTCGCTTCCCAGGTTGCGTCGGCCTCTCCGTGTAGGTTTGCAATGGTTTACGTCTTTCTTTTTTTAGTATATTTTTTCTTTTCATTTATCCTCATAATCGTCTGTGTTTTTTGTCTTTATTAGTTTTTTTCCTTTCACTATTGTTATTATCATGAGCGTGATCGTCACCGTAATCACTGTTGTCAGCAACAGGAGTATCATTATATGTTTTTTCTCCTTGTCATCCCGAACCGAGCGGGTGGGATAGGCCTATATGGATTAAACTCGGTGGGACCAAATGCTGAGGTTTTTTTTCTTTCCCGAGAGGCCACTATCACTTGTCAGGGCTCAGAATATCGCAAGAAGACGTAAACAAAATGCTGCACCCTTAATATTTTGAATTTTTTGCCCTAAATCATCCCTAAAAGGCGCGTGTGATGAATGATTTCGTTCTTGTTGCTGAACTTGGCAGAAGCTAACAAGAACCGATTCTTGGATTTGTATCATGGGCGTTGGTGGTTCGATGGGCGAGTTTACAGGTGGGCGGGTCCCCAGTGCAGTGAGGTATTAGGATGGGCGGGGTATTGGGTTCTCATGGAAGCCTGGCTTGGATTTATCTGGAGTAGGTGGGTGCTCGAGGTGGGCGGGGTGGTCGGGTTTCGTTGTGGGCGGGCGCGGAGGGCAGTCGGGCGGCTTAGAGGGTGCTGAATTCCAAGAAGGAATCATTACGGGAATGGGTGGATTTTGTGTTCACATGCTGTCGCGTGAAAGAACTCCCTGTAAAGAGATAATAGTACTGATGGATTGTGTGTTCGCACGATGATGGAAACATTTAGGGTCGATTTAGTGTTGAGATGCTGTTGGATTTGCAAGGGTGACTGGATTCAGGGCCTCGACGCAAGGATCTCCGAGTGTGTGCTTTTTTTTAAGCTCTGCAAATGGTAGGCTTTCGAGGTGGAGCGGGTATTACGGAGGACGGGTCATCGTCTCGGAGCTTCGTGCGGTGGAGACGATTGTGGTTGAGGCTCACGTAATTACGCCTTGCCAACGTCTCCCGCGCGGAA
>NC_051410.1:32023220-32023364 GCF_015228065.2 Penaeus monodon
AGGTTCACGGCGTTGCACTTTCGACACGATTCCTTGGCGTCTGATTTATTTTAGTTTTGTATGTTAATGACCCATATGCACGAATCCTGTGGCCGTCCCCAGGAGAGTGTGACCTGGTATATGTGAGCAGTCGTTTTACTAAGA
>NC_051410.1:32023583-32023719 GCF_015228065.2 Penaeus monodon
CACCTTTGCTATCTCCACCACCAACTGGCGGCGTGTCCGACACTCCGGCCTAATGGGTGCCCTCGGGCAAGCCCAAGGTCATGACTTAAAGCCCAGCAGCACTTAGTCCAAGGGTGAAAGGATGAGGAGGAGGGTA
>NC_051410.1:32023765-32025889 GCF_015228065.2 Penaeus monodon
CGATCGTGTTGATATTCTTCACAATAGCAGTAACGGTTATAATGCTTTGTTGAGGTTGATAATTATGAAACAAATTATTGTAATTGTAATGTTGATGGAGCTATGATATCCGTCCCACACTTCACGTAGAAGATCGCCTTCAAGAGAACCACATTCCCAGTAATGATTATAGTCAGGGGCAGTGTTTACAAAAGGGAATTATATGGGGAAGCCGAGTACTTGTCCCTCTTAAAACTACTGCAGCACTGGGAATGAGACTCGCAAAGACCTGAACCATTTGTGGTTTATACGAGCTCACTTTTAGAAACGAATGGCAGTGTGTTGTATGTGGGGGAATGCTGGCTCTTGAGATCTGTGATGCACGGGGTGACTCTCGTCTCAGTCGCTTCGCTGGTGATGCGACAGGTATTCTATCAGCCTTATGGGCATCCTGAAGCACGCATATATGCCCACACTCGTAGGGATATTGAAGTCCTCTTAACCCCAAACACTTTCTTAGGCACAGCTCGAGACCTCCCCACCCACGCCCGCCACGCCAGGGAGGAAGAGAGTACGCGGACCCCGGCATAAGCCTGGGTAATTGGGCGTCTCCGCGCCGGCATTACTCACATTACTTACAGCGCCAATAGACCGGGATTCTCATTGCTGGTTGTTCAGCGATGATTTACAGAGTGCAATTATTCCGTCTTTTAAACGTGTGTTAATGGGAGTCTTCCCTTATAAAATAACGGGCTTTTAAACATACAAGCCATAAACATATTTAAGTGAGACATGAGTTGTTGCGTTACGTTATGCTATTAAATCGTTCATACACACATTTTTGGTGAATCTCTCATGATACCTGGGAACCAGACGGCTCTGATTTTGTCTTCAGATAGTATTATTTTGGTTGTATGTGTTCGCTTGGAGGCCATTAGAGGCACTAATTGATGTTTGTTTTTGTTCTTTTCCAGGTATGTTTTCGTCAATTAGCAGTTACGTGGGTCCGGAGGCTTAGGTAAGTAAAAGTTAAGCACATTGAGATGCTGTCTCCGTTGGCCAGTGGAGCCTCATTGCGTTGAAGTCTACCTCTTCTTCCTTTCACTTGTCAGTCACGTTAAGTACATTCGCTGATACGCGTATTCGGTCAGTCTGCGGTCTAGTCGCGTTGGCCGAACCTAGTAACCCCAGTCATCGCCCCCTGTCCCGTACTCTTGTAGTCTCCGGGCTCTCCAACCCCGCCCTTTTGCTCGCTAATCAGTTGGGGCGAGCTCATTATGTCAGTCCAGTCTGTAATGGGATTCCGGGCGACTCATTAGCGCTTGTCTTGGGCGAGATGGCGGGCGCGAGGGTGAAAGTGGGTGTTTGTCCCGCGACCGTGGAGCCTTGCCGATGCCATCATCACCGCCGCCGTGCCGGGACGTCGGAAGCGATGGGGTTGGGGTGGGGGAAGGGAGGAGAGAGGCCGCCCATGTACCGAGGGAGGGGCGAGGGCGGACTTACCTGGAGGAGGATCAGAGGCAAGGGGCGCGGGGTGAAGGGGTCAGGCGGGGAACGCAGAGAAAGCTCGTGTGTTTGCACCGACGCGCCGAATGGAGATGTAGGCCTACTTGGTGTATTCAAGCACACAAGTACACAGTCTTCATATGTTTAAATTTATACTTCTAAGACCTCGCTCGTTCACTCCGGTGAGTCAATAAGGGAGTATGAGTAAATGTTTAAATGCTGAGTTGGTAAATACGACACGGTGAGTACGGCCGGGGATGATTGACAGGTGGAACGTCTTCTTCGAGCCATGTAATTGATCGTTTACATGATGTCGGCTCCGAGGCCCGAGGGAGCGGGTCTTGTGTTGTTTATTCTTTACTCGAGTTTGAAGACGAAATTGCTAATTCGTTTATTTAAGAGATGTATAAGGGACGATGTGCTAGGAATTTGAAAATATGAGAAAGAGTTATGAAGCAAAACCTATAAGAAGGTCTTATGTCAGGAGATGTAATGGAATTTGAACCTCCTGATAATGACAAGAGAACCCGGAGTCACCGGAGCGTGAGAGGGAAAGGCAGCGAAGAGAGAGAGCAAGAGGATGGAAATAGACAAGAAAACGTCATATTATGTAGGCAAAGATAAGATAAAGCCACCTTG
>NC_051410.1:32025939-32027042 GCF_015228065.2 Penaeus monodon
CTATGGAGAAGTGGGTAAGGGAAAGGAAGATTATAGGGCTAGAAAGGCGTAAGGCAAAAGGATGTAATCTCAGATCCTCGCCGAGAATGGCAAGAGGTTGGTGGCTCCCTGCTGGCGGAGTTCCTCGTCGCTAAAATGTGGAAAAATTTTCGAATACCTGTTGAACACACGAGCGCTCATGCACGCGTACACGCACACACCCGCGCTCCCACACCTGTACTTATAACACACGCATAAGCTCAATAACCATGACAAACATGAGCAAGGATTTCCTTGAAATACAAATACAGAAAATGGAGTCACATAATGAAGGATAAGATTGATTGCAGCTATTAAGAAGTACAATAATGTCAGAGAAAAAATAACGGAAAACAGTGATGAGAAATTAAAAGAACGACCATGAAAGGGGGAGGAGGGGCAGTACCGTTAATTCCTGAAGAGAGAGTGTCTGAAAGGCGAGGGAAGGATTATGGAAGCAGGATGCCCAGGCTGGATGCCCGTGGGTGACGGCCTGCGCTTCGAAGGCACAGAGGAGGCGGCGCGAATAAGCACGGGGAGATGGGATACGAGGAGAAAATAAGAAGAATGGGAAGATGGTTAGGACGTGAGAATAGTGAGAACAACGCAAGGTGATATATTCAGGGTAGAAGGCAAATGACGAAGAATATGAATCGTTTGAAATTATTTGTCCAGTTCAGATTCATATTGGATTAGCATTTTGGGCATGTCATCCGAAATACAGTGATGCTCACGTGTCCATTTTACTGCTTGCCGCTGTGGACTGTTGTCAAGGGCGTGGATGATAGTAGATAGATGAAATAGGCTGAAAATGGCGTGCGAAGACTGAAGACGCACGTGACAGCTGGAAGGTGGCTGTGGGAGGCAACAGGTAAGTACCTTTATCTAGATAATTTGAAGTACGAGATCGTGGAAACCTCTCTGTGTAGGTCTTCACGCCAACCAGCTCACGCCAACCAGCTCTCCTGTCCCAAAATATTATTCGCAGTGTATTCGCGAAAAGAGAACGTTTTCAGTAAGGTTTCGGCCCGATCCACCCCACACATATGAGGATGCTTGAGTGTGTGGAGGTGGGTTCGCGAAAG
>NC_051410.1:32027102-32027512 GCF_015228065.2 Penaeus monodon
TCCCGATAATGTAGCTCCGTCTCGCAGGTGTCACGACGCTCGCCTTTGTTCCCGGGAGTCGGGATTTATGGCAGCGCAGCCGTCCCCGCGGGAGTGACGGTAGTCCCCGTGGTGCATTAGCTGTCATTATTGTGACCTGGAATGTAGGGGTTGGCTGCCATTGTCTCGCGCTACACATGTTTACTCTTTTGTGCGCTGCGACCCATTTTCCAGCGCTGCTCTTATGGGCCAGGGTTGGTGATGCGATTTTTAGTGGGGATTACAAGGCCAAGAGGGATTTCGAGGAGCAGTGATTAGGGTCTTGGTTAAGGGGATAAAGAAACGTCACTTATGAAGGTGTCTTGTAGGGCTGACAGAGGGAGAAAGAAAGGGTATATTCATTTGTGTATTTACGCTGTCGTATGTTGCCA
>NC_051410.1:32027575-32028456 GCF_015228065.2 Penaeus monodon
GTCTCCAGTTTGGCATGGGGAAATCGACGGAAGACAGAAATTGATTCTAAGAATTCTGATTATGAAAATACAGAACTTGAAACTGCACACGTCTGTTTATAAACAGACATGGAACCATCCACTTATCATTACTACAAACCTTCCACAGCAAACACGGGCAGAGAAACTTTTCATTGGCACTGAAAAAAATAAACAAAATTAAATTCGGTATCGGTATGAACTTTTTTAGCCCAACGACTATTTACATTTAATATACGGACTTTGGTATAAATACCAGTTTATGCGTTGCTTGAAGATCAAGTACGTACATATTAGGTGTACGTAGGTCCTACCCTCCCTGATGAAACTCGGGTGCGTTAGTATCGTAACAAACAAACAAACAACGATTTCTCTTCAGTCATACAGTTAACAATATAGGCATACGTATGCATGTATGCTACACCCGTAAGTTATGCGTTTCAAAGTGTAATTTTAACGCGGTTGTATATTTGCTTTGTAAATTAGAAATACAGGTAGATGGCAGTTTAGTGGTTTAGTGGCTGTGGTTGTGCCCAGAACATACCGACTGTCTTGTTTTGATCTGGTAACGGGTGTGGTGGGTGGCAAGAGAGAGGGAGGGGGTGGGTGGAGAGAAAGGGAGGAGGGGAGGGAAAGGGAGGAGGTGGGGGAGGGAAAGGGAGGAGGTGAGGGGAGGGAAAGGAGGAGGGGAGGGAAAGGAAAGGGAGGAGGGGAGGGGAGTGGTGGGAAAGGAAGGGCAGTGGGGATAGAAGGTGTAAGACGGGAAGAGGAGGGAATTAAGGGGACGGATTGGGAAAAGGTAAACTTCACGGATTAGACCGTGAGCTGGCTAATGATCTTCATTTACGATTATCAGTATAGTG
>NC_051410.1:32028957-32029117 GCF_015228065.2 Penaeus monodon
TACGCAACTGTTTACACCTAATAGCATATTTGGCGGAAAAGTAATAATTATTAAAATAAAGTAGAATGTAACGCTATAGAGTGGTACGAGGGCTAGCGGGCAGTGGAAAGCAGGCCCTTAGGAGCTCGGCGAAGAGAGATGGTGAGGCAGACTAACAAAT
>NC_051410.1:32029190-32029343 GCF_015228065.2 Penaeus monodon
AAAGGGTTAGAGGCAAGGCTAGAGACATCTGGCCATACTTCTCCTCTTTGGGGAAGAGTGAAATAAGCTGGCCGCGAAGGTTGATAGGTTTATTAAGTCGGCTCGGTCAATATCTCTTGTTGATTTCCACACACTATTAAAGATAGAGGGCTT
>NC_051410.1:32029831-32030090 GCF_015228065.2 Penaeus monodon
GCAATGTATATCACTCATTCCCAAGCTCGGCCTAAGCCTCTCGAAGACTGAAATAGATTAGCATTAATTTCCCCGACAGGACGGACGAGTTCCTTCTGTAATGATCATCCTCCTGCCGCGGCGTTATTAATCCTCGTGATTGTTTTGGATTAATGGAGTAATTGATGTTATTACAGGGCTGATTAACCTTATGATAGGCTGTTGATCCCTTCGGTGATTACATATGTAGGAGTGTCTGTGCGAGTGTGAGTTTTTTTTC
>NC_051410.1:32030223-32030294 GCF_015228065.2 Penaeus monodon
CGTGCGCGCGCGTGTAGACGTGTAGACATGTATATACGTGCACGCGCTTGACCAAGAAAGAAGTTCTAATA
>NC_051410.1:32030413-32031189 GCF_015228065.2 Penaeus monodon
GTGCGAAAGGGTTGGTAAATCCCGATGAGATGCGATCACGCGCCTGATCACATTCCTTGATTGGAAGCCATTATGCAAGATTGAATTATAATTAGACTGGATATATCTATAGAGCATCTATTTTCTCCTGAGCTTGAACTATAGGAATGCTTCGATATTTAGTCATTTAGGGTAGACTTTAACATATAAAACTGGTAAGACTATTATATAACTTTACTACGGCCTTTGATATTTTTATTTAGAGTATCAGTACCGCACCTTGAGGTTCTCGACCCGATCCGACTACCTGTGTGGCGGCCGTCAATGGTTTAATCAGCGCTGAACGGCGATTCATGACAAGGGTCACCTCCTCGTTAACCTTTCGGTGATTCGTTTTTAATTTTAGACGCTCTGAATAAGACGGTTGAATTTTGTCTGAGAGAGAAGATGCTGTGAAAGACGGACGGACAGGCAGAGGGAACCGCAGACACGGACGCTTGCCCTCTCTTTACTACCTCTGTCCCCCTTTTTACTCTTTCTGTTTATCTCCCAGGTTTACTAATGGCTAAAGAAGCATGTGCGCCAGAGGTTAGGTCAGCGAAGCAAGTCTATTTATTCACATCGCCAGTGATTAAACGCCGCCACTGCCACTTGCATGCTTAGTATCCATCTTTGCATGATGACCCGGATGTTGCAGCATGTTGACGCATGGCGCTTGGCTTAGCGGATCTTGCAGGCATGATATACGACTTCAGATAATGGCCTTTAAGGCTTGGTCAAGAAGGATTTTAGTGTAT
>NC_051410.1:32031558-32031968 GCF_015228065.2 Penaeus monodon
AGCTATAGTTGGTTTTGTTTTCGAGTTGAAAGAGCCTTCATTTGTCAAGCATTTTCAGTAGGGAGCGTTACGTAAACAAACGGTAAGATGCGGTCGTAGTGTTAGTGAAAACGACCTTGGCCTCCCAACGGTAGCGTTAGAGGAGTTCTCACAGCAGCCAGCGGGACGGCAAACAGGTCACGGGAGGTCAGAATGCCAGGCAAACAGAACCCCTGATGCATACACAAAGGCTGATAAACACACTGATATATACATGCAGAGTGACGTAACTTGCGATGGTTGGCGCGGCGCATGCGTGTGGTATAGCAGAGGCGCGGGTTGAAGCAGGTGCGGAATGTACGCTGAATTTACCATTACTCACGCCATGATTTGGAATTTACGGTTCATAAACATGTGTTTACTTGGTATTT
>NC_051410.1:32032151-32033504 GCF_015228065.2 Penaeus monodon
GGCGCGCGAAGGTCGGCTCGCGTAGGCCTAATGGCGTTATAGTTATTACAGGCATGGTCTTTCTATTAATTTCCTCGCCACGTACTGAAAGTCCCCCAAATTAATTAGTGTCTTGACGTTTAAGCTTCGGATGTGCCTAACTTACGAGCAGAGACTGCGGTCAAGCATTCCTGGTCAGCTGATGATTAACCCGGCTTTTAATGATCTTCTCGGGCCATTACTTCCCCCTGGCTTTGCTGTCCGAGTGTGCTGTGGCAGATAGTGAAGGCATTGTGCCGTAGCCGCTGTAATGATTATCGGTCTGGGCGGCATCAGATGCTTATCGGGCTCTTTCTCTCTCTTCCCCGATTTGGTATGGGAAATAAAGAGAGAAGAGATGTCTCCTAATGGTGCTTTGGGACGGGTCTTGACCTGGGGAATGTTTTGGGTGTGTTTGTGTGCGTTTTGTAAATGTTGTTTTCGGTTTTCGGGTTGTCATTTCGAAACGCTGAAGATTCATTTTATTCGTAAGTTCCTTTATGGTTATCAGTGAATGGACATTAGATATTACAAACATTATTGAAAAGCCACTGCCAATAGCAATGGCAATAATTTACTTTCATGTCATTTTTACGAAAATGAATGTGACTGTATTTTTTAAAACATTTTATTCCCGATATAAGCGATGACAAAGATTTGAATTACTGGTGATTATATCTGTCCATGCACACTGCCTGAGAGGCTAGCAGATGGAAATGTTATAAGACCACACTGTCAGCATTCCATAATTGAGGTGTAGTTAAGCCTGGAAGAGGAGTGGTAGGAAGGGTGGGGGGAGGGGGTGCTGCGATGCCATGCCACAGTGCGGTAAGTTATCCTCCGCCAGGAACCCCGCTGCGCCGCGCCTATTGTCCGCGGGAGTGAAATCTAGCTCGTTCGAAGTCTCCCCTTTCCTGCGGCCCCTCCGTCTCCGCGAGAAGGCTTTCGGAGGCGCTCTCGTTGGCCGTGGGAGTTCTCGGGAGCCGAGTTCGGAAATTGTAGACGTAGGGTTGTCTCTGTTCATGTGTAATAGAAAGGCTAAAACTGGAGGGGAAATGGACAGCGACGTGAGGTCGTTCACTTCCAAGCTTTTTCATACAAGAACCTATAAACTTATTTCAGGTGCGTGTTTTCCCGTTCCTTTTGTCCGCGAGGCGGTGCGTGCCCGGCCGTCCTACCCCGTCTCTGGCCAGCAAGAAGATAATATGAAGTCACTCAAGCCAGAAATTTGAATTTTACGCCTTATAGACACACTAATCCAGTCTCATAACCGTAACGGGGCCGGCGATACCCTCAGAACAGGTCACAAGACCAACTGCGTCGCTGCTCTCCTTC
>NC_051410.1:32033646-32033750 GCF_015228065.2 Penaeus monodon
CGGTCTGCATTGCCCAACTCATGCGCACCGGTAACTCTCGCACACCTGTAGTCCGTTCGGTATGGCTGTGCGACGACTCACTTGCGTCCGGGTGGCGTAGGCGC